>NW_021703774.1:62508983-62599023 GCF_005190385.1 Monodon monoceros | reverse complement strand
GAGGAGGGGAGAGGGACGGGGGAGGGGGAGGGTAGGGATAGGGGAGGCGGGAGGAGGAGGGGAGGGGGAGGGGGAGGGGGGAGGGGAGGGTGGCAGGCCCAGAAAGGATTTTTGTTTAAGTTTCCCCAGGCACACACTGAGCATTCCCAAGTTGTTTGCAGACGGTTTCATCTGGTTTCTGTTTGAGAAGAGAGAATAGGATGATCTGTAAGGAGATGGGCCCAACAGAGGGGAGAAAAGGGATGGGAAAAAGATATCAGGGGTGTTTTTCCTGAAGCTGGAAACATCGAAGCTTTCTGATCCTACCGTGAGAAAACGAATTCTCTGGGAGTTCAGGGCTCACTTTTTGGAGGTAGATTACACTTTTCAGGGCACCAGAGGACCACAGAGCAGGTTACTTATTTCTGAGTGCTAAATGATCCCCTGGTGCCCTGGAAAGAGCCCGTTTACTTCCAAAAGGTGAGTTGTTTATTGGCGGTGAGTAGAATATTGGCTGTAATGCTGGCTCATCCATCCTCTCCGATCCCTGCGAAGTATTTAAGGTGGAGGTGATATTATCCACCTCTCACTATGGGAAGGGGGCTGATGAATGCCTTTCTGATTCCTGTTCCCGGGATTGAATTGCCAGGGAGGGAGGGGAAGTGACTTTTCCAAGGTCTTATAGTGAGTGAGCCACTGACTGAGGTGGAATTAGATTTCTGTCCCTGTTGCAATGCACTTGTTTCTCAGAGAAGAATAAGCATATTGACTCTGACGTGGAGCCTCATGGAGAAAGGCTGATAGGAGAAATACCTCGGCCAGCTCTCACTGGGAAGGGAGAGGCCAAAAGGAGGATGCTTCCATCATAGTCCTGACCTTGTCAGGTTTTTTTTTTTTAGTGTTTTGGGGCTCTGGGCTGGCTTACTTGCACTGCTTGGCAAGGATTCATGCACTCCTGCCACGGTTCCCAATGGTCTCCACTCCCTGTGCCTCCAAGGTCAGGTATACTGCTGAGTTCAGGTAAACAAGCATGGGTGGGGGGAGGTGTATGAAAAATGAGGCCTGAATTGGTGAGGAGGAAGTTAAATTGTGAGATGCCATTTTTGGTGAGCCTTAGTGGGGAGGACAACAGCGTGAAATCCTGCTTGGCGTTATGGCCAGAAGATCTATTGCCTTTTGCTCCCCTATATCTTCAAAATCATAGTGAACTCTGTGAAACCTGAAAGTAGATGCTGTCACCTAGCCCTTCAGAGTTTGGATGATGGAGGGAATTGAGAATTCCTTCTGTTGGATGATGAACAGGGAATTGATCTCAGGAGTCAGGACGCTTGGGTTCTGTTTCTCCTTCTGACTGCGGATTTGTTATAGTAAACCATAAACCAAATAAATTATAAGAAAGACTCTGCAGGGATGTTGAGGTTTGGTGATATTAAAAACTTCGAATGCATGATTACACTTCTAACATTTACTGAGGTTTTATGTGCCACTCATTGTGCAAAGCGTTTCTGTTCATATATGTTATTTCACTTTAAAGTATACAACAATCCTACAAGGTGGAAATAATTATTTAACAAGTGAGGAAATTGAGGCACAGGGTGATTAAAAATAACTTCCCTAAGATTAGTTTGGTCAATAGTTATGTGCATTATCATGGAAATACAGTGCACGTCCAGTGATTTTTTTTTTTTTCCCAGAATAGCTCTGTTCACAAAGAGTTTTGTAATCAAGGGACCACCTTATTCATTAGGGTTCTGGATAACTTGGATCCTGATTCACTTCAGGCTAAGTTGAGTGAAAGCTTACCTTTTCACAGATTAACAAAGGGGGGCTTTCTAACTATATTAGTCACATAAATGGTGTTCACGGGAATATTTATCCTGCTTAGCAGAATAAACTTTCCAAAGATTTAGCAGCAGAATTTGCATATAATAAATGTTTTAATTACTAATGATTCTTGCCAATTAATTAAAAAGTCTGTCCGTCATGGCGCTGCTTTCTTGGCAGCACTTTTGTTGACAATGAGTTTGTGTTTATATTTAAGTCACACAATGACATTTCTTTTCACCGTTTCCTAACCCAGGTCTTCTGTGGCAGAACATCCTTTTAGCAGACGGGTGTGGATTTTCCTAGTCTACAAGTAGAGAAATGGGGAGATATGCATGCCCTACCTTGGGCCTGAGAGGAACTTGGTGATAGGGTCTGCATTCCAACCTGACACTCCTGCATTTTCCTGGCTTCTTGTTTCTTGTGAGCTTGTCAAGGCCATTTGCAAAGTTGGGGCCCTCTGCGAACAGGGGTGCTTGCTGCTGCAGTTAGATGCAGTCTAGACTTTCCACCTCCCCTGTGGTACTTTTGGCAAGTTGACAGGTATAATTGATGAGTTATTCTAAGAATGCGATTCCTGAGTAACTCTAGAGTGGAGTGACTGTGTTTCTGAGCAGTTAATGTGGCTGGAGGGGAAGGCAGATGAAGGGGGTGGGTGTTGGGGAGCTGGGGGGTGATGGGGAGGAGGGTCTTTGTTCAAGCCGAGTTGTGTTCCAAGATGGTGGTTCTGAGTGAGGGCGGCAGGGAATCCTAGTACCCAGGGTCCCCTCTTAGGGCTCACGGTTTCAGTATGAGAATCCATGAGGCTTTTCCAGTTCATCCCCATGTGCGTCATAGGAAAGGGAACAGAAACAATTCACTTTAACTTGTAAACTTCCATGCCGCCCTTCTCAGTTGAGTTGATGGGAACTCTCAAAGCCACTTTCATTGCTTCTAATTTGCCTCGTTGCCGACTGTCCAAAGTTCTGATCGTCCCCAACTGGCCATTTCAGTCTCAAGGTTTTGCAAAGTTGATAGTCTGTTGAGAAAAGAAAGAAGTCGTGGAGGCCTGGGTTGTGATCATCGTCTCTCATTGCCCTTGAGGATGAGCGGTGTCTGAGCGTGCTGGAGCTGTTCCTGGAGGCTTTGGGGTCAGGCCTAGACTGGTTCAGGCAGAATGAAAGGGAATGACCCTGCTGGGATTGGCGTGGCACCTCCACATAGTAAGTTGGAAAGCAGTACAGGATCTGTGGCCATAGGTGGCCAGCTAGGTGTCAGCGCTTTAAATTCTATCCCTCGTGGATCCCCTTCCTTCCCACTGTGCCGTCACCCCTGCTGAGTGGAGTCTGCTGCTTCCTGCAAACACGCCTGTCCCCCCACTCTCCCCTGCCCTACTGGCCTTGCTGACGAAGAAGACTCCTCCTGGGTTTTCTTGTGAATACTCAGTTACGATAGGTTCCTTTTTCTCTCTCCACACACTGGAACTAGTACCTCCCTGGCACACAACCCTTACATTCTTTTTAAACCCAACCCACCTATTTATAGATCCAGACACAATTATCTTGTTAGCTTTTGACTGTGGGTTAGTTGCTGTGGTGGTAGCATTTCTATCTTCCAAATGTTAGCTGGACCCCAGATTCTGGGGCTACTTGAGAAGAATTAAGCTGTTCCCTTAAAGGTTAGAAATACTAAGTCTGCCCCATATTTTCTCCCCTTTTTTCCTGATGGGAAGAATTAATTGAGTAGGGAGACATGGGTGTGAATTTCAACTTCTGTGGTTACCAGCTAGCTGCATGACCCAGGGCAAGTCACTTAACTTCTTCTTATTTTTTTAATCAATTGTTCACTTTATTTTTTTATATTTTTAATTAATTAATTAATTAATTTTTGCCTGTGTTGGGTCTTCGTTGCTGCGTGCGGGCTTCCTCTAGTTGCGGTGAGTGGGGGCTACTCCTAGTTGTGGTGCGCGAGCTTCTCATTCTCGTGGCTTCCCTTGCTGCGGAGCATGGGCTCTAGGCACGCAGGCTTCAGTAGTTGTGGCGCGCAGGCTCTAGAGCACAGGCTCAGTAGTTGTGGCGCACGGGCTTAGTTGTTCTGAGGCATGTGGGATCTTCCTGGGCCAGGGATCGAACCCGTGTCCCTTGCATTGGCAGGCAGATTCTTAACCACTGAGCCACCAGGGAAGCCCCACAAGTTACTTAACTTCTGGTGGTGTTTTTTTTTAATAAATCTGTAAAAATGTGGATATTTGGCTAAAAGTTGTTGGGAGGGCTAAAAAGTAATGAAATAATAGCCACTAGTTTGCAAAAATATTAATTTTCTTTTTTTTTTGCTTTCTAGCTTTAATTAGTTCAGAAACACCATCCTTTCCACTGTGAAGTATAAAGTGCTTTGGGCTTTGGGAACCAAGGTGCTTTTCACACCTAAAGCAGGCACTTACTAGTACTCTCTGGGTTTCTCCCTTGACTCTGCATGGTGATTCTGAGTCTCTCTGGCTCTCGAGAGGGTTATCTCCAATTCTCTCAGGGTTCACCTGTGCCTAGAAGCTTGGTAACATCAAGGTTAGGCTAACTGATGTTCTCTTCCTTAGAAAGAATCTAACTTTTCCCACTTTATCCTTCCTTTATCCCTGTCATTCCCAGTTGCTGGAAGTAATAGTATAGTGTGATAATTATAACAACTTAATTTGCACAGCTCTGTCTTAATTTCAGATCATTTTTCCATTTCCTCTCACATCAAAGGTGGCATTATCCCCATTTTAGAGATAAGGAAATTGAGTCTCTGTGAGGAAAAAGGTTTACATTCTCTTCTGCTAATAACTTGCTGTGGGACAGTCACTCAGAAGCACAAAATGAAACACGGATTGTTAAAGCTGCCAGAGGCTTTAGAGAACATCTAGTCCAGCCGTGAGGAAAAGAAACTTCAACAGAAAATTTGGGATTTGCAATTACCGTGTTAAAAAAGTCAAAGGAAACAGGTGAAGTGAATTTTAAAAAGTATATCTCAATATATCTAAAATATTATTTCAACATGTAATCAATATAAAATTAGTAATGAGATATTTTACATTCTTTTGGTACCGTTTTCAAAATTATATGTGCATTTTACAGCACATTTCAGAATAGCCACATTTCAAGGGCTCTGTGGCCACACGTGGCTAGTGGCTTACTTTATTGGTTAGTGTACATCTAGTCTAACCATTTAATTTTACAGATTAGGACCCTGAGGCCCAGAATTATGATTAACTGATAAGTGGCAAGTCTCTGTCCCGAGCTCGTTTCAACTATACTGTCTGCATTCAGCTGTCTTAAAGACAGAAGACCTGGCTTCTGCTGTAATTTTACATCTGCCCTCTTCTACTCTATAGTTTGGGTTTGGAGAAGGCTCCCACTGTTAACAGGCTAAGACAGTGCTGTGCTTGTCCCGAAAGTTATAGTCTTTCCCATAGCAGAGAGAACTTTCTGATTCCTGAGCATGTCCTTGCTCTAGGGGAAGTGGGAATCCATGGAATTTATGCCTTGTAGATTTCTCCTCAGTGGAATGGGGTCAATGCTGATCAGAGCTTCCCTTGCTTAAGCCTGTAAACTTGGGCATGATTCTCCTTAAAGAAAAAAAAAATCTCTGGAAACCTAAGCAGCGCCCTTGGCAAATGGCACTATTGAGCCAAGTGGGCAGTGCCAATAGAGCAATTTTCAGTCATGGTCCCACGGTATTAATTTGGCTGTAAAACAGTTGAGGATGAAATGAATGATGTCGCTTGAAGCTAAGACTGAGCAGCCTTAATGGAAAACAAGGTCAGTTACCTGCCTGGATGACGACTTGGGGAGTCTTTTTTTTTTAAAGGAGAAGAGGAGCCCTTTATTAATCACCGCTTTTGGCATGTTATGTATGATTCATTTGCTCATTGTCACCACCCAGCTCAGCTTCACTTTTATCAGGTGATCTCCAAACCGACATGATCCTTGTTATATTCATTGGCTTCTAGAAACTGCCAGTGAGAAATCTTATTTATGGTGATGATGGTTATGGTTATGATTATTGACAGCCATTATTATAAACATCATTATTATTTAGTGTTCATCAACAGCAGTATGAAAGGTGCTCTAAAGAACACAGAATTAGACCCTGTCCTTGCAAATGGGCTCATAAGAAAAAAATGACAGAAAGAGACACCCAGCCTGGGCTAGCTAGGAAATATACATTCTAGGGAAATACAGCTGACAGAATAGCTCCAAAGGTTGTAATTTTTAGGGCTTTGGTGGAGTTCCATATGGAACCTTGAACACAGATTAGACAAAGAGAAAGTAGAATTTCCCAGTAAAAGCAAGTCTGTTGTTTCAGCCCAGTTTTACTGTTAGACACAGTTATAACGAAGAAATACAAGGGGAAAGTTGGATGTATGTTTTGTTTCATTGGCACGCAGGGTTTTTTTTTTTATGCAGGTTTATTTTTATGATCTACTTTTACTGTGTACTATTTGCATTTTTTAATGACTTGGATATCACCAGAGTCATTATGGACCTGCTCATGATATGGGAGAAACTTAGATCTAGTGGAAAGAACACTTGTTTGTGGGACAGAAGCTTCTGTCTCATTTATCTTGATTTTAGATACAGCATTTAACTTTTCAGTTTCTGTTTTCTTATGTATAAAATAGGGATACTGGTAACTACATGATAGTGTTTTGAGAATTAAGGTGTTATTATTTCTACCTCTACTATTCGACCTTAATTTTGTTTTCACAGTAACTTCTGAGCTTCTTTTTAATTTGTTTGTTGCTCAACTTCTCTAAAGTAATAATAATAATAAAAATTATCTAGGAGGACCCTGGGGCTCAGAGAAGTTTAGTATCTTGGTTAACGCCACACAGGGAATGAGTGGCACAGCTGGGATGTGAGACTGGGCCTCCTGACTTGAATCAATGACTTATTTTCAGTTGTGTTCATTGCAGTCCTGAGCACTCAAAGAAGGGGTGCTCAGGACCCACTCTTTGAGATAGGAGTTCTCGGTGGTCTTTGTTTTGTTTCATAAATTGCTCAACACTGTAAGAGTTCTTTGGGGGGATTGTCATTGCAGTTAAAAACTTTGAAAACATGGCTTCAAGTCATGTTGACTTTTTGTGTACTACCAGTATCTCTCTCCTTCATCTTGGGTGGGTTTAGATGGCCCCTGAGGGCCTGCTAGGAAGAACTTCCCCTGTCCCTGTCTTTTGTTGAAAGAATTGATGGTTATCTGAAAGGATGGTCATCTCCTGAGAAGGTAGATAGAGACATCAAAGGTTGATGGTTGGAAAATGCAACACAGTTCTTTGAAGAGGTGGAACAATCTTGGTTTGTTGGAAAGACGCAGTATCATAATGGAGCTTTGGTGGGGGTCAGGGGGCACAGAGATAGTTGTCTACCATACTTCCAAATTTGTTGGCCAGCAAGCAAGAATTTCCCAATTCTTTATATGGCCTTAAGGGGACCATTACACCCATTTGGATGTCCCCAGCTATGATGATTCTAAAGTTGTGGCCTTGAAGCCAAGATCTGCTGTGTACTTTTCCTTAAGTGCACAGAATTAAGAAGAATTCCTTAAGTTTCTTCTACATGTTAGGACTTTACCGTTAAGAATGGACTCTTCATGGGCTTTTTGGGGGGTCTTGTGGACATGTGGTACCTCAGAAGAGTTTGTAGCTTGTTACTCTAGGCCCTCAAGAAGGCTTGGCCTTTTAAGAAATTGATCTGAATTGTTGCCACAGCTTTCTGTAGGGTTCCCAGTTCCCGGGCTTCTGGTTTTTGTTTGTTTGTTTCACCTGACTACTAAAATGAGAATATGTTTACCTTATTCTGTCTTTTCCTTTTTTTCCTTTTTTCCTCCCTTCCTACAGGGTGGTAGAGCCTTGAGCTGGCCAATTTCAGAATAGAGTTAGGTGGGGACAAAGGCGTGTGGTGGAGGCTCTAAGACATTGCTTTCCATCGTCTGTGGCTTCTTTGGGTATCTCTCCCCTCCAGTCCACCCAGATGCCTACGGTACACTCTTAGAGCTAGAAGAGCCTTCTTTTGGAGGTGAACTAGTTTAATTCCTAGAGTTTTCTGATGAGCAAACTAGTATCAAGCGTTAACTGGAGCTCTCAGTATGTGGTAAAGACCTTGGAGAACCTGACCATAGTTGGTTTTGTCCTTGGTTCATATCCTTTCTAGGCAACGGGCTCCACCCTTCCCAGCTCCGCTCTGCCCCTTTTGTCCTTCTTGAATTTTTGAAGTGCTACCTGGGCAGCCACATTTTTCATAAAGAGTCTCAGACTTAAAATAGCTTGACATTGTGTAGTACCTTAGAGTTTACAGCACATTTCATTTATATGATCAGATTTGGCCTTTAAAACCACCTGGAGGAAGGAGGGAGAGGTATCATTTTCCCCCTTTCACCTAAAAAGAAATGGAGGCTCAAAAAGGTAAAGTGATTTGCCCTAGGTTATTCAACAGGTATGTGGCAGGGCTTGAATTTGAATCCTGGTCTGTGTCCTTATCAACCCCTCCCTGCTGATAGACCGAGCCTTGTTTCTTTATACCAGACTCCATTTTCATCTCCTTTTCCTCCTGATTTTTCAGCAAAGAGTCAGCCCCCCAGTCAGTATGATTTGTTTTTTTTCCCCTTTGCATCTCTCCCTAGAGATCTCATGTCCAACCCCATTCTTTTACTGCAACCTTGCTCACCTCTGCTGCCAACATGAACTCCAGTTTTCCCTAAATTGTGTAATTCTTTCTTCACAGATCCTGAGTTTGACCCTAGTCTCTTCCTACTGCTTGGTCACTTCCCCCTCCTTTTTTGTTTCTTTTCTCTTTCTTCGGGCAAACCTGGAACTGCTGGGCAAATATTTAGCTTATTATTTTTTTTTATAGTATTCCTATGTGAATATTTTGTCAGTGGCCTCTTCTTAATTTCAGTCCTCTGGGGAAGGGTTAATAGTTCAAACCCATCATTTTTCTTGTGAGGGTTAAGACTTAACAAAAGCTGCCTGGAGCAAGACGGTCCCTCAGGGTTGGGGGAGGGGCACAGGCCTAGGATGGGGATAACTGGGAATCCAGTTGGGATGCTGGTGATCATGAGACACTTGCCTCTTCCTTGCCCTGCTGTAGTAGAAATGCTTGAGGAAGCATAGACTCAATGAGTTGCACCCTTCTAATAGACTACTGCAGAAGTTAAGAAGACTGGAATTATATCCTGATGTGTGTCCTTTTTTTTCATTTTATTTTTCCTATGAGTTTGCTAAGCAAAGAGCAGGCTTTGTACAACTCCTCCCCCTTCCCCCCTTCCGCCCCCACCCCCGATTTTTTCCTCCCCTTTTCTTAAAAAGGTTCTGTGCTCTTTTGAAACAAGCCAACAAAAGTTGAAGCCAGAGTGTGTAGGTGACTCAGCCCTCAGGAGCAGTTATTTTCCAAAGCAAATTTGAATTCATGGTTGCCGGTTTGGGGCAGTGGTAGGACCCAAATCATCCTGGCAGTCCGAAGTATCAATCTCCCAATATTGAGCACTTTCAATATGATGTTCCCACTTCCTAAATCTCAATTTAGTCTGTTGGGCCTGACAATTGTAAGTATAATTATGGGAAAACTTAGATAGAATATTTGAGTCAGGACTGTCCTAAAAAAAAAAAATCCACAATACATTGTCACTATAATATTAGAGTAAAATGATGAGAATATTAAGGACCTAAATTGTTCTACTGCTTTTTAACTAAAGTTGCAAACAGGGATTTTGGTACTTTCCCGTTGACTGGGACACCACCATGCCTGTTGGAAGTAGTAGAACTTGACTGGATAAAGCAGTGGGCTAGTATACTCACCCTCTGTGGGCTATAGTTCCTTTACTGTATTCCTTGGCCACAGATACCATCCTTAAAGTGGGGTCTGGCCTTCTCGTAAATGTTCTAGTCACACAGTGAACTTGGGGGATCAAGGTTGATCCGAGACTGGAGTAATTCAAACAGATTATTTATTTATTTATTTATTTTGCTGTACGCGGGCCTCTCACTGTTGTGGCCTCTCCCATTGCGGAGCACAGGCTCCGGACACGCAGGCTTAGCGGCCATGGCTCACGGGACCACCCGCTCCGCGGCATGTGGGATCCTCCCGGACCGGGACAGAACCCGCGTCCCCTGCATCGGCAGGTGGATTCTCAACCACTGCGCCACCAGGGAAGACCCAAACAGATTACTTTTGATGGGTCAGCAGTTACGATCTTCATACCTGAAGAATGGCTTGTGTTTCATAGAGATCAGGTATTCCTCTGCCCTCAGAGTAGCAGACGTCAGAGGTGCAATTAACCAGTTTCATTATTCACTAGCAACCACCTCTAGGACCCCTGGGCTAAGAGAACTTCTGTGATGACAATAAAACAAAGAATAGAGAGGAGGAAGGTAACTTTGTATGTAGTTCTTTCTGAGACCTTGGCATGTGGTTAAAGGGGTTTTCCCGGAAAGCTTCATTCACCTTCAGGTGGGCCCGTTGTAAGGATGACAGGGATTTTTACCACATTTGATGGGAAAGTGAGAAAAAGAACCTTAGTGTTGGGGTTTGTATCTCACTAGTAGGAAAAGCACGGAAGTACTCTTTCTGGAGGAGGTGGGGATGAGGGAGTCTTTGGACTTTAAATTTTGGTAGGAGGGGGTGAGGCTCCAGCCTGGAACAGGGCAATGTGTGGCATCTACCTGACCCCTTTGCCCCCATTCCTGCCACCTGCCTCACTTTGAGCTTTCACTCTCTTTCCCTGAGGATCCTATGGGTTGAAGTGTTGCAACTGGATACTCTGAAGATGAGACCCCTTAGCCTGTGGGATCAGTTTTCCGCAGAGCTCATTCTGGGGAGAGCAGCTTTGAAAGGGAAGTTAGTTCAGACCAGACACTGCCCTTTGCTCCTTCCTGGGTCCTGGCTGCGAGCTGAGCCAGCCTGCGCTCAGCCTTGCACCCTCAGCAGTGGGGATCCAGCTCTGTGGCCCTGTGAAAGTTAATCCTCAGTGTTAATCCTTTTAGGTGAAGCTGTTGGTTAAAAGGTAATCTGGTTAGCCTCCCTTTCTCCACTCTCCTCCTCCTGAGGCAGGAGAGGGAGTTCAAGTCTTCCTTACAGGACTCCTGAGCTTTGGCTGATTGATGGTTCGTGGTGGCCTTGGGAGAAAAGCTGCCTAACCAGTTCCCAGGCCCTGGTTAGTTAAAACACAGTGTTCATCGTTCATACAGGTATGGGCTGAAGAGAAACAAAGCTTAGGGAAAGGCTTGCTGAGAGGACTGCTGGGGGTCCCACCCTCCAAACCATCCTGCCCAGCCTCAGCCAGGTTTCAGAGTCTGCAGCTTGGGATGAACTTCAGGGCTATGCTGCATTCTCTAAATCCTTAAAAAAAAAATTGCTCTCTATTTTAGCACTCCAGGAAACCACCCAGCAATGACTGGTTTAGTGGGATTTTTACTTTATTTTATTTTGCTTCTATTCTATTCTATTTTATTTTTTGATGTTCTTGTTTATTTAATTTCTTGAACAAGGATCCGGCTGTTTGGTCTGCGTCCCTGTCTATATCCACTCACTTAAACACATCCCAAAGCCTCACAGACACAAAGCCTCTATTTTCCCACACACATACATAAGCACCCCAACCGTTTCCACTACCCCCAGCTTCTGACCAGCTGTGTGTCTTTTCTACTCCACCCCACCCCTGAAAGCCCCCAGCAGACAAAAACAAATTACTAAATTGCTCGCCTGCACAAAAGGGCTGTAGCCTTTGAGGGGAGCTCTCTAGGCACCTAATTTCTCTTAGATTTCTTTCTGTCCTCAGAGGTCCCCAAAGGTACTTGCCGAATGTTTGCCCTTAAACGGTTGTAAATTAGGGGCTGAACGTATGAAGCATTAATGAAGGCTTCGGCTGGAACCAGCCCACCTCGCCAGGCTGGCAAGTTTTCAGTCCTGCGAAGTTGTTTCCTTGCAGGCCCTGAGTTCCTGAGTGTCAGGTTTCAGCTCCCCTTTCTTCTCTTTTTTCTTCCTTTCTTCCGCAGCTGTTTTTCCCCCTACCTTCCTTATCTTCCATCTCTTTCCTTTCTTCTTCCAAACCCACTCTTCCCCCACCCCTCTAGATTTTTCTAAAAGGAACCCAGGAGCAGAGTGAAAATAATGAGGCCGGGAAAGCAGCATTTGTTTCTTTTCCTACATAAGGCAGGACCAAAGGAGTTTATTCTTTTTTTTTTTCCCTATTTTTGCTTTTTTCTCTTTGTCCTTTGCTTTATTTCTTTCTCTTTAAGCCAAGTTCAGAATGGATGCTTGCAGAAGAGAGGAATTTTGAATGACTGCCTAAGATAAACAGAATGTGGAGAAAGTTCAGCTCTGTCCCATGTGTTAAAAATTAAAATTAGAGAAGAATAATGCAAGTGTGACCTTGACGGACTGGCCAAATGTAGCTAGGGGACCATCACAGCACCAATATATTTATACCTGGGTAAGGGGTAGTCACATTTCAAGCAACTCCATTATGCGAAAATATGGATCCTCAGAAATATATACAAAAAGATTCATGAAGGAGTCTTTGTGTAATTCAACGTAGTATGTGTTTTTAAGCGGCAGTATATTAGTTGTGCAAGGTAATGGGTTCTTTTTAGATAACAAACTTTTGGGTTTGTTTAAGGTGTGATTTCTTTACCCTAAAACCATTTATTCTCCAGTAGAGTACTTATGATAGATTGTGTGGAGAATACCTACATGTTCTACTTCCTGGGTTCAGAATGTTTCCTATCACATCTACTTAAAGTTCAGTTTGGTGTGCTTTTCAGCTTAGTAACTGTGAACTGTGCCTACGAGATAATACCATAGTAATTTTAAGCACACACTCTTTGCTAGGCATAATGTAAAGCCCTTTGTTCATGATCTCATTTAAGTCTATTATCATTCTCATTTTAGAAGTGAGGAAACTGAGGGTATATGAATTGTACTAGGCTGCTCTATATAAAACTGCTTGTTTTCTTATCCATCAATGTTCCATCCTGATTGCCCTGTGGTCCTACCACTCTTAGGATTATAGTTTGTCTTCCGAGGCCCCTTGCACCCAGATATTCATTCATTCATTCACTCATTGGTTACATGTGTTGACTGCCTACTGTGTACCAGGATGCTCTGTCATTCAGGCCAGCACTTGGTGATAACTGCTTGTCACAGGATCTAATGATTTAGTCTCAGCCAATCAGGAGGGGATGTGGCCCTTTCATTCTGTCCCCTGAACTCTTGCTTATGCTACCCGCTTATTACTGTGGCATCCATATGTAATAAATAACTTATCAAAATAGTCATAAAGGACTTGGCAGACAAAATGAACTGCTAGAGAAGACTGCATTAAATTGTAATAGGAAGAATTCTAAGTAATAAGCTGAAAACGTGTCTTGGTGTAGAGCTGAGCTGTTCCTTTGAGGCTTTTCTGACCTCCTCAGGTCTAGGACTGAGTTTTTTTCATTTATGAAATACTTCATTTTTAGATAAACTGCATTTGAAATTTCTTACTCTGTTTTCCAAACAAACAAATAAATAAAAGTAAAGATGGGAGAAGGCAAGACAAACATCTTTATTCTGTAGAGGTAGAGTGCCTCCCACGCATCAGGCCCTGTGTTCATTGCTGGAAAGACATCAATGATCACATCATAGACCCTGATCTCCAGGAACTCGTATTCTGGGGGAAAAGACAAGGAAACTGTCCTATTCAGAGTATGAAATGCTGTGATGGGGATACAGATGGAGTATTGTGGGAGTGTTTAGGAGGGTACCTCGCCATCTTGGGGGTGGTGAGGGCCACAGAATTTTCTTTGAAAAGATGACACATGGGGCTTCCCTGGTGGCGCAGTGGTTGAGGGTCCGCCTGCCGATGCAAGGGACACGGGTTTGTGCCCCAGTCCGGGAAGATCCCACATGCCGCGGAGCAGCTGGGCCTGTGAGCCATGGCTGCTGAGCCTGCGTGTCCAGAGCCTGTGCTCCGCAACGGGAGAGGCCACAACAGTGAGAGGCCCGCGTACCGCAAAAAAAAAAAAAAAGAAAAGAAAAGATGACACATGAGCAGGGTGCTAGGAATGAAGGGAAGTGAGCCAGATGGGGTGGGTGTAAGGGGTGGAGAAGGGCAGAGTGGCAGAAGAACATTTTTGTGAAAATGCTTTTGTTTGGAGAAAGATGATTTTGGTCCTCTGAAGTTCTACAGCAGAGCTTCCAAGACTGTAACAGAGTTGAGTCGTCCTAAAGCAGATGAGCCAGTCTTTTGGAATGTGAGTTTAACCCCTGAGGAGCTCAGGTCTCACTAACTCTCTTACTTGGCTGTGCTGATGGCTTTTCCTCTTCTTTCAGATTAGGCATAACACAGTCTTCTCAATTCAAACTCCAGTGTTTAAAATGTTTGGCGATTTGTGAAAGTCTTCCCATAAAAAGCAGTTGATCAAGCATGTAAATAATATAACAGTTAAATTAATAAGTATGTACTGACCATTTAAAAGTTTAGGGTACTGGGTTTAGGTACTCAAGATTGCTCAAGGAAATATGTAGCCAGTTCAAATAAATAAACTTTTAAAGCCTATATAAAGTGAACAACATCTATCTGCATACCAATTGCAACATACACTCTTCCAAAAAGTAGTGCCTTTTTGTGGAAACACTAATTTTGTAGCAATTAGTGTTTATGTCTTATAAAGTTTAAATATTTTATTTTTCACTAAAATTCTTTAAATGCAGATACTTTTGGTAATTCATGCCTTTCCTCTAATTTCCCTAGATTGGGAAGATTTACTGTCATTGCAGTCTGTTCTTTTAATAACAATAAACATGTGAATGATGGTGACCATGAAGAAGGGCATGGGAAGGGTGAGAGTAATTCCTTTCAGCTTTAAGGGATTTAAAAATTTTTTTCATTATTCAAGAGTTATAATTTTTTTGTGTATATTTAAAACAACTCTCATCTTCCATCTTCTCTAATAAATGAGTTCTGCAATAAATTTGTGATAACCTGATAGTCAAAATCAAATCTGGTAATCTGATGTTGCATTGGCTTACTGTCTGTGTTTCCCACTAGAATATAAGATCTATGATAGCAGAGACTTTGTCTTACTGCTCTGTCCCTAACACCTAGAACATGCCTTGCCACATGGCAAGGACTTCCTATTTATTTAATGAATGAAACAGTTGATACTTTATTTGTGCAAGGAAATTGATGATACTTGCAAGTTTTGCATAAACTAGGTTGCATAAACATTCATACTGCCTTCAGCGTAACTTAATTGTTTTGATGAGAGAGAAGAATTTCAGAATCATATAAGATCATTTATTAGTTAGGATGGCATAACTAACTCTGCCATGGAGTATTGGGGAAGTATGTTGGAATTGGTCTCTGGATGTTGAAGGATGCAAAGGTGTAGTAAAGAGGGAGTCTGTAGTATATACCAGGCTGAGTGCACAGCGTGGGCAGAGGCTTAGAGTCATATGACCTTTATGGCCAGAGACTCAGGCCATCACAGGGACAGATTAGCCAAGCTAAGAATTTGTATTTTGGAAAACTTGAATGGTAATGTGTTAAAGGATATCAGGATTATCAGAGGCTGAAGAGAGGTGCTGAGGAGGGTTAGGGGAAGAGACTTCATGAGTTAGGAGTTGAGTAGCCTGTTGGTATTCAAGTGGATGTGTAGGAGGCAGCTGGAAATACACGTCTGAAGCTTTGGAGAGGTCAGGGCTACGGACATAAATCTGGGTGTAATTAGCATGTATGTGGCAACTGATGTTAAGAGAAGGAATGATGATCCCAGAAAGTCTACGGGATCGAAGAGGACCAGGGCAGAGCCCTGAGAACGCCAAAGTATGGAAGTTGAGTAGGGCAGGGAATAAGAAAAGTTCTATCAGGGATGCAGAAGAGAAACCTGGAGGGAGTGGCATCTTAAGAGGCAAGGCAAGTTTGAGAACAATAAGTTTATCCACATCGTTAGATGCCACGACCTTCTTCTGGGCTCTTATACTTCTCTCTTAACATATACTGTGCTACATTTGTCTGTTTACTGCCTTTTCCCTGTTAGTTCAGGAGCTCCATGAAAGCAGGGTTAAAATGTGTTTTATCTTTGTGCCTAGGTCAGGAATGGCAAAGAGGTTTCATTTCATGTGCCAAGTCTGAGAATTCTGAGCTGAGGCCAGGGTCTTCAGAGAAGAGCGCCTTAATCCATTAATGATTTCGGATATGGGTTCAGGATCAGAGAGTGGCGGCAGCTTGCCGTGTCATCTTCACCTCTGCATTAGGCACTCGTTCATTCATTATTCAGTGACCATTTACTGAGCCCCCTACATGTGCCAAGTACCGTGCCAGGCGCTCAATAAATGGTTATCGAATAAATGTGGAATGGTTAAAGGCTCACAGTGTAACAGCCTTTACCAGCAGTGGTAAAGGGACCTGAACGGGGTTGCGCAGCCTTTGAGAGGTGTATGCCTGTTAATCCTACTCACACGTGCAGAAGTGCGCTAGTTAATCCAAAGCCCTTGTAAACAGAATGCCAGATGTCAATGATTTTAATGCAAATACTGTTCACTTTTATAAGGATTTAACTTATTAGAGCACATTTGCATCTTACTTCATCTTTGCATGATTCCAACAAGAGTGAGAGGTCAAATGTTACCTCTATTGGACAGATGAGGTAATCGAGATCTATATTTCTGGAATGATTAACAAAGCCAAGACTGAGCCAGGAGTAGAACACGGGTCTGACTCCCACTTCTAGCTCTTGGGATTATGGCAGAGGGATTGGCTTCTCTGATCACACATAGAGGTCTGCTCTTGAGGCAGATGCCTCATTTTTCAGAGGGATTTTCCCTTGAAACCCAGTGGGTGACAGACAAGCATTTGGGGTTGTGGAAGGTTGGTAGGAGGAGGGAAGACACCATGGGCTCCCAGAGGCTTCGTGGACTCCCAAGTCATGATTCATGATTCTTTCTCTGTAGCTAATTTTTGTTAAGTATAAGAATTCCAGGAATCTTTCAGGAATTGGGGGAGACTGCTCTCTCCTGAAATATAAAACATCTGCTCTGGGTCTCATTGGAGCTCCACTGTCTAGGGGAAAAACAGGGAAAAAGAGTTGATATGAAACAGACATTGTTTCAAACAATAAATCCCCCCTCTACTCATTAATGAGAAAATAAATTAAGGGACAGAGGTGTCAGACTTTTCAGGAGGCCTTTCTTAGCACTAATTTTTTTTTTTTTTTTTTTCCTGAGAAAGTGAGACGTTCAGAGCAAGAGACCAAAGTCTCTAAGAACACAGAATGGTGAGGGTTGGTTGGACATGGCCTTTCCTCATAATCCCACCATGCTTCAGCAGGCTAGGCAATTTTAATTTTTGTTTTGGACCAGCCCTTTCTTCCTGATAATCAGAGATATTATCCCTGAGGGGATAGAAGCTTGGCAGGACGAGTATAACAACCTAAAAAATGTGTAGGTAGATTCCTAAAATCGCCATTTTTATGTTCCCGCATCCTTCCTCTCCTTCTCTTTCAGCCGACCTCCATCCCCCCGAATTCCCTTTCTCTCCTCTTTGCTCCTTGAGGCCTTCCCATCCCCCACTTTCCTGGGTACTCTGAGATTCTCAGCATCTTCTAGAGTCTGGGCGTTTCTCTTTGGGCAAATCACCATGAACCACATGGCTTACATGAAATCACATGAAACCGTTTGATTGAGTTTGGTAAGAGCCTTGGACACAGGGGAGGGAAAAGGAAGGCAAACAAGTTTGAGGGGTGAAGACCATTCTGATTTTGCTTGTCACTGTATTCCCAGCACCTAAGCCAGGGACTGGCACAGAGTAGGCCCTCCATTTCTGTTCAGTGAAATGTGACAGATAATTTAATTGGGGGATACGGCAAAAGAAGAGGAAGTTAGACAATGTACGCGCACCTTCAACAGGGAAAGAACTCTCATGGGGGCGCCTGCTACACCGAAGGGTTGATGCAAGTTCATGGATGCCCTGTGTCCAAGGGCCCCCCACCTTCTGCGTCTGCGCGTTAGGTTCTGGACTGAGGTGACTGGTGGCTGCCTCCCCTGCCCCCCTGTGTGTCTTCGCTTGCCATCAGCCAGCAAGCCTTAATGCGTCACACTCTGGCGCCAATAACAGTCTCCCCGCCAAAAGAAAAAGAGACTTGAGGGACTGGAATTGAGTGAGGGAAATGCAAGCTCTGAGCTTGGAGGGTGGTCCACGACCCCTCCCCTTCTCTTCTTTGAACCAGGGAGGGGGCTGGTTCCAGGCTCTGTAGGAAAGCTCTTTTGAAGGGCGATGCACTTGGGCCACAGGGAACCATTCCACTTTAGTTGAGGGGGTTCCTGTTGTGTCCCAAAGAAAATGTGGTGGGATTAACATAAAAGCAGAATTTAGCAACCAGGAACCCAGGGTTCCCAATGGTCTGCTTTCTTAACTGCTGGTGAATTAAGCCCAGAAGGCACTGGGAGGGGGTGGGGAGAACTTTTGTACGAGGTTAAATTCCTGGTGGAGTGATGATAGGATTATCAACAGTTGGGTGGAATACCAGCAGAAATTCAAGTGATCAGTTTGGTGCCCCGTCCTTGTGTTCTCTGGTTCACTGGTGGCCCTTAAGGCCTGTTGTCCTGGACGATTGCAGGGCTGGCACCACCCTTGCTGGGGACGGGTTGGCAGGCTTTCCTGCACCTTCTGCCATGGATAGCACACGTGCATGCTCTCCTGTGCTTCGAGGCTGAGCTGGGAGATGGGGAAGAAAGAACAGAGAAAATCAAATGAAATGTTCAACCAGCAGAACAGTGTCTCCAGTCAGGCTGGCTTGCATTTGTCTCGCTTTCTATTTTCTGAACTTTCGCTCACCATAAATCCTTTTTCTTCTCCTTTTATCCATTAAAATGTTTTTAATCTTTGTGCCAACGCTTTGTCTTTTGGCTGGTTCCGTGTCTGTCCCAGCTCCTTAATCCCCCTCACATTCTTTTTGTCACTTTATTGTCTCCTGATCTGAACCCCAGCCCGTCACTTTGAAATGCCTTTTTTTCCTTTTCTTTTTCAGATTTCAGGATTTCTTGTTTTATGGTTGGATGTTCACTTGACCCTTCTTGGGGTTTGTTTTTTTCCTCTAACTTCTGGCCATGTTCACATTTCTGTCTTTCAAATAAAACTGTTACTCTCGTGGACACACAATTACTGGGGCTCAGCTCCCCCCTGGGTTGTCCGTTAAGAGATGTGAGTCTTGTTACAAAAAAAAAAAAAAAAAAAGGCCCCTGGACTTTTCTATCCATACCTGAGTGCTGTTTTGCTCTGAGGCATGGGAATAAAAATTACTAAGCTCATCCACCATCAGAAAGGAGGGTGACCCACCCCACAGGAAATGGAGACAACCCCATTTTGCAGGGAGGCTGCCTAATTTCTTGGGAGACAGGGAGTGAGAGGCTGCTCGGTGCCTCCCTCCCGCTCACGTTTCTCGCATCTCACTTTACCTCCAGTTAGAGGAGGGCTGACAGCCTACAACAATGGCCTCCTTTCTTCTTCCAGGGCCAGTGTTTTGATAGTGTCAGGTTGCACCCCAGCCTCCCCCAGCCCATTTATAAACTTGACACGGGCAACATGATGTAATGTTATTTTTCAGGATCTCAGTTAGGGAACTTTTTTGCCCCAGGTCAGAAGAATGCTAGTTGAGTTTTGCTGAAATGAACCATGGCTCCTAGATCAAGAAGGTGGAGGTAGGGGATAGAGCAGGGCTCTGCACTGGAGTTGGTAGTGAGGGGTAAGGCTCTTTGGTACTCAGACCTTCCACTTCCGGGTGTCTAAGCCAACCTTTCGCTGTTGGGCAGTGCTCTGGTGGAAGGAGGTTTGGCACCTGCCCCTTGCAGAGCTGTCTTGCTGGGATCTGTTGCCATTGTAATGCTTTGCCACTGAGCAGCCTGCAGTGGCCAAGACTGAACTAGGAAGTGACGATAGAAAGGAGAGAGGGAGCGTGCGGGCCCCTCATCCTCCCTCCCCTTAAGCCCGTTGCCTGTGGCCTTTTTGTGGACGCTACCTATATCCTGAAAATTTCAGAACTGGCCCATTTCTGTATTTACATTTGTTTTGAATTCAAAGGTGCAAAAGATTCTACAGTGGAAAGTTGCCTGGCACTCACTGGGAGCACTGCCCTATGCCGAGGAAGAGATGGGGAAGGAGATGGGGATCCCACCTGTGTCCCCCTGCTCTCGCCTTCTAGAGGTGAGGGCGTTACCAGTGCCTCATGAGAGGTGGTCAAGCACTGTGGTTAAGAGCACTGGAGATGGAATCCAACTTGGCTTTCCAGTCCTGGCCCTGTTATTAATTGGCTGATTAATCTTGGACAAGTTAGTTGAACTCTTCACCTCCTTGCCTTATCGGTTGAGTAGGAGGAATGACAGATCTGCGGTTATTGAGCAGATTAAATGAGTTAATATACAGAGTGCTTAGAATAGTCCTTAGTACATAGGGAACACTGTAGGAGAATGTCCTTTAAAAAGTCCTTCCAGAAATGTTTTGACAAATTACAACTATATTTATATTTTCTCTACCTAAGATTCTCTTTCTATGTGACTCTTTCTTTTTTTTTTTTTTTTTGCGGTACGCGGGCCTCTCACTGTTGTGGCCTCTCCCGTTGTGGAGCACAGGCTCCGGACGCGCAGGCTCAGCGGCCATGGCTCACGGGCCCAGCTGCTCCGCAGCACGTGGGATCTTCCCGGACCGGGACACGAACCCGCATCCCCTGCATCGGCAGGCGGACTCTCAACCACTGCGCCACCAGGGAAGCCCCTATGTGACTCTTAAAGGTTGAAGTGGCTCATGTTCAGTCCTTATGTTCCAGTTTTTGAACCTGAATGCTTTGTTACCATCCCTATAGGCAAGCCATCTGAGGCCGTCACCTAGACATTTATACCGAAAGCCTTGTTGGACTGCCAAGGAATGCATGCTATACCAACGGCACTGAACTTGTCACTATTCTCAGAACAGGTCACACTCTTTGCTGACTCTCGGCGGTTGCACTGTGTCCTCTGCCTTGTATGCCTTTCCCATATTCCACACCACCTGGCAAACTTTTCTTCCTCCTTCAAGGACCGGCTCCAATATCAGTGGTGCTGGAAAGCTCTTCTTACCTTCCCCAGGCTCCTCCTGGGGGTCCTCGGAGACGGTGTGAGGGTCACTGTGCTGTTGTCTTGCTCCTGTGTCTGTGTGTAGGTGGGAGCCCCGAGCTCTTCCAGACCAGCACCAGTAGTTAGCACAGTGCCTGTTAGATAGTTAATGCTCCATATCTTAATAAATAAGCAAACAAGTACCCTGTGGTAACAACAGTATACATTCCTTTGTCTTACCTGCATGTCTGGTGAGGTCACCTTGGGGAAGAAACAAAGAAATCAAACTCCATGTTAGGATCTGACTGAGCTCTCAGTCTGAGGTGGGATGACTCCAGAGCATGTGCTATCTAATGCTGGGCTTTACCGGGGGGCTGCAGCTAGACTGCCCCTTGGGGTTCCTTCTCTTCTCCTGGAGCCTAAGTGGTGCTCCCAGGGGGCACTCAGAACCCAAGAAGACCTGGCATGTCCTCATGGCCTTGCCAGAGGTAAACTCCATCAACTCCCAGAGATAACCTTCCTAGAATATTTCTGTGGGATGTCTAATGGGGGGGAAAAGCATAGAATTGAAGACATCAAACACAGTTCTTTGCCCATAACACTCAGGAAGCAAGGTATAATTCTGCTCTTCCATGCGTTGGGGCCTTCAGTGGTTGGGTCTTCCCTACGTGTTCAAGTGCAGGAAAGCAGAATGGAGACAGAGTTAGAGGATGTGTGAGGAGAGTGATGCAAAGAGCGATGAAGCGACTTGACCGAGGACACAGACCAATATTATGACGAAAGCTTGGTATCCAGATCCAGTACCTAACCATGCTGCCTTCTGAATGCCAGGTCCACGTGGTCGGGTCAGCCTATACCCGCCAGCCTTTTCTTCAGCTGCTCCTTTCCTGTCTGGCTTTCTTTCTCTCTGCCCCCCCCCCCCCCACACACACACCACCTCCTCCCTCCTTCCTCATTCTCTCTGTGTCTGCCGACCTGTGACATCTGGCTCTTGCCTCATTCCCACCTAGACCGTTGATTTTTGCCAACGGACTGACGGAGGGTCTCCTCTCCCACTTTGCTGTGTCTTCATTTTCACCCTCTGAAATGGAGAGGCAGCTCATAAAAATTTTTTGCAGCTCATAAAAATTTTTTTTCACACATTTTGCAGGTCTAAATTGGACCTTAATACAATGCACATGGTAATGATAAACAGGTTCGGTAGGGCATGACCGGTTGGCGGCTCAGGCTGGCACTCCTGGGCATGTCAGTTGAACTCTGTAAGCCTGTTCAACTTTTCCCTTTATTGTAGGGGAGTGAGGACTCCTCAAAACTGTAGTTCTCAAGTAGTCAAAGGAAGTTTATGCGCACAATTTCTACATGTAGTAACCAGGTATGAAAATAAAGAGTTGAGCTGAAACTCATTTCCTTTCTTATTCACAATCTGCGGGTTACGCCGGGACCACTTTGTTTCCATTTCTACTTCTGGTTGGAATAATCTTTTAAATAATCACAAGGAATTAGAATAAAAGAAAACTAACTTATTACTCTTTTTCTCCACACCTTATTTCCTCTGCACTGATAGAGATACAGAATATTATTTTTCTGGAGTCGTTTTTCCTTCTTTCAGGCAAATGACTCTGTAAAGGTGGCATATTGCTGATTTTATGTGGTGTGGATTCCCCACAGATAGCAAGTGTTCACTCAGCAGCCTTCTGAATGTTAGGTACCAAACTGACCTTTTGTGATCAGTTTGTTTTTATCCCGCTTTATTAACAGCTGACCATTGATTGGGTCAACGAGGCGGCCGTGTGAAGCGGCTGCTAGACGTGGCCAGAGTTACCAGACTGACTTGTGCGTGGTTTTTGTTTTCTGGACAAGGACCCTGCTAGTTAGAACAGCATTTAATCGTGCCCACCACAACTACATAAAACCCACGAGACAGTTACAAATGACCTGTCACAAGAGGGGAGAAGTGAAGTCGGAGAAGGAGTGGGAGGGAGAGCCTGCAGGCCTTGTGTGCACGACAGAAGCACCCTATTGACTGTGGGATTTGGCTTCCCTGGGCTGGGTGTGCCTGGAAAGGTCTCAGAGGTTAAGAGCCAGGAGTCTGGGGAGGCGAAGGGTTATTGTATTTGGTGATTGAGGTGCCTTCCAGGTGGTCACCACGGAAATCCTGCTCACTGGGGTCTCCTGAGATGACAGGAGACGTACCCAGGATATGTCCGTGTAGAGTACGGTTTTGTGAACTGCGAGATGGGGCTCGAAATGTTGGCTTAGTCTCTTTCTATATTTGGCCTCTGGAGCTGCTGCTGTGAGACTCCCAGGCAACTTTCCAATGGCTGTTTGCGAAACCTGGGGCTGATTCAGTGTGTGAACACGTCTAGGTTGGTCCTTGACGTTGTCACCAGGGCTTAGTTCAGGAGGCCCGCTGCTACAGCCCTGTGCCCCTGGAGTCCCCGTGTCCGCGCTCCGAGCCTCCTGCTGTCCCTGTGTCCTCTGGGACTCCCTCCCCACCTTTTCCTTCCTCCTACTCCTCTGATAAGTGGTAGGAAACTCCGTTTACCCATCTATGTTGGTGGGAAATTCCAGGCTAGGCCAAATAATAATACCTTGCAATTATTTAGCATTTTATTGGGTGTACCTCCCTTGAGAAATCTATTCCTGGGAGTATACCAGTAAAATGAGTTTCAGTTAGCTGAATCATATTTTATAACTTATGAAGTTACTAATTTAGAAATCTGTTCTCAAGGACAAAAACCTGACCATGGCCATCTCAACCACATGAAATTCTCAGCGAAGGTTTAAGAGGCACATTTTCTGATAAATTACAAGGTAAAAACACTTTATGTAATGGAGAAAAGAAAGTCCCAAATTGTGTTTTCTAGATGCTCACTTGAGAGGGAGCTGCGTTTTCTGAGATTATTTAGTCCTTTTGAGTGTAGTAGTAGTAATTAATATTTTTTCATATTTCTCATGTGCTGGGCACAGTGCTAAATCCATTGACATAGATATTTCACATAATCCTCCTGATAATCCTTTGAGGAATGGAATATATTTATCCTAATTTACAGATTTGGAGACCAAGGTTCAAATAAGTGAATTAATTTGCTCAAGGTTATACAGCTGTTAAATGGTAGAACTGGGATTTGAACCCACCTGGAGCCCAGCTCCAGAGGTCAGATCATATTACCCCTTGGCTATGTCTTTCCTGTTATGGGTGAAATAGCATACCTTCATCTCAAATATTATTTAAAAATTCCTTAAGTTTATATGCTAAAGTCCATAGGCCATATGCTGGTGCCTTTAAACTTTTATTTCCCTGAGAGATTATCACTAAGGCTGATGTCTGGGCTGGTCAGCTCAGTTGGTTAGAGCTAATAGGGCCAAGGTGGCAAGGTTCAACCCCCATATGAGTCTGTTAGCTGGGCTGAGTTTCATGACCACGGATTAACCTTTCACCTGGGTGAGCTGCCTCACAAATGAATATTGTTCGTCTAAAAGAAAAAGGAGGGGATTTTGGATAAAATAGTAGAAACCACTTGACCAGCCACCTAAGACTATGGCTGATCTTTCAAGAGTCTTATCTCTCCAGTTTGGAACTAGGCATTATTACCATTTCTAATAGATTCAAACAGCATTTCTTAGTGTGCTCCGTGGAGCTAATATTTGTTGTCATGAGCGCTGGAAATCTTCCAGAGGGGTGTGTATGGTGTAGTGAGGTTGCTTTTCAGAATTTGAGCTGAGGACGTTCTCCCTGGACTGGGATTCTTAGAAATACCCTTTAGAAAACTCTGTCTTAAGGTGTGTTTGCCCTGTTGTTCTGTTCATTTTAAATCCCTGTAGTAGTGGTGTCTCTCCACATCAGGAGAGAGCCAGTTACAGTTGAAAAGATCAGTTTCCACATTCCCCAAGCTTCTGTGTATGTGTGGATCTCCTTTTAGCAGGTTATAGCTTCGCCTCTGAAGTATATCCACATCACTTGTCTTGTTCTCCCTTGTGTGCCCTCATTTTGTAACTGGGATCCTGTTGCTGGCCACACCACGTGCCCCAAGTCAGTGACACAGCAGGGACTAGAACCCAGATCTCTGGACTCTGGCCCATTTCTCTTTCCAACAGCCTATGCTGCCTCCCAGTGGACATAGCATTTGCAGGGAGCAGAGATGTTCATACCTGATTCTTTTCTAGAAAAAGAATTGCTTTGTGACTTAACATTTCTTTGGCCTGCCATTGCCTCAGTTTGTAAAGTGACATTGTCTTACCTCTCTGCGCAAGACTGAAGAACTCCCTTTGACACCTCCCCCACCCCCAAATTAGCAGTATTATTAATAAACACTGGAAAGCATCCCTTGTCCTAAGAGCAAATTCTAAATTGACTTTCTATTGGGAGAATAATCACCACATTGGAGAGGAACTCAAGAGATGATCGACACAAACCCCTGACCTTCTCCTGGAGATGCTGAAGTTCACTTGCATCTTGTCAAAGATGCCCTGCTACTCCAGGGCTCACTTTCTCCTTTATTTCTCTGTTTAACTTTGTACTACTCCAGCGGCAATTTTGGTGGTCCGATCATTTGGAAAATAAGGGAAAAGTAAGTTTTATTTTACTTAAAAAATTAAGTCCAAGTGAATGATCGTTATGCTCTATTCCTCAGTTATATTTAGATGCTATTCCTGAAGAATAGTAGACCTGCCAAAATCAGTAGGGTTTTTACCAAGCTCTGCTTCAGTAATCCTATCACTTGCGTGAAGAATTCATTATGCTGAAATAAACACATTAGGAACTCCGTGGTCTTTTACATCTCTAATATTTATGAAGTAGTGAGGCTCCCAGCCAGCAATAGGGAAGCAGGTAATTCCCAGCAATCAGTTAAACAGACGCTGGATGATTTGGATTGCAAGATGTAGGTGCTTGATTAGCCCCGTCTATGGACATGCATTGTTCTTCCGTCATTCAAAAGTTACCTACTTATGAATATTGAAGTGTTCTGGCTTTGGACATAAGGCACTTACCTTTTAATTGGCCATCAGCTTTGTTTTTAGCTGGGATGTATCTCCAGTGGGATTCAAATGAAATGGGGAGATAATCAGCCAGTAAGCAGAGAAAAGGGTAAAATGATCCTGGATGATTAAGTGGCAGCAGGGAAAGTTAGGGTTAGGCTAGAGGGAGAGAAACAAAAGAAGGAAACTCACAGGAAACCAGCTCCCTTTGCTGCCAGGCACACCTCTTTTGAAAGCACCTTTTAATTTCCCTCTTCGGCTTTCAGGTGGGACATATGGACACGTGCGAGCTGACACCTACCAGCTTGATCACAAACTTGACTCCCCCCTGCCCCTAAACCCTGAGCCAAGCAGAGGGCAGGGCCTTGTATCCTCACTGCTCAAACTTGGCAGGGAAAAAAGACCGTTAAGTGAAGGCGAATTGGAAGCTGCCCCAACCTGCACTCAGTTGGAGCTATTTACAATATCTTTCAAGCAAGGACTTACTAGATTATTCAGTTAAGGGCCTGTGGGTAAGGGGAGTCCTCAAGGGGAGGAAATTGACCTGAAGGACCAGCTGGTTTGGACGTGGCAGTGGATGCTTTCTTAAACTCTTGAAATGTTAACTCCCGCGTGATCTTCATCCTTGGCACACAGCCTTAAACACTCACCTTTACAGCAAGAGCAGGACATCTCTTCTGGGTCATGGTGTCTCTTTATATTCTGATGAAAGCTATGGCCCTCTCCTCAGAAAATCAACTTAGATACACACATTTTTTTCCTCATGTAATTTCAGGAAGCTAAAGAACCCTTGAAAGACCATCCATGGATCTTCTAATTTCGTCAGGTTAAAAAAATCCTGCTTTAGATGCAGAGGTAGGACCAGGAAGTTTTCTAGACTCTAGAGAAATAATAGTGTGGTTACCCAGCATATTTCAGTGAGAGCTCTGTTGAACTGGGGCTTTTCGAAGTTTTTTGTCCTCCATTCTTCCCCTCCTGCTTCATGGTGATCATAGTAAGTTTTGTGTGTGTGATTTCGTAGTTTAGAGGACACTTTTTAAACATCCCATTTATCTCTCACCACAATCCCGCCAGGTAAGTGGGTATTGTTTTCCCTATCACTAATTGCTTTCTCTGTTAAAAGTCCCAGTTCTAGGGCTTCCCTGGTGGCGCAGTGGTTGAGAGTCCGCCTGCCGATGCAGGGGACACGGGTTCGTGCCCCGGTCCGGGAAGATCCCACAGGCCGCGGAGCGGCTGGGCCCGTGAGTCATGGCCGCTGAGCCTGCGCGTCCAGAGCCTGTGCTCAGCCACGGGAGAGGCCACAACAGTGAGAGGCCCGCGTACCGCAAAAAAAAAAAAAAAAAAAAAGTCCCAGTTCTTGCCGAGGCTCCATCCCACCTAAGTATGTGCTTGGTTGATGAAGAGCAAGATGAAGTGGGAGGGGATGGGCCAGGGGAGGACCATCTACCAGGAGAACCACTCAGAGACGTGAAGGTAGAACAGCTGACTTTGCTCAGAGGTAAGGCGCCTTCTCTCCATCAACTTCTGGTATTGAGATGAAGACAGGGGAACTATTTTTTCTTTATCCATGGTCAGATGTCGCCAAGGCTGATTTTACTGATTTTGAATTTGTGATAACTATTGCAGAGGCGTGGCTGAAGTTTACCTTTGTTTCATTGATGAGGCAGACCCATCAAATACATATTGTAAAGATCTAGGCAAACTTTTATAGGAAAACATAGAGTACCTTAGGAAAAAAGTTTGTATTCAAGTATTTCAGAGACACCCATTTGTATTTAAATGTCTAGAAGCAGATCTACTTAATTTGTTTTTTAATTAAAGTGTATCTCCTAAGTCGCTATTTAGAGGCTATATTTTGTTAGTGTAATTTTAGCTAATTCTAATTATTGTATGCATGCAAACATAACATTTTTATGTCTTTAAAAATAATCCTTATCATTTTAGGCTCTTTTACTAGTTCACATTCTTGCCTGTATGTATGTGTGTGTGTGTGTGTGTGTGTGTACAGTTTTTTCCGTTCTCACCTCATCCCCTGACTTGAAGTAGGGATTTGTCCACAACTATATCCCCACAGCGTAAAACCAGGCCTGGTGCAGAGTACATTATTGAATGCATGATTGGATTTGTATTGACTTCAGGTTTGGGGAGGAAAGCCAAAGAAATTTTTTCTTTTCAATTCATGTTTTCCATTTTTCAGTTGTCCTCCTCTTTTTCTGTCTTTATGTTTTGCCTTCTTTTTCTTTTCTCGTCAGAGAGGGAGAATTAGGTTTTCAGAACCTATTATGGACATTTGCCTGACTGCTAAAGATGTGGGAAAGTGTTGCAAAGGACAGCCTGGAGGAGCAGTTTGGGGCTGGGCCTTGGGATGACGGCTGGCTTACTGCCAATTCTTCTTCAGAGTCAGTTTTAGGTCAGTGGCTCTGCGGTCCTGGGCCGGCTTAGTTGACCATTCCACAAGCAACAAAGGACTTCTGAATAGAAATAATCATGAAATTTGGCCATCGCTTTTGGTGCACATTCCATCTATTTGGCCATAATTAAGAATCTTTCACATCCAGATGCATATCCGGCCAGTGGAGTATTTTGACAGCTCCATTGAGAAAAGGATGGATGGACATACCTAATCAGAAAGGATTTTATGGTTCTGGAATGCAAGAATTACAATCAGAGCTCACAGAGGATTACTCCTGTGTCTGCCTGTAGAATGTCTGAACAGGCATTTGGGTAGATTCTTTTCTACCATTTTATTTCTATCTTATTTAAGAAAGAGGTAGTTTAAAGCAAAAAGGTCCCATCATTCATATCAAATCTGGTCTATAAAACCAACTAACTTTTATTCTCCCTCCCTGTAAGTAAACCCTGGTTGCATAGACATATCAAGTCATGGGATTGTTGAGACACTATTAAGGCTACTCATTCAGGTGTCAATTGGGCCAGACAGTCCAGGAAAAACTTCCATTTAGGCGTCATCTGAGTTTACCCAGCCTCTTTTCTCCTGTGGCACTGGCTTTAATATTTGTAAATGCTGAGTACATGCTTCTTGAAGTGGCCCCAGGAGGCAAGACTGGGGTGGTAATGATCCCTACATAGGAGAAGGCATCCTATTGGGAGGAGATATGGTTTAAAACAGTGGATCGTCACACACCTTGATTTCTCTTTCTGTTGTTGCTTCTGCTGAAGCCGTTCTGGGAAAGCCACTGTGACACAACCTCTCTCTGTGCTGTCCTGAGAGTGCTTTGAAAAGTTTCAGTTTATCTGTATGAAATTTCAGACTCGGAGGTATTAGCCCAGAGAGTCTTCTGTGCTGGTCATGGGTGGGACTTTGAACTCCCAAGTTCTTGATTGATCTTTTTTTATAGTAGTGATCACAGGATTGAGATTCTCTTGGTTGTTTCTGAGGCTTCCCTCGTAAGCCCTCAGCCTGTGACCAAAGTATAGTCACCTGGACCAAGCTCTTCTCTGTTTAGGATGAATTAGGCATTTGATTTGCACATGCTCTTAGCTCAGCGCTCCAAATTCCTTCAAATTCTCAACCCAGCATATGCTTGTCCCTTTTCTAAACCAAATACTTTGTTCTTTCCTCGTCCCGTGAGTCCTAACATTTAGAAACGTTTTCACCATCTCAGACTGGCTGTTTGAGAGGACCATCCACGTCTGGCACATTGTTGGTATGGGCTCACACACATGCTGACACACGCTCACCATACAGACACACAGTTGCCATTCTTTAAATGCCTTCCTCCCTCCTGTTTTCTTCACAAAGCATGCCTCTCATCTCTGGAGGTAAGACCTGCCCCATTACACACGAGGTGATCATCACGAACGCGGTGGGTACAGATAGAGACATCTAGCAGGGTGTTAATAAAGGGCCTGGTGAAGACTAGAAAAATGCCGCCCCCAGGTAATTCTAATAGACTGCCTGCAATTTGCTGTAACCAGGACTGGAGAGGAGGTGGGAGAGGAATAGGGGAGAGACGAGCACCAGTGTGTTAGGTCAGAGGAAATGAGATTTCTGTACTTGGTTTCCTTCTTGTCTAGGAAATTTTAAAACTTCTTCTGCTTAGGCAGATTAATAGCCTTGCCAGGTTTCAATTCCCTTCAAGCTGGGAAGGGTGCATTAAATTTCACCCTCATGCCAAAACAGCCATCTAAATGCCAAACCCATTGAGTTTCTGAGGCTTTCTTTTGGGTGTGTTTCTCTGCCTCTTCCTCTTTGCCTTTGTCAGAATCTCCGTCCACGTCTGTGTGGCTTGGCATCGGTGCCTGGATGGTCTCCACTTCTGTGTGTCTTGGTTCCTGCCGAGTCTGCCTTGTGCCTTTCATTACCACGTTAACAAACTCGAGTCATGCCTAACGAGGACGCCTCATACGTTATGCTAATGATCAAGAGACATGTTAATGATATTTTAGAAGCCTAATTAGTGGAATATATAACTATATGCAATTTGGTAATGGACTGTGACAACAAGTTGTTAAAAGGGGGCTTGACAAATCCAGTTGCGTGTGGCCTCAGACAAACAGGAGCTGAGAACGGATGAGTGGAAATCGGATAGGGAGATAGTGGGGACGAGGTGTGTACTGGGGGAGGGAATGCCTGTGGCTGTTTATGTGGAGGTCAGTCTTTTGTATGCATTGTTGCTTTCCTCTCATCCTTCCACTGTCCTAAAACCACAGGGCAAACTGGATCAGAATTCTTTGTTAATGTTTCTTAAGCAATTACTACTCTTGTTATTGATCATACACATGTATCTTTGTTAGAAATGGTATTTTGATTATGTTATTCTCCGCAATACCCTTACGGAGATAATTTGTAATAGGAAGTGTATACACAGAAGGTAGAAGAAGATCAGTTCTTGTACCAAAGAGAAATTTTACTGTGCTATAAACCAAGACCATGTAAACTGGGAAATTATCTCTATTGTGTCTATCAACATTTTGATAGTGTTGGTAGAAGTAGTAAAATGAGGAGTGGTGAGTGTAAAATCGTTCAGCTGTTTGAATGTCATTTTCTCTCAGTGAAAGAATTGGTTAGAGGCATATATTTCTTCAACTGGAATCTTCTTTCCTCTAGTGCAGTGATTCCCATTTTGTGGGCCATGGACCCTGGGGGAACCATGAAGTTGTTGAAAAGGTTTGGAAAATCCTTGTGTACACCAAGCATTGTCTATAAACAGAACAGTGTCATGCACGTACACACAGATGCACATACAGATATACCTACTGAAATTCTTTAAATGTATGAGACGCTATTGTGGTTATTCACTTAAAAAAGCACTTTTCAGTTTCTGTTGGCTTTTTGTCATGTGTAGTTTCCTCCATCTGTAGAAGCTAAAAGTAGAACTACTGTCTCCTAGTGGTCCTTGCAATTTATTTGGCATGAAAAAGGGAGACTGTATAGTCACAAAAGTTGGGAACCTTTGCCTAGCCTGTGGTCATCAAAGCTGCTTATAAAAATTTAAGCAAATAACTTTCACTTTTGAAAACCATTTTAATTCTAGAAAATATATTTGTGAAAATTTGTGTAAGTGTTGTCTATTTCTCCAGTGACTTTTATCATAAATGTGGAAATATATTTCTGTAGGGTAGAAAATTCCCCTTAGTCAGAATTGAATGGTTTTCCTACAGAATGTGTTATGTCACGACCCACCGCATAGACTCTTTTTTTTTCATGTATATATCTCTCTCTCTATTTTTTAATTGAAGTATAGTTGATTTACAATATCGTGTTAGTTTCAGGTGTACAGCACAGCAATTCAGATATATTGAATATATATATGTAGTATCCTTCATATTCTCTTCCCTTATAGGTTATTACAAAACATCGAGTATAGTTCTCTGTGCTATACAGTAAGTCCTTGTTGGTTATCTATTTTATATATAGTAGTGTGTATATGTTAATCCCAACCTCCTAATTTATCACTCCCCCACCCCCCTTTTCCTTTTGGTAACCATAAGTTTGTTTTCTATGTCTGGGGTTCCTTAAAAAACTAAAAATAGAGCTACCGTATGATCCTGCAATCCTACTCTTGTGTATATATCCGGAGGAAACCATAATTTGAAAAGATACATGCACCCCAGTGTTCATTGCAGCAGTATTTACGATAGCCAGGACATGGAAGCAACCTAAGTGTCCATCCACAGAGGGATGCATAAAGAAGATGTGGTCTCTCTCTATATATATACACACCATTAAATATTACTCAGCCATAAAGAAGAATGAAAGAATGCCATTTGCAGCCACATGGATGGACCTAGAGATTATCATCCTCAGTGAACTAAGCCAGACGAAGACAAATATCATGATATCGCTTATATGTAGAATCCAAAAACTAAAAGATACAAATGAACTCACTTCCAAAACAGAAAGAGACTCACATAGACTCTTGAGCGCTGCAGCGCACACTTGGAACTAGCTTATGGGAACTTCGGTTCTGGAAACTTGTTCTCTTTCATTTTTTGGTCCAGAATGAAATTGCCTAGGAGAGCTAGGCTCGCAGTATCCCACTTCACCACCAGGGAAAGCTTTCAGAAACATACATTCGGTGCAAACACGTCTCAAGTTTGTGGCTTCTTGATGGAAAAAGACAGTCACAGAGACAAAGAAAGTTAGTGTTCTGGGCACCAGTTCTGTACTCTTGAAATGTATTTTCTCAGGTTATGGGCAATGAGGTATTTGTAGTTTTTCCTTGGCAGTTCTTCCCAAGGCAATATGCCCTATTACTGTTGAGGAAGGTGGAGGGGGATAGTTTTCTTTGTTTGGGTTTTATTATTTACTGAGCACCACCTCTGTGTCAGGCACAGGGCTAAGTGCTTTTTATTATTCACTGCCTCAAGCTTCATCACGGGACCTCCCTCCGGGTTGGTACTAGGACATGGGCTTGGGAACAGAATGGCCTCCCACAGTGATGCTTACCTTAGTTTTCGAGGTTGTCTTCCTTTGGCTTGCTCTGTGTTACCTTAAAAGAGATTGACTGTAAAAAGAAAGAAGGAAAAACATGTATCACTCCACTTATTAAATTGTGGCCTCTTGACATCCAAGACATTTAGTTTTCTGAGTTTAGACACTGCCCATCATTGTGCTTGTGACAAATGCTTGCTGGTGAGAGAGCTTGTCTTTTAAAGGGGACCAGCGGTTGTCTCTTTAGAAATGTGTTAAGACCACCTGGACTCCCTTTTTGAATGCGGTGAGTCAAAAATGCTGTGTGATTATCATACTGAGTGAAGTGAGCCAGACAGAGAAAGACAGATATCATATTATATCCCTTATACGTGGAATCTAAAAAAATGATACAAGTGAACTTTTTTTTTTTACACAACAGAAGTAGACCCACAGACATAGAAAAGAAATTTATGGCTACCCAAAGGGAAAGGAGAGGGGGTGGAAATTAGGAATTTGGAATTAACATATACGTGTTACTATGTATACAATAGATTAACAACAAGGAACTACTGTATAGCACAAGGAACTATACTCAGTATTTTGTAATCACCTATAAGGGAAAAGAATCTGAAAAATATATGTATAACTGAATCATTGTGCTGTATATCTGAAACTAACACAATGCTGTAAATCAGCTATACTTCAATTAAAAAATAATTAAAAATAAAAAAAATAAAAAAAAAGATTCTGTGTGGTTTTGGTGCTCTGAGAAACTTGTGTTCTTTTTTCTCTTGTGTTCTGTCTTCTCTCCCTCTTTGACTGTCCCCAGCATTGAGACTTCAGAGATGTGGATTCCCATCTTTGAGACCCTGATTCACTAACTGTGTAAGGTTCCAGTACTCATGAAGCCTTGTACATTCCACCACTTCAGCATCCCCATGTTTCAGATGAGCATCATCTGTACTTCTTCCTTCTCTATTTCCTCTACATTTTTATTGATAAAGCACTGGAGGAAGATTATGTATGAAGTCAGGATTCTGTTATTACATCTGATGTATGCTTCCAGTTAAAAATGAGAACTAATTTTGGGGAGGGAGACGGAAAGGGAAAAAGTTTATAAGTGAGCCAGTGGAAAAAGCACATTCATTATCAGTGTCTTTCTCACCGAGTCGTTTGAAGCTGGGAAAATTAGCAGCCGCTTTGAAGCTCAGAAGATCTTTCATCTTTGTGTGTGTGAGTGTGTGTGTGTTAATATTAAGTTGATATTCTTTTTCTTGCCACTTATTTGGTTTTTCTGCTAATAATGAAATTATAATGAGATCCCTGATGGGATTAAAAAAAAAAAAGAAAAAGCACCTCACATGAATTATCCCGTTTCCCCCTCACCCTCCTTGTGCCTTTCTGTAAAATCTATTCTGCATAATAAGTCTTTGTCTCTGGATTTGAGACAGAATTGAAGGAGGCCAGGAGTTGGAAGTGCCCCCATTGTTCTTTTGGGTACCAGGATACAAACTTCTGTTGGGCAGGGAATGCTCCCTTTTCCTCCACCTCCTAGCCCCGTTCCTCCCTGGACCCTGTCACCCCCATCCTCAAACCGCTCCTCTCCTCCAACCCCAACTTTGGGTGGGGAGGGGGTGAAGGCAAGTATTGGATGTTTTCGCAGGCTGAATGTTTGGTTTATTTGAGGGGTACATACTCCCTTTCCCCTTTTTAACTTTAAGCGTTCATGACTTGGTCTTGTACAAAGAGACCAAGCATCTGTCTAGATTGGCAGAAATAGGGTGTTTTGAAACCCTGGGGAAACCTTGCTCAGGACGGTAACATTTCTAGCGGCAGGTTTTCCTCCCATCTCCTCTGATTCTTGTCCCTTTGTCCTTTATCAGTAGGGCTTTGGCAAATGCCGTTGATGAAAGAGGGCTCATTGCCCCAGCTGAGCATTCCTTGTCCAGGCCTGGGTTTCTCCACGTGCGTGAGTTGATGGAAACCTTGGTAGAATGAATCTCTATATAGACTGTTCAAGACAGACGCACACTTCTCTAATTTCAGAATTTTTCTCTGTAGGAAAGGCAATGTGGTGGTCGATTCCAGTGAACAGTTTAAGTCTTGGCAACTCTCAATTTCGGAAAATTCTTCCCTAATTCTGCTTCAGTGTTTTGTCTGAAGTCATAGATAGACAGCTGCTGTGTGTAGGTCTTAGTACTCTAGAAAAATGAGGTGTAAAAAATGGGTGAGATGAGTATGCCTTGTCTCTCTCTGTGGCTTGGTCAAAGGCTATTTCTTGAATATATCCCATGTTTAGGTTTTTTTCTGATCAACGCTAATGACCAGTTTCAGGACATCACTCCCACTCATGTCTGTAGGTTCCCCCTCTCTTTCTTCCTTCTCACCATTAAACAGGTGTAATAAAGCTCAGGAATCTTTACAGTTGGTGATTTTATATCATAGATCAAAGATCAAAGCAGAGGAATACACAGCAACCGTAAAATTAACTGCTTTTTCAATTTTACAATGCTTTCAGTGATAGAGAATCTTATAAATTTAATATTAATTAAACACTTAGCTTTTAACCTCCTCCTGCATCTACTTTTGGCTGGTGGCTGGGAAAAATTAATTGGGCATCTTAAATCTTGTGTTACTAACGCCTTGACAGGAGGGGTTTCAAAAGCACTTATAACTTCAGCAGAATGCACTTTGGAGCATTTGTCCTTCCACTCACCTAATTGAAAATGCCTTTTTTTTTTTTCCCTTAAGGTAAAATGAACTATTTGCTAATTTTCTTTTTTAAGGAAGTATAACTTACAGTCCCCTTTCATAGCCTGAGCTTTAACTCAGTCTCTTGGCACATTTAATACTTCACAAAATGGAAGCCGTTGAACTTCCATTATTATAAATGTCCTATTGATTTTGGAATACGCTGGGACACATGTGCGGCTTGGCCTGATCATTGTGTCACCTACAGCCTCTGTGTGTTCAATTCAGGGAGAGTTGCCTCCTGCATAAGTGAGCGTGGCTCAGCTCGGCAATGGTGAGCCCACATGGTGACCCAGATGGGACCCAAGAATGAACCTTCAGCTACAGGACAGGAGAGTCAGAATAGCAGAGAAAGGCAATAATGTTCCACCTGAAGGAAGTTCCAAGAGATTGGAAGCCAATATGATGGACAAGATGTTTTGGGGAAGCTCGATTTTGTTGTTCACGTTTTCTGAGCTACCGAAGGGACTGAATGTGGCCTTTGGTTGAGGGATGGGCGTCGCTTTCTCTTTAAAGGCCAGGCAAGCATCCATGTCTGTGCTTCAGAAATGGTTCAGTAGAAATAATAATTAATAATACCAATCCATTCAATTTCTATAGTATTTTTTCTCCAGTGAGCATGGAGCACTTTCATCCATGTAATCTCATTTTTTCCTCACATACCATGGCGAAGTACTTAGTGGTGGGCAAGATGAGGCCTCTGAATTTAACCAAGCTGGTTTCCTGCTAGGGCCATGCATTTGAAACTGGCAGCTGGGAGTTACAGCAAATAGAGCATAGGCCCCAAGAAGGCATCTTTCTATACCTGTTTTATTTTATTTATTTATTTATTTATTTTTTGCGGTACGTGGGCCTCTCACTGTTGTGGCCCCTCCCGTTGCGGAGCACAGGCTCCGGACGCGCAGGCTCCGTGGCCATGGTTCACGGGCCCAGCCGCTCCGTGGCATGTGGGATCTTCCCGGACTGGGGCACGAACCTGTGTCCCCTGCATCGGCAGGTGGACTCCCAGCCACTGCGCCACCAGGGAAGCCCTCTGTACCTGTTTTAGATTCAGGTGACTGAGAAGTAGTACCTCGATTGTTTGGGGGATGTCTGTTCTTGGCACAGTGCACAGTGGAATTCCCCTGGGTTATGTGTACTTCACTTTGAAAAAACTCATAGAAAACTAAATTTAGAGAAAAAAATTAAAGGGGTCGTTATTCATTTTACAAGAATGTTTTAAAAAGTCTACTCTAAAATCGTTTACTACAGGTTTGTTTTAAATGGCTAAGTCTTCTAGTCCTGTAGTCTTCTAATAAGACTATAAATCAGTTTACGACTGGTCCCCCTGGAGCGTATCTTTTGGGTAAGGTAAGGGATATAGACTCTCAACACAGCAGTCTCTTATCTTCTATACTGGGCCGCAATGGTCCTCACTGTTCAAGTCCCCAGCAGTCACCTTGACAATCTCTGATGGCAGTAGGCAATGTTTAATCCAACTGTGAAATAATAAATTAGTTGTGGTGTCACCATTAGAACTAAGATTCCTAGCTTTATGCACCTGGCTGGTTTGTACTCCCTGTGAAACCATCACTGCGCCTTCTCATTGCAGCTGAGCTTTCTGAACCTTTTAAGAAGTGAACTGATGGGATGTGGAATTTGATAGCCGATAAATTAAGAATATTGGTAAATTTAACGACTCTATTAGAAGATGGTGTTTCCAGAATCAGTAGCAACATTTCCTTGTGTGTTTGTGAGTGTATCTGCAGAAATCCTTTATATATGTATCTCTCTGTTTTTCTGTCTATCTAGATCTATATGATATGTGGGGTGCTATAAAATTTTTAGTGCCTTAGTTTGGGTTGACCGCCTTATTACTCACGAGTGAGCTATACAGGTCTTCCTTAACAAGTGGCAGTAAAGGCTTTACAGCACCCCTTACGCCGTCACATATTTTTGTTTAGGCCACATACTGTCTTTTTCTTTTTAAGTCTCCCTTTGCTCATGTCCCTCTCAAGTACCTTTGTTGCCATGGCAACAGTTCCATCATTGCTTAGGGTGGAGCAGACTGACATCCTCCTGCAAGCTTCTTGAAGTCAGTGCTTGTTTGGGCTGACCTCCAATTCTCAGCCAGGGCCAGGGCTGGGGCCCGTACCCTGGTCATCTGTGGCACTTTTTTCTCTTTAATATCTGTAGCTCTGCTTATTTGACTGCTTGTGGCCATTCCTACATTAATCATTTTCCATGTCTCTGTGGACCTGTCCTCTAAGGAATGTGGAGAAGCTGACACTTGTGATCTAAAAATCGAAAAAGAGAAAGTTAACGTTGAGCGTTTTGAGTTAAATATGGAGCTGTGTAAGTGGTTGGCTACTTAGGAAATACTGAGACCAGACAGAAGGGGGAAGGGAGCCTTTTGCATATCAAAATGCTCTTTAGAGTTCCCTCACAGGCACAGTTTCTGCAGGTTACCATATGCATTTTTAGGTCTTCTCTCTGTGTCTCTAAGGTTTTCCCCTTCTAGCCGACTTTCCCTTTTCTTGACTCGCAGACTGTTAGTGTTGGAGAGGAGTCACACAGAATTGAGTTCAACCCACTCATTGCATTTACAGGGAAGCTGAGATGCAAAAGGTCATGCATGTGGCTTGTTGAGGTCATTCGGCCTGTAGCAGCACAAATGGGATGAAAACCCACGTCTCCTGGTCCCTAGCTGGACTTCAGCTTTGCCACGATTACTTGACTCTTTAAAACAAATTATTCAAAAGGTTTTACTGTCAGGCCAATTTCGCATCAAACCACCTCAGCATTTCTGTTAAATGTGGGTGTAGCGGTAGTAGAGAGATCATTTGGCAAAAGTAGACTGGTTGTGAGGCTATGCCTCCAAATTTCTCAATTATTTTTCCAGCTAGAAGGTTGGCTTGCCAACTCCTTGATAAAAGGTAGTAGTTCCTGTAATCTGTTATCTCAGCCACATTTGGGATGCTTGTATGTATGACTCCATCTATTTATATATTTTATATGGGCAATATTTTGACTGTTTCTTTTTTGAAAGACAGTGTGAATGAGTATGCCAAAAATCACAGATGATATAAAAAACGCTATCAAAAAAACCCCACTTTTTCAGGAAGGTGAATAAAATAACCCTAAAACAATGTGAAATTAGTCCTAATGTCCTTTTGCGAAGTCATTAGAAAAGCTAGTGCTCGTGATAACTGTGGAGATGCTTTTGGACGTTAGTGATTCTGATTAGGGACAAGAATTTAGATCTGAGAGTCTTTTGGCATAGAAAGAAAGATTTGTTTAATCTATTCTTGGATGACGTGAAAAAGAATCCTGGGCTTCCCTGGTGGCTCAGTGGTTAAGAATCCGCCTGCCAATGCAGGGGACATGGGTTTGAGCCCTGGTCTGGGAAGATCCCACATGCCGTGGAGCAGCTAAGCCCGTGGGCCACAACTACTGAGCCTGTGCTCTAGAGCCCGCGAGCCACAACTACTGAGCCCACATGCCACAACTACTGAAACCTGTGTGCTCTAGGGCCCACGTGCTGCAACTACTGAGCCCGCGTGTTGCAACTACTGAAGCCTGTGTGCTTAGAGCCTGTGCTTCTCAACAAGAGAAGCCACCACAATGAGAAGCACACGCACCACAGTGATGAGTAGCCCCCGCTTGCCGCAACTAGAGAAAGCCCACACACAGCAACAAAGACCCAGTGCAGCCCCAAATAAATAAATAAATAATAATAAAAAAGAATTCTGAATATATTTTCCTTTTCTGAGTTTCTTAAGTCTGAGCGAGGTATTTTATATGCCTGGGTATTGGGGCATTTTAGGAGAAAGGTCATGGTCTCCTTTAGATCTTCAGCTGGGCCTTTCTGACCTGTAGGCCTGGTGCTCATATATTTGAATATGCAGTTTTTATATATAGCCTGCCTGTGGTAATTAGCGATTTTCCATTGATCCATCTATCAACCAGGAGACACTGTAATATCCCGTTTGATATCATTTTTCTGTTTCTCAATAATAAGGAGAAGAGAAAGCAGATGAAATGCAATCATCTGTGTAAAGTACATTGAATGATCCTGAAAGAGTTATTATTTTCATTTAACAGATGAGGAAACTGAGCCCTAGAGAGATTAAATAAACTGTCCAATCTCCTATGACTAGTAAGTGACAAAACTCAGGTTTCTCTGATTTCAAAGCCTACATTCTTTCCTCTTGATCACATTTCCCCCACAAGATACTTGGCAGTTACTCTCTCCCAGTCTTTGGATCTTTGCTTTTATCATGTACTGAATTCCGATCCTCCACAACTCATAGTAAAACAAGAATGGCAGGCACTTGGCCTCATCACACAAAAGCCTGAGAGTCCGTGAGTCTCACCTTCCTATGAAGGTATCTTGTCTGCTCTAGCAGGTTTCCAGGTAGTTTGATGTCACTGACAGAGTAGGTTATGAAATGGCAGCACTATGGGCTATATAAGGGAGATATAGGGACCTGGCAGAAATTGGGGGCTGGGGAGGGAAGAAAGGAAGAAGCAATATATTAAACACAGAGTTGCTTATTCTTTTTCTTCCAGGTTAATGTACATAACTGTTACCACCCTTTTTTTTTTTTTTTCTTTTTTTTGACACCTTTTAAAAGCCTCCGTCTGGCTTAAGTGCTAGATGAAAGTTCTGGTTAAAATAAAACAAATAGTTTCATAGGCACAGTGAGTGCGAGAATTTTTTTTTCTACAATGTTCAGAGTACTTTATGAACAAACTTAAATGTCTTTGGAGGTAAACAACATAGAGAAGCTAGAAACTATAGCTCTCAGATTCATGTAATAAAATCATGGGGGTGGGGGAGGGGGACAAAAAATTAAGTAAAAGAGGAAAGTAAACGCTATCACTCTGTGTTGACCCTTTTAGTGCGATAAGGTGCAAAGCATAAATATTCCACACAGAGAGTGACAAGTCCACTTACTTAATTCATTATTTATTTTACTTATTGGAGAAGCTGCTTAGCCTCTGGGCATATTTACAAGTGTGATAGAAAAAAGACAGTCCCTGCCATTACTGTTTACAGTCCACAATAGATAATATATAAACAGGACATATTGTTTTTGCAGACAGACACTTGCATCAGATAGACTCTGAACACACAGGAGGAAAGCAATTAAGATGCATATGAAATCACTAAGATAAATCAGCATTCGTAGCAAGTGAAGGAAAATAATACAAATCAAGGAATCGGAAACGGGTTTGCTTCCACATTTGACTATTTTCACAGTTCAAAACATGATCTTGGAAGCCACGGTGGCTGCAGCAGAGTCAGGAACGGGGCGAGCAGTGTTGTGACTTGCTTGTTCTGTAAGCCGAGACTGGGCAACACTCAGTAACCCCCCCTCACCTTCATGGGCCATCAGCCAGGGAGAGGCAAATTAGAAAAGCGGCATAAGCCACAAATCACAGGCTGTTGTGAGATGCAGTCTGACCCTTAGCATCATTTTATCTGAGTCCTCTTGGATTGAATGTGATTCCCTTCACACCACCCCTCTCTCTGGACAAATAATAATATTGTTATTGTTATCATCGTGATTACTTGGGGCTGACCTAACACCCTTCTGCCCTGAAGCCCTAGGACCTGGCCACGGCCTCGGCATCAGTAGCCCTGGCAGCACCCCATTGACGTGGCTGAACTGGAGTTGAAGTTACAAAGGAGGGAAGTATCCTTTAGTGCCCCCACTGCTTTCAACCCCTTCATCTTCATTATGCTTTTTCCCTCCCCCTGTGATGCTTGCTGCCCATTCTCCCAAGGAATTAAAATCTCAGATATCCTGATTTCAGGGGGAGGTAGGGAAGAAGCCAGGCTCTGCATTGAGAGAGGTGAGACCTGGTGTACCTGTCCTCAGGCTCACAGCACAGCTTTTCTCCTGCTGCACACGGGAGGGGGAGAAAAGCCGAACTCTATGAACTTGAGTGTATAGGTTTTCATAATCCATGAATAATTTCAGGAATTAGAGATGTCCATTAGTATAGAAAAGGCAGAGTGCCCACTATGGATTTGACACTGCTCAGGCCCTGTGTTTGGGCTTTTTCTCAACCTCTTGCTTTATATCAACCACTCCAGCACACTTATGACGAGGCCTTTCTCATGATGAATAGACGGGAGAATCAGCGGCCTGGATGCGTTAGATACACATGGTATGTATGATCCAGAGAACGTGTAACCGTGGGCTCACGGGGGCTCTCCACAAGCTTGGAGGTGGTGGAAAGGTAGAGATGGAAGCACAAAATGATGTTATTCGGGTGACTCTGGGAATAACCTAAAAAGTGGGCAATTGATTTTATGGTGCTTGGACCCTCAGTCTGCTCATATAGGGTTAAGAACTAGAAGCACCCTTAGAAATCCCCAACCGATTTGTTTTACAGAGAAGAAAACCCAGAGTGGATTCATACAATGAGTTAGTGGCATAGCTGGGACTCAGAATCAGTTTTCCTGTTATCACATCCACTGTGCTACACTCTCCATGAAGAATGTCCTCAAATGAATGGCGTCGACTGACTTTTTCTTGTTTTCCAGGGCCATGTTTCTCTGTCTCTCTCCGTCTCTCTCTCTCTTTATATTATTAATAATCACATCATTTTCTATTACTAGTGTTTTCATTGCCAGGTCCATTTTGCTATTATTCAAGGGTCCCACCATGGATTGTGTCTTGGATCTGGTAGAATTTGAATTGAATTGATGGAGAACATCATCACGTAGTAGGTAAGAGCCTGGCTCCGGACTCCCAGCTCTGCCATTTATGTGCTAGGTGACTTGGATATATTATTTAACCTCTCTTTGCTTCAGCATCCTAATCTATCTAATGGGAAGAATAACAGTGATGTCTGCTTCATAGATATCCTTCTCATAGTTAATACGTGTAAAGCCATTGAAACAGCTTCTGGCCCACGTTAAGCCTCATAGAATATTTTTGTTGCTGTTCTTTGTTTTCTTCATCCTCCAGCAGTGGCTTTGAGCTAGCTATCTAAAAAGTTATGTAGTTTAACCTGCCATTTAATTGAGGAAGGAACCTGTTTGTAACGGTCCTGGGTAAGGGCTACCCAGCTCTCTGTAGCACTGCCTCTCTGCAAGCTAGCTCACCACCACCTGTAATACTCATCCTTAGTGCCAGCTTTGTCTTCTGGACCTATACACAGTACGTCTATTCTTTCTTTCAGTTTGAAGGTATCTTCTAAGTTGCTCACTGAGTATTCCTCCTGGTTTCTTACAGCCTATAATTGTAGGCTACTGGGAGATTCAGCCAGAGGCTCCTTCAGGGATGTTGTGGCCGTGTGTCTCCTGAGGACCAGTGTCAGTGCCATTGGCTTTTAGCAGGACCCAGCCTTGTGCCACACCTGCTGGGGCTCACTTTGGACTAGTGATTATGCTAAAGCACTGGTACAGGTGAGAGCTGTGAAGAAACAGAATTTATCATTTCCCTCTTCCTATATTATGCCTTAAGCATAGTATTATTTTACGAAGACTTTGAAAAAAGAGTGCTTTTTGAATTTTTTCTTAAAAATTAAAAAAAAAATTTTTTTCATTTATTTTTGGCTGAGTTGGGTCTTTGTTGCTGCGCGTGGGCTTTCTCTAGTTGCGGCGAGCGGGGGCTACTCATCGTTGCGGAGTGTGGGCTTCTCATTGTGGTGGCTTCTCTTGTTGCGGAGCACGGGCTCTAGGCAAGCGGGCTCAGTAGTTGTGGCTTGCAGGCTCTAGAGCGCAGGCTTAGTAGTTGTGGCGCTCCGTGGCATGTGGGATCTTCCCAGGCCAGGGCTCGAACCTGTGTCCCCTGCATTGGCAGGCGGATTCTTAACCACTGCACCACCAGGGAAGCCCCTGCTTTTTGAATCTGACTTACTGTTGAAACTGGCCTAGACTGCCATGGCAGTCCTTAATATCTTTTTGTTCTTCCCTTCCTCCCACAATGCTAATCGGGTCCTGTTTCTGGAATGTGAATTGCCCAAATTGGTTGTAGTGTCTACTGGCCAACTGTAAGCTCAAAGGGAAGTGTCAGCTTCCTATTAAGGTACCGCCATCCTAGGGTCACAAGCTTTCTTTTCATGTAGCACAAGCGTGGGAGGTCAGGACTCTGTTGGACATTGTTTGGGCTCATTGTTTCAGGGATGTATTTTTGGGGAGGAACAAAACCTCTTCGTTATTTCCTAGCCTGTCGGGACTTGGAAAGGCCCAAACCTTTGGGGCGGGGGCCTCCTGCTGTCAGTATCTTGGAGAGCTTTCCGTGCACCTTGTTGAGCGTAGTTCTGTCTGGGTCTGCCCCCTAACCCCAGCTTCCTCACAGCCTTATAGGTGACAAGAGGCTGCGATGTCTGTCTTTAGAGATGGCAGCTGTGGGCAGGAGTTAGCTCTGAGGCTGCAGATATGCCGAGCTTCCTTTCTTTCGCCTTCTAGGAGCAGAGATGCAGCTTAGAGAAGGTGGAAGTGTGTGTGTGGGGAGGGGGCTTATAGTGAGGGTGGCGGTGGGGAGGAAAGGGGGAACCACTGTAAAAAATGTTAATTTATTAATCACTGAATATATAGCAGTTCATCTGAAATGCTGTTGCTATGCCAACACCCTGGGAGTTTATTTTCTTAATCCAAGAGAGGAGCTCTCAGTCCCCTGCTGTGTCATTTGAATTTGCTGCTGCCACCGCTGCCACCGTGGTATCTGTTTTAAAAAGTGGGGGGTTGGTGGGGAGGGAGGGAGGGGAACCGGGCTGAACCGCCAAAGCAGTCATATGCAAAGCAGCGAGAGGCCTTTCTCGGTACAACTTAGTAAAAATGACACAAATTAATATACTCTACTTAAACCAGACCAAGATTAATGGTTCTCTTTCAGTGCAGCTTAGCCCAACTGTCACTCGACAGGCGTTTGTCGGACAAAATCAACACTAATCAACATTTATTCGTCTCTTGCCCTTGGGTCTGAGGGGCGCAAGCAGGCTGCACCATTCTCCCGCGCGGCTCGCCACGCTTTTCACCCCCCATCCAGCTTCGCCATATATCACCTTTCCTCTTGGTGCCTCTCCTTGGACGATCCACACACTCAGCTATCAGGGTACATTAGAGGCATGATAGATTTTCTGTTTTAATTTACATCTATTATATTACCACATAACAGATTTTGATTCAGTTGAGAACAGCGTCTCCTATAGCCAGACTCCTTGGGAGGATTTCTGCATTAACTTATAAAGGTTAGTTAGGAGGCAGCTTCAAATAGACCTCCTTCCCCACCCCACCTCCCCCCTCTCTCTGGCAGGCTCAGTAACGATGTCTGGGTGCTCCTTATTCACAAGCGCTTATTCTTTTTAGACTTGGCTTCCTGTGCTGGGTCACATGAGGCTGGCTGGGTTCCTCCCTTACTTTCTGATTGGACTTTGATCAGCCAACAGTGGGAGCTGTGAGCTCCCTTCCCTGCCTGGGTTAATGGGCTCTGACAAATCTGGTGGCCTAGAATCACTGGACAGCACCACCACTCCTACCCCAGCTTCAGTCCTAGCCCTCAGCATCATTTTTATTTTATTTTTTTCCTTTTGATCTCACTTACAGTTATATTTTATTTTTACCGAAACACAGGTCTACAGAGACAGGGGAGAAAAAGCTGGAGCAAACAAAATTGGTTGGGCTAAACTAAGGAGAGGCACTTGAAAGGGTGACCGAAGGAGTGGGTCTGAACGACCGTTTTCCTTTCTCCGTGACCATCTGAAAGCATCTTATTTCAGCTTGGAACACTGGGGACGAGGCCAGCTTGTTTCTAGCGGGTGTGTAGGATCTGAATATTTATAGTTCCCTTGTAGAGTTCCTTTCCACCTCATTTATGAAATTGGCTTTTTATTTTTATCCTTCTCTCCCCTTCCTTTCATGAGCACTGTCGTGTCGAGTACATCTTTTATTTGGTGACACAATATTTTCCCTTGACTTTTGGTCAGACTGGAGTGTTTTATGACTGTTTACTAAGGCCACATTCAGCTCTGGCTTTAGTCACCTGTTTGCTGGCTGCAGAGAAGGGAACAGAAATCCTCCCATCTTCTCACATCCTTTCACCCTGTACTTTATGGATGGACACTGTGGCTTTGTCAGATGCAGGGAGACTGTGTCTTTCTTCTTAGATTGGCTGTAACGCTAGATCCCTGGCCACTTAAAGGCACGAGTTTTTAGTTTTTTCTTCCAAGCTGTCGATTCTAAACTGCGGTTAAGTTTCCTTTTGTGGCCAAATGCAGAGAGACCGTGGGCTGAGCTGGGGATGTGTGGTTTGTGTGTGTTTGCACGTGGCTGCCAAAGTGTCGGATGTGTTAGGAGGAGAGCTTAGCACTTCCATTTTGCCTTCTTATTACGTAGCAATAAAGTAAATGACGCTTAGTATAACTTTGCACTTAGAGAACTGTAGCTCAATTTAAGAAACAAAACTCCACCAACAGGAGTGCACCCTGTCTTGAACTTGGGAAACGGACCTCGTTAATTTTAATGAGGGGGAAAATTCTCCAGCTGGGGCTGAGGAGAAGATGAAATACCAGTGAGGTTATCACTTTGGATGATCTCACTGAATTCAGAGTAGAATCAGAATGATGCCTGGAGAATTTTCTGAAGTGCTGTGGAGAGATTTAGAAGAGAATGCATATGCCCCCAATGGTATTATGAGACTGCTTGCCTGGTGAGCAGAGCAGAACGTTATATGGTTCTTCTTAAGGGGGCTGTTAGAAAAGTTAACACATTAAAAAGATGGGCTGAAATAAAACTGAAAGAAAAAATAAACGAACATGATTCTTATGTGGGTCTAGCTTGAAAACAATGGAGCTGGTATTACAGTGGCTGAGACAGTTGACTGGAAGCTAAGGGCTTCTGAGTTCAAGTGCACGCTGGGACACTAACTTCCAGTGCTGGGACATCTGTTTCTTTATCACTCAAAGACAGGAGGTGGACCGAGGGCGTCCTCTTATATAGTAGGCAGCCATTCGATTTGAACAATAAGTTCATGACTTTGGCTTTGCTGTAGAGAAGCTGACAGATTGTGGCCAATGAGGTTAGGATGACTGTTGGCCAATTTTGCCCTCCGGACAGGTTTGCCAAGTTCCCCTGGCATTTGTTGGGGACCACAGAAAGAAACATCACCATTTAAGGTATTTGGCCCTCTTACTGTATCCCAGTCCACTACACAGGCAATCCTAGGAAAAAGATTATTATTTCACTGATGAGTTCTTTGGAGGTATGGAGCAGACAGCATAGACTTTCATCTCCAAAAGCTCAAGCCTGCTGACTCAAGCTCTTTCCCCATCTCTCTGGCGTGTCACCGCACTCAGTAGAATATTTGTGCAACCATCAGGTACAAATTCGTGAGTCACCGAAGGGACACTTTTTGATTGAATGGGGCCATCTTGTTCTAGGGGCCACCTGGATATCAGTGGAATGTTGCCAGGGACCCATTTGGACTTCTAAGGTTCCTTGAATTTCAGCCCTTTTCTCTGAAAGCTGTAAGACAACAGTTCAGGGCACTTGTGCTGCTGCTATGGCTGTGTGTGTATGTGATGGGAAATGCTAGTTGTCAAGCAGCGGGGAATGGACATAATCTTGCTGCCTAGCAACAGCGGCAGCGTGGTCACTTGTGCAGATTTCTACGCCTCTTCCTGTTTGGTCTGCTGGAAAATACAGATGGCTTCTCTGGGTCACGCTCTGCCCTGGCCACAGTGAGATGTAGGAAAACATAGTGAACCAGGGTGGATAAATACACAAGTGTGTGCTTTAAAATGATTACTTTCCAAAGTGTTTTGGGCCAAGCATTGATTTTTGTGCAGCATCGCTCAGTTTCCCCTTTGAAGACCCTGTGCACAGCTGGACCTGCAGGTTGATTGCTAAGCCAGAAGAGGAGTCTTAGGAAAGTACCAGACTTCTCTGTGTGCTGCCTCTTCTGAGCCTGGTGGAGCCTTTACTCTGGAGAGCATGTGTGAATATAATATAAAACAGTCAATTTTCTGATAAAGACACACACACACACACACACACACACACACACACAGCCCGTGTGAAAAAGACAGGAGGAGCAGAGCGTGACCACCTATTGTTCTTTGGGGTCTGAGGAACAAAGCAGTTGGGAGAGATAAAGGCAGGCGAGCCCTGCTGATCTGCCCTTTCTCCCAGCTCTGACTGGCACCTTGCACGGGACACTCCTCAGTGAGGTCACCTGCTCACTACCGATTCTAAAGATGCTTCCCTGGCAGAGGCCTCCTGGGTCAGAGTGTGGCCTTTGCTCCTCTTGGCGGTCGTGCGTATGCAGCACCGGGAGTGTTTGGAGCTGAACGCTTAAGGAAGGTATTATCTGGCGGCCAGAGATAGAGCGTGAGCATACGACCCCTTACCCCTCCTGGGGTGAGTCAGTACTGCTTGCCCGGTTCCTGCTCTGGGAGTTGAATGGTAGCCAAGTACAGGCTTGGCATCAGAAGGCCCTAGTTCAGTCCTTAATGTCACTACCTGCTAACGGTGTGGCTTTATGCAGCCACTTGTCCCGCCCGAACCTTTGTGCTCCTGTCTGGAAAGGAAAATGTCAATATGTGCCTCTTACGGTGGTTTTGAAGGTTCGAAAAGGCACAGGCGTGTTGGCACATCTGGCCTGTGGCCAGCATGAAGGGGTTCATGCTGCTAATCTCCTCTTAGCGGTTCAAGAGCAGGAAGCGAGAAGGACAAGGCGAGCCCTGTAGCCCACCTGCTTAGTACAGACTTCAGTGTCTTGGGTTTTGTCCCCAGTCTTAGCCTTCCAAACGAAGAGCCATTATTTCCCTCCGTTTAGGTAACACAAGGCAAGAGACCTCTCCTGTTTTGATGCTTGACCGGGTTCCTAGGGAGCCTGGAAGGCGGTCATTAATTTTTAGTAATTTCTGAGATAAGCCTTACAGAATCAGTGAGGATGATTTGCTCCCATTTCATAGATGATGAGACAGTCATACAGGACAGTGAGATTATTTGTTTGGGATTCTAGAAACCATTGGTTCCAAGATGAGATCAAAATCCTAGGGCCTGACTGGGTAAATGAAGCCCCTGGCAAAGCCAGAGTGGACAGGGTAGAGTAGGAAGTCCCAGTGAGTCAGAATGCTCTAGGAGCTGACAAGACTTGGAGTTTAGATTTCAGAATTGCCAGGTCAGCAAGTGTCCTCTGGACAGACGGCAGTGTGGATTTTGGAAGCCTAGCTGAGCAGGGTTGAAATCAGGCCTGTGTCTTCTCTGTTGTGTTTAGATCTGTGTGTCCACAGTTGACATAGGAGCAAAGGGATTCTGATGGGGGAGCTCCAGATTCTCACCTTGCCTCTCACTGAAGTCCTGCTAAAGGCTCTCATTCTTAAGTTTCCCCAGAGAGACTGATGATCAGAGTAAGGTAAGTCTAGGTTTAGGAATTACCAGCTTGCACTGCTCTAAAAGTACTCCACTCAGGGGATGGCTCCGTGCCCAACACAGATCCTTGGAAACATGTGATGACACCAGCGTGAAGGACAGGATGTGCTTCTTTTTCACTGGTTCCTTGTGTCTTAAGGCAAACACAGGCACAGTCTCCTGGACCGACAACTGTTAATAGCTTCAATTCTCTGTCAAGGGACGGACTTGGTCTCTCAGAACCCTTTTGGCTCTGCAAGTTAGAACCTCTGCATGATACCAGCATCCTCGGTCATTTCTTTTTCTTTTTTTGTAATGAATGTTCATAGCAGCTTTATTTGGAGTAGCCAAAAACTGGAAGCTACCCAGATGTCCTTAGACAGGACAGTGAGTATTCGATGGAACACCACACAGCAATCAAAAAGGAATGAGCCATTGACACGTGCAACAGCCTGGAGGAGATTCCAGAACATTATGCTTACTGAAAAAAGCCAGTCCCAGTGGTTATATACTGTAAGATCCCATTTATACAATGTTCTTTTTTTTTTTTTTTTTTTTTTTGCGGTACGTGGGCCTCTCACTGTTGTGGCCTCTCCCGTTGTGGAGCACAGGCTCTGGACGCGCAGGCTTAGCGGCCATGGCTCACAGGCCTAGCCGCTCTGCGGCATATGTGATCTTCCCGGGCCAGGGCATGAACCCGTGTCCCCTGCATCGGCAGGTGGACTCTCAACCATTGCACCACCAGGGAAGCCCTATACAACATTCTTGAAATGACAAAGTTATAGAGATGATGAACAGATTAGTGGTTGCCAGGAATTAGGGATAGTGGCCAGAGTGGGTGGGTGTGACTCTAAAAGGGCCTGCTGGAGGGAGATCCTAGTGAGGAACAGTTTTGTATCTAGATTGCAGTGGTGGTTACACAAATCTACATGTGATAAGATGCTATAGAACTATATTTGGCCATTTCTTGTTCTCTGTGCAGGGAGACACCATCCCTCAAAAAGTTCCCGTTGAAGCAGCCATTCGTGATTTGTGAGCAGAACATGGAAAGCAGTGTGGTTCTAGAATTCCACACCACCTGTTCTTTGCGCTGCGTCCTGAGCTGCCTCTGACCTCACATTCCATGGCCCTGGGCCACAGCTGACTTGTGATACTTAGTGTTTTCCTCCGGGGTTGAGGGGCAGGGAGGAAGGAGAGAGAAGCGAAGAGAGGAGAGGAGAGGAGAGACGTGCATGGGGTCCATTTCCCCCGCTATCTGGCGTTAAAGGGGTACAGCAGCTCCTACTGGGGCACCCAGGAAACTTGCTCAGGCCAGGAGGACACCCAGTAACCCAGTCTGGACCAGTAAAGCAATTAGGCCTTTTCCCAACCAGACGTGCCTCCCCAGCTGCCCTCTTACTTGGCTGTATCTGGAAATGACCTGCCTTCTTATGCCCAGGTTTCATGTGGTTCTCTCTGCGAGACTTTGCCTGCCACCAAAGGAAGTTTATGGAGCAGCCTCGGCCCTAGCCCATCTCAGGGCTCTTCCCTCAGCTATTCTTTGGGGAGGCATGAAGAACAGCTTCAAGGTCATGTGTCTTCCCCAGTGCTCTTTCTTCCCATGGCTTTTAGGAATTTCAGCACTTAGTCTACATCAGAGAATAGTGTGAGGAAAGAGATTTTATTGCCTGCTGAGTTTCAAAGCCCTCCCAAGTGGCGTGGGCCTGGGGGTCTGCATCCTTTCCACGACCAATATCACATATTGTGTTTGATTGTGCATGGGCATGGCGGCTTTTGGTATTCAGCTAACACCCTTCCTTTCAGGAAGTTAGAACACTTGATAGATTTTAAGCCTTTGATCCTCACAAATACTCCTGGAAAATTGAGGTCCAGTGAGATAAAGTACCTTATTAATTATATAATGTGGAGGCTGCTTTTTAGTTATCCCTTTTTCTCTCTCCCCCTCTCTCTCTCTCTTTCCCGTCCTCTCTCCCTTTCTCCCTCTCCCTCCTGCCCCCCCCCATTTTCTCCCTCTCTCCCTCTCTCTCATTTTGTTAGAAAATTGTTTGTATAGGTTAGCAATAGTCTACTTTCATACGATAAGTCCTATCTCCAGTACTGTTTATTTCTCTCAGGCCTATTTTTCAGAAGAACTCAGGTGTGTTTCTGCATTTCTGTCACCATCTCCCTGAGAGAGGATGCATGAGAAGTTGGTAGTAACCCCACTTCAGAACTGAGGGAATTGAGCTCAGGCTTATTCTGTCTCGTGGAGACTGAGTCCCAGTGAGTGGAAGTGTCTTGCCAGGGGGATGTAACTATTAATAAGAAAGGGAACTAAAAATAAACCTCAGACATTTCACCCAGCTCTCATCTGCATTACTCCTCGGCTTGGTCTCGGTTAGGACATGCAGGACATCGGACCGTTTTCATATGGCCAACCAACACCCAAGGGTGTCCCAGGGGTTGCTTAGGGGATGAAATCCTGTAGAAGTGATGTTGAAACATCTAAACATGGGGCAGTTCCTACAGTCCTGAGGCCTAAGGATTGGCTCTACAGCCTTGTCTTGCGAAGTCCTCGAAGATAGGAAGTGTTCAGTATACATTTATCGATTTGATTAGGTATTTTTGTCATGGCTAACACAGTTCTTTACTATCAGCAAGGGTGTAGTAAAGAACACCCTTGCCTCAGAGAACAACAGACATCGTGAAATGTTGAAAGGAAATAATATAACAAAAACCGTCTGCCCTCAAGGAGCTCACAGTCTACTGGTAGAGAAAGGACCTAATACAGAATGTCTGTCCTTTGCTTTGACAGGTGACACTGTGACGATTCTAAGGCAACAGGCCACTTCTTATCCTTTTACCCAGCCCAGCCGTTTTAGCCTAAAGGAAAGGATAGAGAGGCGGGCTTCTGCTGTGATGGAGGCGATATTTTATTTTAAGATAAAGTATGGAAGCAACTGACTGATGGATTATAAACTGGGAGGTCCAGGCTAAAGCTTCATTCTGGGAGCATCAGTATATTTCACTGGGAGCCTCCTGGGCATTAATTCTGCCGTTAATTTTGTTATTAGAGACCTAGCCAAACAAAGGGAGGTGGCGAAGCTCGAGGCTGGTTTAACCTTGATGAAACAGTGATTTCACCAAGGCTGATGTTCCCCCATCTATCTTCATCCATCAAGGCACTGCTGAAATATGCTAATGAAGACGGGAGATAGGAGCCCAGAGCAGTTAAATGGGGCGTTGCAGACGCTCTCCGTACCCCCGTGACGGGGCGTACATCTCTGCTTACTGTCCAGATTTAGTATAGGAAGGAGAGCAGTGTTGACGTGGTATTGTGGTCAAAGACAGAATATTGGTGGAGGGGCCACTTAGCAGAAACAAAGGGCAAGATTCAGAGATGCACACTCCAGAATGGGATGGAAAAGCTCAGGTTGTGATGAAGGGGTTGTTTTCCTTTATTCTCTTTGTCACACCTTCTAGCTAGTCCATACTGCAGATGGAGAAGCATTTTGGTTTGTAAGTTCCAGAGCGCAACCTCCCACTTTGTGCCACAGCAACGTATCTGTCACCATGTCAGTTTGTATCACTGTCTTTCTTTCCAGTGGTTAAATGAGCTAATACCTTTTTTTAAAGTTATAATTTATTAAGTACCTATTACGTACATACATTATTGGGTACACTACCAATTAGCTTAATCTAATTCAGTGCTTACAAACACCCTTGAAGAAGAGAAACTGTAGCATATATTTTACAGATGAGGTTTGAGAGTTAAATTCGTGTCCAAAATCACATAGCCAGTATGTGGCGTGGTTGAGGTTTGAACACACGTCCATCCAACTCCAAAGCCTTTGCATTAAACTTCCGTGATCTGATGGCTCTTATGCAGGGCGTATCTGGGAATCCCTGCTAACTGTTGGGGGTAGCTTGGCTTACTTATATATTTATATATTCTTTGGGTTCACTTTAACTTTAACTTTAGTATTCTCTTTACAATTCTTTCTTTCCTAAATAGACCATAAGCTCTCTGAGGCCGGGACAGGGTCCTCACTCTAGTGCCCCAAACACCAAACATTCTTGTTAATAACTCACCTGTCCACTGTTGATGTCCCTAGCTTCCACATAGAGGGCTTAGTTTGCCACTGTGCTTCTCGTCGGTGGTAAAATAAAGCTGGCCAGCTGCTTTCTGGTTTTCGTACATTGCATGAATGCTGTAGAGGGTTATATTTGTCTTTACAAGTTAATTTGACAGGAATCATAGTAAAATTTCTTGGTAGATCTACTTCTGTCTTCTACTAGTTTACTGGCCTCATCCTACCTAGCCCATATCAGACCACACAGAGAAAAAAAGTAAATAACAAGTGAAATTTCATGATTACTTATTAAACAGCAACTTTGGGCCAGTCTGTTCATGGAGCTGTGTACAAAATTGTGCTGATCTTAGACAGTTAGGGTAGCCAGCCCATCTTCCTTTCCAAGATGCAGATCCTAAACTACAGGAGGTCTTTGAAATTAGGTAAAACAATTCCCAAATCTAAAGATGAATATCAGCTACTGCCCCCCCAGCACCTTTTTTATACAGATGGAGGAAGGCAGAAGTAAAAAAAAAGAGAAAAGATGGATTTTTAAAAAATTAATTATTATTGGAGTATAGTTGATTTACAATGTAGTGTTAGTTTCTTCTGTACAGCAAAGTGAATCAGTTATGCATATACATATATCCACTCTTTTTTAGATTCTTTTCCCATATAGGCCATTACAGAGTATTGAGTTCCCTGTGCTATACAGTAGGTTCTTATTAGTTATCTATTTTATATATAGTAGTGTGTAGATGTCAGTCCCAATCTCCTAATTTATCCCTCCCCCCTTTCCCCTGAAAGATGGATTTTTGAAAAAAAAATTTTAAGTAAGATATTAAGTAAGATAAATTCCCTGAAATAAATTGTGCTAGAATAAAAGCTCCATCTTGGCTTTAAAGTCTGTTCTGCCATTTATCAAGCCAGCTCTGAACTTTGGGGACTCTCGGCTGTTATTAAAGAGTTAATAACCAAAGGCCTGTAGCTTCCAGGATGTCGTGTGGGTCAGTGGATGTTGCCAAAAGGTAACACCAGCCAGTGGAGTCAGTTGGGCTCCCCGTCTGGCAGATCTGTCTTTCTCAGCTGCTCTCCTCCACTTTCTAGGCTTGGAGTTCATATACAGTAAATCTTTCTCTTAATAAAGCCGTTTTTCAAATCTGACTTTGGACTGGGGACTGCTTTTTCTCCAAATGCAACAGCTGTTAAACATGGTACATTGGGCACGGTGTCTATCTCTTTGTTTAGTTTGGGGCTTTTCATATGAGCAGAGCCATAAAGGAGTGGGAGGACGCTATCGATTTCTTTCCACCCGTGAGTCAGCCACTGGGTTTGGAAAGAAGGCCTCCAGCCTCGAAAGGCCTCCAGGCTCCGCGGGCTACTCGCCCTTGAGGCTTATTGTCTCCTAATAACCAGCACAGGGTGCCCCCTCCTTTTGGCGAGATGGAATTGTGGAGCTCAAGGTGTCAGCCAGCAGAGGCCAGACCTCTTGGCCCCTATCTGTCCCGGCTACATGGGGAAAGGCATTTTTGCCCCCTTGCTCTCTCCTCCTTCTGTCACTGTCTCTGTTCCCAATGCACTGGGGAGCATTAACTCCCTGCAGGGGAAAAAAGTCACAAAAGAAATGAATTATGCATATGGAATTCATTTCCTTGATGAATAGGGAATCTGAACAAACTCCATGGCTGTTTGATTTTAAGGCAGAGGAGAAGGCCGGGGGAGGGTTAAAACAGTAAGAGGGGAGTGATCGAAAAGAATCTGGAGCAAGAGGTGGGAGGAAAACGATGGCAGAAGGACTTGGGTTTGATATACTAAGGACAAAGTAAGTGGCCCTTTGAAAATTGTTCGTGGCCTATTATGCTTGCCAACACGTACACACCAGTACCTTCCTCACTCGCAATTAGTGTGCAGATTTGTCAGCAGAGAAATTGGGGATGGTGGTAAGATTCTGCTGGGGAGAAATGACACCACCATAGTCACCTGACCTGCTGAATTAAACATTTGGCAGTGATTTCTGACTCATTTCAGTACAGTTTAACAATTGGCACCTGGAATTTTGAGGCAGGAGTTATGTGGTGGGTAAAGCACTACATTTAGAAGCAGAAGACCTTGGGTCCAAGCTTGAGGACACACAGACTGTGTGACCTTGGGCAAGTCACGTAACCGTTCTCAGCCTCGGTTGTCTCATCTTTAAATGGGGAGCATGGCATCTGCCTCGTGGAGATCCGAGGATGAAACATAAGTGTTTTGGCAAGTAACCCATAATGCAAATCAGAAGAGATTTTATTTTTCAGTCTCTGCCTCCTCTCCTTGACAGCCTTCTAGATGTTCAGACCTAGTCCTTAAGCAAGCCAGGATTGTTTTGGAGCAGAATAAAGGGGACATTGATTTGGAAGCTCATGGTGGGTAAAGACATAATTAAGCAAAGTGAGCAAAGAAACAAAAATTCGGTTGTAACCCTGACTTCATCTATGTTATGAAAATCATTTAAAATAATCAATGTGATGTCTTTGGCAAATTTAGCCACTGAACCAGTAGTTGTTACTGCGTGACTAGTTTGATCAACAGTAGGGACGCTTGTCACTGACAGCCACATCAATTAAGGAATCAACCTGAAGGTGGTTTTTAGAGTTTCTTGTGTAGGCTGACAACCAGGAAGAGGCAGCCTCTCTTGGCTGCCAAAGACCTACGGACGCTTCCAGGCAGGAAGTGTGGCCAAACTGATCTCCTCACTTCTAATTGTTCCCCATTATGCCTTCCTTCTGAATGGAAAGAGTATGTGGGGACCCTGAGGCTTCAGGGGAGATAACAGACTCCCAGACATGCATGCACATATGTTAGGGAGATTTCCCTGCTTGCTGAGAGGAGATTTTTTTTTTTTTTTTTTTTCTTTTTGGCTGCACCATTCAGCATGCGGGGTCCTAGTTCCCCGACCAGAGATCGAACCTGTGCCCCCTGCACTGGGAGCACGGAGTCCCAACCACTGAACCTTCAGGGATGTCTGAGAGATTTTTTGATAGTTTTGGGAGACTACAATCCCATCTCAGGATTGAGTGGATTGAGTAGATCTGACCGGCCATGTTTCTTTATTTTCCTCACAACCCAGTTGCGATACATGCAGTTTTAACAGAAGTGTACTTATTTTAAAACAAATGCCTCTCTTTGTTGTTTTCTGGGGGATGAGGGTGTGTAATGTAATGAAATCGTATCCTTTGGGCTGTCCATCATAAACAAATGATACAATTGGGTGTCCTGTGGTGAGGAATTTTCCCATGTTTGCCCCATAGGGCCCCGGAAAGGGGCGAGGGTGCCCCAGGGTGACCCTCCTGGCAGTGGCAGGAGGTGGGTGAGACCCTGAGGCTCTGGACCCCCATCCCAACTTCAACCTCTGCACTTCTGTATCATGGATTTTATTTGTTTGACTTTATGGGTGAGAGTCGGCTCCTAAGAAATGTTTGAAACCCAGTGGTGCAGAGAATAGACCAATACCTAGTATGAATTATTTATTTGTTTATTAAGATTTTCATGGCACCTTTTCTCTCCAAGCTCCAGGCACTACATGGAACACTTCAAAGCAGAAGCATTTAGCACTAAAATTGAAAACAAAGGCCGGCAGGGGAGGAAACTCTGGGAAGGATGGGATGAGAAGGAGGGAGACCAGAAGAGAGAATGAGGGTTAGCAGTTCAGACCTCAGAGCTTGAGCCAAAGGAAGTAGGTTCCAGAGACCTAGGGCTCTGTGGGGAGGAAGCCAGCTTTGCCAGTACAAGTTGTTGTGTTATTAGCGGAAGTCACTTTACTGTCCTGAGCCTCCTTCCTGAGATGGAGGTGACCTAGTTCACCTCCCACGCCCCTCCCAGGTATGCTCTTTCACGGGGGCTGAGAAGCCTACCTTTTTTGGTGAGCAGACCTAAGACTCCTGCCAAGTTATTATGGTCATAAAAATGTGTTTTTAATGTTATGCATAAACCTTTCAATAACAATTATATTTGGTACAGAGTGGTTTTCAAACCCTGACTTCCCGTTTAAATCACCTGGAGAACTTTCACAAAATACCACCAAATGTCTGGACTCCATCCTGGAACAGTGGAATCAGAACTTCTGAGGGGGCTGGTGCTGAGCATTTATTCGTATTTTCCCAAAGCATCCCAGCTTATAGTATTACGCACCAAGGTTGTAAAATACTGCAGTGGGGACTGGGGCGAGCGTGGTGATTAGAGCATGTGAGGTTGAGAGGTTGAGGATACCTAAAGAAAAGTAAGGAAGGGCTTAAAACTGGGGACATGATTTTAAGTGCTAATTACGGGGGGAGGGAATTTTGCACTGCTTTGATGTTATCAAGCTATAGGTTATTCTGGTAGCACGTGTAGTCCTTTTGGCTCGTGTAGCTCATTTTTCACATACTTTGAGGCGGGGAAACTTCAGAACTGTCATAGCAACTTCTTTGGACACTTTTTCAGTTACCTGGTCCTTATTGAAAGAGTATCCGCCACATGCCAGGCACTGTTCTAGGTGTGTTACATTTACCATCCTTAAAGTGCATGTAGCGCAGAGGTTGCTGATACACTACTCCCCATTTTACAGAGGGGGAAACTGAGGCCCATCGAAGCTAAAGTATTTGTTCAGGGTCACCAGACTTGTAAATAGTGGAGAAAGGGGATCAAACCTGTGTATCTAGCTCTAAAGCCACCTCCCTCTTTCCACTATACTCCCTGCCTCTCAGGATGACACAGGAGTTGTTTGTCAACTGCCTCGTCTTGGTGAGAAGGCCTTTGGCTTTCTTCTTTCAGATAAGGGAGAAAACATGAGAGGAGCAATCAGCTTCTGTAGGGATGACCTTTGAGAGGGGGTAAGGTCATGTAGAGTCATGAAAACATGTAAATGGAAAGGAGCCCCTGGTCTCGGGACACGCTTGAAATTACATCTGGGCCAAAGGACATAAAATTGTGGGCCAGTCCGAATGTGAATAGTATGGGAATCATGCTTTTTGTTTAGCCTTTGGTGCCTTTGGTGTCCTTGACGTTACTTAAGCTCGCTGCTTCTCTTGGTTCAATATGGCAGCCTGTGTGCTGTTCCCTTCGTGTTCACAATGGACTACCGGGCTCCCCTTCAGGTGGCCGGTGCTAGAATGTGGTAATGCTGGCCTTCAGGTCTAGTTCAGCCCTCTCCCCAAGCCTTACTCTTAAATCACCCCACTTACACCTTCCAGAACAAATGGACTGTATGCGTCTCCGTCCCTTAACAGAACATTCTAAATCAGATTTTCTAGTGTAAAGCAAAATCAGTCTCTTAAATGTAAAACACTTCTAAAGCACTTTTATTGATGGATTGCTTTGCTTCAGGGATGGTGATACTTCGTATAGGGTGCTAGCTCGTCTGTTTTCACACCGTCCAGGGGAAGAAGGCCTGAACCATTTTCTGATAAGGAAACTAAGGGCTTGTTGAGTGTCGATACAACTTTTGTTGGGCTTCTCTAGGCCTTAAACCCAGGACACCCCAAGTCCATTTTTTTTCTAGTATTCAAAACAACTAGGCAGTTTTCTGATATCAGTTGTTCATGCCCGTGGCTAGGAGTCACGGCCACTTGGCTCCCTAGATCATGGCCCACCAGGTTTAAGTGTAAGGGGCTCACACTCCCCTTGCACAGTCTTCACATCCCTGTAGCAAGCCCTGTAGCAGACTTGCAAATTAGCGGGGGTTTTTGCCCTCCCCCTCCTTGCCGTGGGTGTGATAGGGCAAACTTAACATTCATGCAACTCCAAATGGCCATGCTGGCTCTGTTCTAAGTCTGAATTATGTCATTGATCCAGCCTTCATAAACTTTCCTTTGAATGCCAATTAATAAAAATAATGGCTTTCTTTTCCCTTCTAATAATAATATTGGCAGCTTTGGGAGTTCTTTGAAAACCTTGCTTGAGACGTCCATGGCCAAAGAAAACAGTGATATTTGGCTTTAAAGTATGTGCTTTGGCTCATATGCGTCCTCTCTCTGAGAAAGGCTGAAAGAGAAAGAGTGGAAGGTTTTCTGGGAAGGGGCGTGAAAGAAGCTCTCCACTCTGTGTGGATCTGCCGATTACATTGGGGCAAATGGAGCCCTCCAGATACCAGCCGTAGGTGTCAGCTCTTTTTGGAGATCGCGAAGCACCTTTCTCTTAGGCAAGTGCAGTCGAGGGAGGCTTTCTCTTTGCTCCTGTGGATATAGGATTTCTGTTGGAAGAGGGCGGCCGTGGCTTAGTTTGATTACAGCCATTTCATTCCTTCTGCATTACCTGGAGAAGAGAAGGCCATCATAATCCCTAAGACCTCCCTTGCCAGTTAACCCTCTTGACACCTGGTAGCCGGGAGCGGTGCCCTTGCTCTTCTTGCTAAAAGTGCACACATGTAGAGGAGCCAGCATGTCTATTCCTTCTCCATCACCTCTGCTTCCTCTCTCTCTTCCTTTCCTCCTTTAGTAACAGGGAGAGATGGAGTTACAGCAGTTGAAGGTGGGGGGGGAGGATGCTGTGCAGAAAAAAGAATCAGCCAGGAGGGCTTAAGTGGGGATGGGTGGGGAGAGGAGGAAAGCAAGATCGCTCCAAGCATCACGCAGCCCAGGTCCGCCCCCAGCCTCCTTGTACCTCCTGTCTCCGAAGGAGGGTGATGAATTTGGTTTGCGCCAACATTAAACTGATAAATGAAATTTCTATGCTGAAACAATGATAATTTCATTGTGTTTTCTATCCTTCTTTCCCATCCACGCTTGCATGTCACTCCACCTCTTCCTCACTCTTCAGCTTTGGGTAAGGGCGGGGACATGTGGGGAGGGGGCCGGGTCTTTGCAAGCTGTCGGTTTGCATTGTGCGGACGGGGAAAGGTCTCTACCTGGCTCATTTTGTCCCCTTTGCTTAGGCTGTCACTGCTGACAGTCTTCATGTTTATTTCATCTCGCGTGGTGGCTGTCTCGTTTCCCTACCCTCCGATGTCATTAACGCACAGAGAGCGGGCCCTGCAGTGTTGAGCCTAATGAATTCCGCTGTGGTTTCTCTGCTCCCCACCTCGTTACCAAAGCTCAAGGTGTCAAATTAAACCCAGCCTGGAGAGAAAGAGAAAGTGCGGGAGAGAACTGAGAGCCGGGGAAGAGGGAGGGACGGAGAACACAAACAACCATCCAAACGGAGCAGGCTGGGGAGAAGAGGAGAGGGGAGTGGTGCAGAGAGGATTACCACCAATAGGTGACTTCCTGTGACCAAGTCCACTCTAAGCAAGGGGACAGCCAAGACTCCCAGCAGGACCTACTGCCCTACCCCTCGTGGCGTGGGGTTTTGCACCTTGGCCTTGGCTGTGGTTTGTTGCCTTTTTCTCATTGCCTGGTTGATTTATCCTCATGGTTTATGCAGATCGGGCATCTTGCAAAGCAGACAGAGTGGCTAAAGCAAAGGAAAGCAGACCGAGCTTATGGAAGGGGTGTGTGTGTGTGTGTGTGTGTGTGTGTGTGTGTGTGTGTGTGTGTATGTACGCACTCATGTAAGGAAAGGTGGGGGCCAAATATTGAGTGGCCTGAGCAGCTGCAGAAACCATGTTTCAAGACGGTAGAAAGAGAAAATCATCACATAAACGACCATTATCCCAATGGGGGTGCCCTCTGGTAGATGCCCTTTTCTGATCCCTACCCCGATTTGGGGCATGATAATCTCTTTTGTACATAACATTATACCATTTACAAAGCATTTTTCTATATGATGTTGTCATTTTATCTTTGGAGTATTTTGTTCAGAATGACCATGAATAGAATTTTCCCATTTTGCAGATGGGGCAAATGTGGAGTAGAGATGTTAAGGTGATAGAGCTAGAAGCTAAGGGGACCGGGGTTACATTTCAGGTCCTCTGCTTCCAGAATTCAGTGTTTTTTTCCCTGTACCACTAAAAGTGCTAGATTTAGTCAGAGGTGGGAGGAGGTTGGCGATGAGTAAGCTTGTGAATTTTAAAAATTGAGGTAAATCTACATACAGTAGAAGGGATGGATCTTAAGTATATTGATGTGTTTGGACAAGCGAGTATGCCCATGTAACCAACGCCCCAATTAAGATCTAGAGACTTCCATCACCCTGAAAGTTTCTCCTGGTCCTTTCTACTTCAATTCACCACTCTCCCCACCCTCACCTCTCACCTCCAAAAACCATTGTTCTAATTTTTTTCATCCTAGGTTAATTTTGCCAGTTCTTGCACTTTAAATGAGTGGAATCATGCAGTATGTATACTTTTGTGTCTGGTTATTACTCACCATCTTATTTTTTTTTTGAGATTTATACATGTTGTTGCTTGCATCAGTAGTTTGTTCCTTTTTATTGCCAAGTGAGCAGTCCATTGTATGAATATGTCACAGTATATTTATCCAATCTCACTTGTGATTTTCCTTTAAGAAAAAAAAATCTTTTGAAATTAATTTGATGTTTAAGATACAACTTTTCAAAAATGTTTTGGAGCACGTGGTGGTCAATTTGGCCTGAGTCTCCTGGATTCAGTGGCAGGGCCAGGCTGCCAGGCAAGAGGGATGGGAGAACTGAGGTCAGGGTAAGCAAAGGCTTCATGACCACACTTCTCAGACCTTGGCCCACAAATCGGTGCTTTAAGTAGCTTGGGACTTAATTTTCTCTCTGCTTAGGGTTCATTCTCTGGTTCATTGTCCTTTGCTGTTGATGACAATAAGTATGACAATAGAATAACATTTCCCTTCTTTGGGGTTTTGTCACTGTGTTGATTATTTGATTTTAAAAATCTGCTCCTCTCCGGATTAACGTGCAACTTTATCTCTGAGAAATTTCTGTTGTTTTGTTTTCTGGTAAATGGTAGAGAAAAACTCAAGGATATAAAAAATTGGAACTAGAAATCTCTGGCAGGTACTCTATAAGCACAATAAATGGCGGGGTGTCTCGCTCTAATAGCTTCACTTTGTAGATGGGGACAACGTGGAAAACTTTGTCAGATTGTTTGATAACTTATAATAGCAAGAATATTCAGGTTCCCTGACATATAGCCTAGTGCTTTTACCTTGAACCAAGCAGGCAGGGTGTGTGTGTTTCCAAGGTCCCTGAGAATTGCCACTTGTATTGTATTGACAGAAAAGAGGCCCAGTCTTTGGTACTCTGGTTAGAGTTGACATCATGGCGAGACATAAGTTTTCAGGTTTCATTGATTTTAAATTTGTTATGTAATGTGATTGTCTCCTCATTGATGGTCTTTTTCTTTAAATCCTCTGCTTTGGCCATGCTGAGCACATTAGAGCAGGAAAAGGATCCAGAAGGGTTTGTAAAGATGGGGACAAGAAAGCAAGAAATACTGGAATTTAAATTCTTCCCATCTTTAAGCTTTCCCTTGTGATGTTTATACTTTTGATATATACTAGTGATGTTTTGACTTTCACAAGAGTCACAATGGGGAGAGAATGGTCTGAGAGTAGAAGCTTTGGTGCAGCACATCAGTGTCCTGTTTACTTCTCTTCTCTGCTCCAGAATTCACGAAAAGAGGTTTAGTCATGTGGCACTATGAGGCCTCTTTAGGAAGGACTCAGTTGTTATCAGTCAGTGGAAGAACCAAGGCAGTTAACTGAATCTTGAGCGTTCACTTATTCATTCAGCAACATTTATTGAACTGGGGATGAGAAATAAATAGTCAGTCCCTGCCTTCAGGGGCTTCACAGGTGGTAAACAGTATGTGATGTGTATTATCACAGGGAGGAACACAGAGTGATGGGAAATGAAAGAAGGGCTCCTGACGTGGCCTGCTTGGGTCAGGGACGGCACCCTGGAGCGGATGCCCCAGGAGAAGAACTGACTTTAGGGAAATGAGCCAAAAGGAGTTATTCACTCATTCAGCATTTCCCTCTCCCCATCTCTGACACCTTCCTTGAACACCTATCTTCTGCAGGGCACCGTGCTGTATAGGGTGTGGGCTGGCTTCTGGAGTAGAAAAGTCCAGTGTTGAATAAATAGAGATGGAGGAGGCACGTGGGTGCTGGGACTACTCTTAACCTCCCCCCAAATGAGCTACCTGTGGTGTTGTCCCATTGGGATGATCAGGACAATGTGAGTATTTCTGGTAATGATCAGTGAACTTTCTTTTGTGATCAGCCTGGTTTTTGTGTTTGCTGGTCTGGAGCTCCAGTTTACCTCCTTGACTGTGGTCTTCTGTTTTTGTTTTGTTTGTTTGCACCAGGCTTTAGATTTATAAAACATTGTAGACAGTTGTGTGATGCAATTGCTGTAAACCTGAGTGAATAGGCTTTTACATGGCATGGATATGCTGGTTTCAGAATAAATCTACTCATTGTTGTTAGAATCTAATATGGTATAAGGACTTGATGAAGATTTTGTATGATAAATGAGGCTGTGGCTGTCTTTGGAGTTAGTGGATGTACGGAACAAGAAGGTAATGTAACTTTTCACCATTATGGTATACACCTCCTTGACTGCTGTGGATATATAGATAATTGCCTTCAGCTGCGGGTAGAGAGTGGAATTAATATGTTATATTCATAAATATTTTAGAAATGATATTTTTAAGGGAGTCAAAATAAGACATTCTCATTATCTGATTAATTGACCAGGAAGTGGGCTGCTCAATATAATGAATAGCTGTTAGGATCCATTGGTATAATTCCTCAGTGGTAAGAAACGTCACATATATGTTGCGCTAATACGTAAATAATGTAACTCTGGCCAAATAGCTGAGCAAATATGGAAGCTGAGAAATGGAGTAGCAAAAGTGGTTATGTCCTGACAAAATCTCAGTTATAGTTGACTAGTTAATAGAATGAGGGATCTTTTTTTGAAGTCAATAATAATTCAGAAGGCAAATGCTTAACATGTCTCTTGGAAGTTTTTTTCCCCAGCCATATTTGCGTGTATAATCTGTATTCTTCTAATGGATCTAATCCATATTTTGCAGAGTCAGAAAATTTAAAATAATAGTAGAATTCATCTCACCTGAGTTCATTTAGATCAACAAACTGGTAATGCTGAGGATTTTCACTTCGGTGAAACTAAATTATGAGAAATACTTCTCCATAGCATTTCAAGACGAAGTAGGCTCTCAAATCTACATAGGACCACAGCACATCTATTCCCTTCATCTTAGATAAATTATGAGGAGAAAAACTGTCTGGAATTTGGCTGAAACATGGCATGCCATTTGATGCCACTGGAGGATTTGCTGTGTCAGTTTAGGACTGAGTGATGGACGCTGAGGAATGAAGGAAAAAAACCTTCACAATGTGGAACAGAAAGTAAAAGGACAATAAAATGCTGAAATGTATGGGAAATTCTTATAATATGACTAACTGGGTATGAGGTGGTGGATATCAGTTCCGCTCCTGGAATCCTCAAGTTATGTAAATGGTACGCTCTTGTGCTATTATATTAGCTATTATATGTTGCATATAATATGTGATTATACTGTAGCAAACATAGGTGGTACGATTTTTCATCAGCTACTACACTTGGGTCACCAAGTAGGTTTAGGAATGGCTTAACTGTGGATTATATGTGTGACACCAAACCTGTATTAGGAATGAAAAACAACGTCTCCTATGTGGGATATTGGACTAAAGCAATGATATTAAGACAACATATTCTAGTTCAAATAAGCAAATAATCTGCTGTTTGGTAAACAAAACAATGGGGTGTATTGGTACTGTTTTCCACAGGGTGGAAAAGTAACAAGGACATATGGAGAGATGATAAAAAGTAGTTGACTCCAAGAGACAAGCTTCTGAAATACGTGGTGATAGAGGGACATCAGAGTGGAACACTTATTTCAGTGACTACCTGCTCTAGTTAAACATTTTTAGGATGTAGGAGATGTGTCATGCGTTGGTATCTATTTGGAAGGTGGGGACATCTGCTGTCTTTCAGGTAATCGGGAGACGTTTATCTTGACAGTAGGCAATAATAATATGGTAAACTAAACCCCATATTATCATGATGTATTAAAACTGGATTAATTGAAGCAATAAAATCAAAATAACAGTAAATCTTATGCAATGTAAGTACGATTTACTTCAAGTCAGAAATAAAGCAATAATTTCACAATCCTAGTATATTGATGGTACCTGTTCTCTGAGGGCAGAAACTAGACACAAAATCCATACAAGATGCCAACAACAACTTTAGTTGGTCCTGAACTATGGAACGTGGGATGTAGGAACATTTAGATCACACCTTCCTGTTCAGCATTAGGTGATCTGAGTGTCTGCTCAAGTAGAAAGGAGGCTCAATTTTACTTTGATGGGGTGGTCAAGGAAAGAGATGCTCTTTTTCTTTCCTCAGTTAAATTTGTTGTCTTACTGTCTTTCACTGACTCACCCTGATCTGTGTGGCTCTGTCGACCGCTGTGGTTAAGCCTATGCAACCTGCATGCTGTGGAGGAAAGAAAGGTGATGGACAGATAGTCCCAGAGTTACACAAACTCCTGGTGCCCCGCCCCTCCCTGAGCTGCCATCCCGTCATTCTGGAGGCTTTGGGGATGGCCATCTGCTAAGGCACCACTGCAGAGGTGCTTCCCAGCAGCTTCAGTGTCGTGGCTGCTGGTATTTGTGCCCCGCTGTCAGGCAGATTCTAGGGGAAAGGGGGAGAAGAGTGATGGGTGACAGGTGGGTGGCAAATGGGGAGACCTAAAAATTCAGAGGATGGTTCCTTTTTCTCTTAACCGCAGTTGCATTCAGAATTTGTGGTTATTTCTCAAATAATAAATAAGAAAGAAAAAAGGAAGAACAAAAGAAGGAGAACTGGGAAAAAAAAAAAAAAAAGCAAAGACAAAAACCCAATCAACCTTATAACACACTGTAATTCTGCAGCCATGATTTAGCCTACTTGTAAAAGTGACCCTGTGCCCAAAGGCCAGGAAAGTGAATGTGTCATTTCTAAAGGTTCTCGTCAGCCTGGTGTGTGTAGATGGACCCACTGAAAACTGTTTTTATCTGTTGTGGTCATAAAGGTTTCTGGGAATTCCAGTCCTTGCCTTTCTAAGAATGACCAAAACAAGTACAGATAACCACTAGAGATGAAATACTAGAGATCTATTAATATAGATAATTGCTCTGACAGTTCCTCAGCATCACAGCAGTGGAACACCAGCTTTGGCTGTGGACAGCAGCTTGAGTGTGTTTGATATTATAGGCGTGTGGACACAGCATGGTGTCATGGAAATAACAGTGGCTTTTAGAGTCAAACCCGAGTTTGACACTCCAGTTCTGCATTTCTACATATAAGGTCCGACTTTATGACCTTGGACAGAATACTTAGCCTCTGCAAACCTCAGATTACTGCGCAGTAAAAGGGGGATTTTACCAGCTACCTTATAATAATAATAGCTAATATTTATTGAGCGTCTATATACTAGGTACTTGTTATAATCGCTTTACATATATTATCTGTTTGAACGCTCACTACAGCCTATCAAGGCAGAGGCTCTTACTATGCTCATTTTATAGCTGAGGAAACAAAGGACACAGAGTTCCGGTAACCTGCTCAAGTGCACACAATTACTAAGTAGCAGAGGTAGGATTTGATCTTAGACTCTGATTTCCAGAACCCTCGCCTTTAGCCTCTAGTTTACAATTGCCTCACCAAGATTATCGGGATGACCAATGGCCATCATACTTATCACTCGTGTCGCACAGTGCCTGTGGATAGGAGGCACTTAGAAAGTGTGGTTTCCATCCCCACGCCTCCGTCCCTACCTGTGAACAGTGTGACGTAGACGCCAGTGCGGAAATGTTTCTTTCCCCGAATAGCTGGAAATTAGGTGTGTCGTTTCAAGCTGTAGTAATCACATCCCGGGAATGTGTCCAGACTTGAAGCTACACATTGATTCATATTATCTCAGCTGGAGATTGGTGAAGGTTCTGTTGAAATACCACTGGAAATTCTTCACCCACAGATCTCTTCATTTTAAGTTCTAAGCCTGGGACATGTATTTCTCTGCCACCTCCTCCTTAGGAATATAGCCCTCCTCCCTTTATATTAATGCTTAAGTTTTCTGAGAACAGCAGCTGTAGCTTATTTTTCCCTTGTATCCCCAAAGCACCTTCTACAGGAGCGAATATATACTGTATATTCTATTTCTAGTCTATCAGACTCTTTGCTGAACCAAGCAGGGTCCTTTGAGTGTGTAAAGGGAAGTGGGATTTGTACCGAGAAAGCAGGAGATGAGTTTGGGAAGAACGTTCTCTTGCCATTTGAGGGGCTCCTGCAGAGCCTGCCTCCCAAGCCTGCCTGTTCCTGGCAGCAGGAACACGAACACTTAGCACTTGGCTGATTGGAAATATGTGCCCAAGCTTGAACTTTTTTTTTTTTTTTTTTTTTGTGTGGTACGCGGGCCTCTCACTGCCGTGGCCTCTCCCGTTGCGGAGCACAGGCTCCGGACGCGCAGGCTCAGCGACCATGGCTCACGGGCCCAGCTGCTCCGTGGCATGTGGGATCTTCCCGGACCGGGGCACGAACCCGTGTCCCCTGCATCAGCAGGCGGACTCTCAACCACTGCGCCACCAGGGAAGACCCCAAGCTTGAACTTTGAGGGAGATGAGCAGAGGGACAGGATGACAGAGGTGGCGGCAGAACCGGGGGTAGTGGCCGTGGCCGGTCAGCGTCCCCAGAGCCAGCAGCGTGGTGCCTGTCTCCTAACTGACTTCCTGTGGCAGCGCCTTGGCTGTGGCCTCAGCTGCCTGGGCTTATTTTGCCGAGTTTGGTTCCCCAGACTTCCTGTTGATTCTGTGAGGCACTGCATATCTGTCCAATAAATTCCTTTCCTTACTAGGTGAGCCAGAGTCCATTCTTGTTGTTCGCAACCCAAAACGTTGACTGGTAGAAGAGGTTGGGGAGAATCACATGCTGTCCTGGTAGAAAATAAGGTGTAAGCAAACTGGAGAAAGGTTGCACCTGGCTTTAATATATCAGGGAATGTTGCCGAAGCCTGAAATACTGGTTTGGGCTTTGAATGGAGGCCTTTGGGGACCTTGCCTACATGGGACATGCCGGGGCCTGGAGCCTTGGGGAAACTTAACACTAGGTTTGAAAGCGGCGGCCAGGAGACAGAGGCCTCTCAGCTGCAGCTGACATGGCAGTGCTGAGAAGACTCAAAACACCTGCGTGGAGAGATTGGCGAAAGATCAAGGACGCTTTAGGGATCTCCTCGGGATAAAGGGAAGGACCTCTGCCATTACATAAACTTTCTTTATATTAACTTGTTGCTCCTCGCGTCACCCTATCAACTGGATAAAAGCCCATTCAGTTGTAAGCAACATCAGCAGAGGAAGAAGGAAGTAGTTTCGTGTAGAGGTCGCACTTAGTGGTTGTATTGCTGCCTGCTGCCAGCACTTTCTTTTCTTGGTTAACAAAACAGTGCTACTTTTATGTACATTACTCTTGACTGCAACATACTTGCTTTCTAGTCACTGAGCTTCGAAAACCAAGCACAGGATGACGTTTTTCATTCTAGTACAGTATTTCATTTCGGTTCTAACAATAATATAGATTGTGGTCTGTGCCTCTTAAATAATGCATCAGCTATTGATACTACTAATTCCCTTTCAAGGATTTATATACTCCTCCCCACAAATGCTATTCAGCACAAGGGTTACCTACCTTACCTGTGGAGCCAGGAGCCTTGATTAATATCTGCAGTATGCTTGTGTGTGGGGGGGGGAGGGCAATCAAATAATTGCCACATTCAAAGAGCTGAGCACATTTGGAGGGAGGCAAACACATCGCCTGTTGCTGTGCCTGTTCACCTTGCTTCAGGCAACACAGGTTGGAGATAGCGAAGAGGAGGCAACCTCTCCTCGGTTTTTCTCTATTCCCGCTGACTCTTCCTCACTGGGCTCTATGTTCTTCATAAATTGAACCCCTGATGCCATTCTCTTATCCTTTACTTCTTCAGCATCCGTAGTGGTCAGAAAGAAAAGGAGGGCCAATGTTTGAGTACCTGTGATTGAAGCCAGCAGAGGCCCCTTGTCTCCCATGCGTCTGCAGGACATACCATCTGGCATGAGGGATAATAGTCTCGGTGGTTCGTGTCCAAGAGCTCTCCACATCCACAGAGAGAGCCCTGAGACTGTTCCCTCCGTGCGGTCCAAGGATCACTGGCAATTTCACTGTAAGCCAGTTTCTTATCCTGACCTTTGTAATTTTATTTTTGGTATTAGTGAATGTGTACGTAAGCGTCATCACCTCATTGGACATTCAGATAAAAGTAGTGTTAGCTCTTTTTTCACTTCATGTTTTCAAGCAGGGTTGGTTAGGTTGGTTCCAGAGTAAAAAAGAAAAAAAAACCCCGAAGACCTAAAACATACCCTCCCATGGAGAGCATCAGTTGTCCGAATGTTTTCTTAAATACTGTCTAAATGCAATGAAATCAATTCCTCTCAGACTTGAAGAACGAGCCTTTTTTTAATACCTTCTTAGTCTGTTTTTAGAACTTTTATCCTGGCCAGACTTTAGGCCATCTAGGAGACAGGGTTTAGGCAGAGTTCGTAGGGCTTTTATAGAACACCTGGAAGCCGTAGAAAGCCCTGGGTACATCCTGCAGCCTGTACTAAGTCAATCCTGAGTTTCCATGGTCAATTGTGGTGGTCTGGTGTCATGCATAATGGCTCAGGGTCAGAGGAGACATCTTCAGTTCATTCCAGACAAGCCTGGAGCACCCCCTGCGCCCAATATGGTGTTCAGAAATGTGGACTTTGACCATCCCCTGGATCAGGGCCCCGTACACAGCCAGGTAGCAGTGGGATGCCTTTGTGCCACACTTAAGCTGCACTGGTCTTTTCCACAGTTGTCTGGAGTTTGGTTGCTTGGTTATTATGACCACTGTTTCTCCCCCATTGTACCTCCTTGTTAGGTGAAGATTATCATTCTGTGTTATACATGCATATGAAGGTGTATATTTACTGATTTCCTTTGGATAGGAGGGTGTTAATGTGCAGGACTTTGATCAGAAGCGTTTTTCTTCCTCCTGAATTAGAACTCTCTCCCTTATCCTTTTATTATTGTGTTACTACAAAGAACTACATCTCTAAAACACAAATGTTTTAAAATTGACTATGATATCATAGAAATGCATTGGTGCTAACATAAGCACAGCTTGTGAAAATATGTCCTGCCCAGCTTTGTAAGTTTCAGATGTTTCCCAGAAGCCACAGCCTTAGCGTCTATCAGCCAAAGGGATGACTTCAGCAAAATCTAAAGTTTTTTTTTTTTTTCCTGTAAGTCTTTTATCTTGAGATTTGGACAGAGCAGAGGTATCTTAGTGGGGCACCTCTCCCCATGGGTACAGTGTGACCTAGTGTAATAATATGTTACTGTTCACGAAACGTGGAGTCCGTTTGACATTTCGTGCTTTGGGGTCTGGCCCGTAGCTTGCCTGATCTAGGCTCTGCAAGTAAAGATAACTTACCGTCGACACGCTGTGTGTTCTTTGAAAGTAAAGCTATATCAAAGATACTTACATTTAATGAGATGATTGCACCTGTCTGTCATTGCAATTAAAACATTTATGAGATCATCAAACACCTTTTTGAGTGCTCTGCAATATATTGCTCTTGGTATGATATCCTATCCATCATAGCCCTATGCAAATAATTACATTAGGGAAGTATGGTGAAGTGTGTTGGCACCTTAAGTAAAATACCAATTGCCAGGTAAGTTTGGGGTGAACTCTAGGCCACCTTTCATAATACAGCTATGACTAATCGGATGATGTGTGAGTTAATTACTCTTCTCAGAAGTCAAGTGTTGAAGAAAGTTAGGTGGTAGCCCTGTGTGCAGGAATCCAAGCACCTGCTGAATGGTGCCAGATGATTCTGTCAAGGGGTTTCGTACAGTCTCCCCATTTGTGACAGGTAAATCCTGAAAGAGCAAAAGGCTGCATTGTCAATCAAAAACTGGTAGCCACTTAGCATGTGGTGAATGTTATGAATTACTTAATATTAAGCCATGTAACCAAGGGAGGTGGCTGTATGGTAAAGAAGAGGACTCAGATATCTCAACTGAAGCGGATGGACTGAGGTCATAGGAAGTCCAGGCTTCCCTCATCCTAATAAAGTCTTTCCTTTTCAGTATGATGTGACATTAACCAGCTAGGGACCTTGTCCAGGTGTCTTGAGCTTTTGAGACTCTGTGTCTTCTTAAACCCCTTTAGGTGGGGACTTTCCCTCTGGTCACATGTCCACGTTGCTTTTTGTGTGTGTGTGTGTGGTACGCGGGCCTCTCACTGTTGTAGCCTCTCCCGTTGTGGAGCACAGGCTCAGCGGCCATGGCTCACGGGCGCAGCCGCTCCGCGGCATGTGGGATTCTCCCGGACCGGGGCACGAACCCGTGTCCCCTGCATCGGCAGGCGGACTCTCAACCACTGCGCCACCAGGGAAGCCCCCACGTTGCTTTTGATGATAGGTGACAGCAGTGCCAATGCTGGTCATGATACCAGCACAGAATATTAAGGTTTGGGGCCTCGTTGAACCCCCGTCATGAGAGAGGTCCTGGCGTCCGTCTCTCTTGTTCTGGTGCTTCATGGTGTCATAGACTTGGAATTTGTATTGTGGGATCTTAGAAAAGAGACCTTTTGTCATCGGTGGGGGCAGAGGAGGACTTCCTCAAAGGAGTTCCAACCCTGTAATGAATTCTGTGAGTAGTTTACTTTTAAAATTCTTGTCTAACTGGGCAGAAATAATTGCTGATCTCTTTTATATTGGCAGCAAAGCTGTACTGGTCAGAATTTTTGATTGCACTAAAAGTCATACACTCTGGCTACTCTCAGCAGAATAAAAAATTTATTGAAAGATATTGGATTTAAAAGACAAAGGTTAAAAAAATACATGGGACACTGGTTGGCTCACAGAATGTCTGGAGGGCTGGGCAGCCGGTGTCCACAGCATCATGGGAGGCATATCCACTAGAAACAACTTCTGCCTCTGCTGTTGGCAGCCAGGACACTCCATACCTGACGCCAATGATTCAGCCACTTCTACGCTTGAAGAACCACATGCCTCAGTCCCGTGGTTGCCAAAAGATCGAGTCCTCTGAATGCAACTGCTGCTCTTCCAAATCCAAGTCTTGTGAGTCTTCTGCAAATATGGAACCCATTTCATCTGCCTGCAACTCAGCTCTTCCCAATAGCTTCAAAAGCTGGGTGGAAAGAAAGAAGGCTCTATTCATTTCTGCATTCAGTGGGACACATTGTGAATGTTAAAAGGAGGCTCAAATCCCTTATCATCATTATTCTTATTTGATGCTTTTGTGTATAAATATGCCTGAGGTTTCAACGATTCAGTAATGTATTTAGCTAAAGCTTATGTTGTTCTAATGTACTAGTGTGTTCGTTTCTCAGATTAGTTTGAGAAAGAATAATGAAATAATGATAGCTGCTCTAAGAAGCCTGATAACAGATTCTGGCTGATGGAGCAGATATCCTGCAGCTTGATAAGCTCAGTAGAACTGTGGGGCTTTTGTTATTGCTATTCTAGTAATGGAAATGTCCCTAGACTAGTTTCAAAGGCTATCAGTAAATAATGCCTAGGAGGGGGGCTGAAATAAATTTGGAAGATGAAGGATGGGAATGAGAAGATTCCTGAGGGTCACTGGATTTTAAAATTGGGAGAGATTTCAGACTAAGGTCCTGACATCTGCCCCCCTCCCCCCCAAAAAAGTAACAATAAATAATAATTTAATAATTACCGCCTTTTATTGAGTCCTGATTATGTGCTGAGGTCCTTATTCAGTTATCTCATTTATCTTCACAGAACTCATTAAAGGACAGCATTAATTCCCCTTTTCTCAGATAAATAAACTGAGATGTAGAGATTTTTATGCAACTGATTTTGTCACGCTGTTTGTCTTGGGTAGAGCTGAGATTTGACCCTGGGTTTGATTTTAAGCACTAGGCTGCCCCCTAAGAAGAGAAGCTGAGATCATGTCTATCTTGGGATGGTTCTACCCACTCTAGTTAATTTTTTGCAAATGTTGTGTCTCTCCCCACCCATATTGACGCTGCTTCCAAAGGCTTTTGCAGGCCGACTGTGCCACTTTCATGAACGCTTGGCCTTGAGACCTTTCCTTTTTCTTACTGATCTCATTTTGATCATCCATTGTGTGTGTATTTAGTTCCTGTCTTTACATGGCAGTGAGCTAAAGAAAAAACAATGCAGTGTTTTAGCTAAGGTCCTTTCATTATAGAAATTTATAATCTGAAAAAATAAATATTGGCAAAGCAATAACTCTGACTGATGGGACTACAGAGTACAGCGAAGCAGAGGGCATTTGGGCCAAGACAGGAGGCTCGGATCATGGTCACTGAGCTGTATCTCAGACCCTTTGGGTCACCACTTCAGCCTGAAGATATCATATGGACAAGACCTCTGTCATAATTTGATAAGCAGTTTTTCAGTTAAGCGCAGTAGACCCTTGGCATTCAAGGATTTCATATTTTTGTTTTCGACTATTAAACAGTGACCACCAATGTCTGTGGTATATAATCAGCTGTAATTTAGCAGAGGCACACATTTGAATGATTTGTGCAAGAGTGAGTCAGTTAGCTGGTAAGAGAGCCCAGCCAGCTGCCAGCAGCCCATCTCGATGAGTGAGATTCTCAGATGTGGGCGTTCCCAGAGGTCTCAGGGCAAAGGCTTATAGTAAATGCAGCTTATGCTCCCTGAGTTTTGTTTCCGGGCCTGTCCTTGTCTCAGGTGGTCCAGATAGTGAGAAACGTGAGGCCAGCGGGCTGTCCTTCTGGCTATACACAAATGGCTACCTCTGTCCATCTTTGGGGGTGGGTGGAGTGCTGTTTGTAGGTCTCTCCCTGATTGATAAGGCTTATCTGTGGAAATAGTGATTGATGTCCATTTCTACATGCTTTTCCTAGGTGAAACCCCCCCCCCCCCACACACCATACATTTTGGTTGGGAACTGTGTCATTGTTACCATCCTTCCATCATCTGTTCCCAATGGTCAACCCCTATGCTACCTGGTCCTGAACTTGCCTTTACAGGGCTCTGTGAAATCCAACACAAAGTCCCACCCCAGAGACTTCTTCCCCTAGGAATCCTTTGTTGTTAACCTAAGCAATTGGTGTACTGGGTCCATTTTCATTTTTCCCCACCAAACCTCATTGTGTCTTGATTTGGAGGGCCGTGGGTGCGGGGGTCGACTTTGAGGCTCAGAAAGACGTCACTTCTGTGGCGAAAATAGGACAAGTGTGTACAAATCCTCTCTCCCACGGCAGCACCCTCCTCCACCCAGCCCACCTCCACCGTGACTCATGGTTGCCTGAGTGAGAAACGCATGGTCTCCCAGCCAAGGCCCAGCTGGGCTGGGACCTGAGGTGATCTTTAGGTAGGTGTAGATAACAGGGAGCCTCAGAGCCCTGCCAAAAGCACTTGGCCAGAGCCCCAAGATAATATTTGAAGTCCTTGTTCTAGAGAGCATCAAAGTATAATGCACTCTCCCCCTTTGGCCTCACCGTCCCCAGACGCGGCCAACGCTTGACGTCTTTTTATCAGATGAGCTTGGCACTGCCAGGACGGGCTCCTCACGCCAGCGTGGCAGCAGCCATAGCCCCTCAGCTTGTTAGACTGAAAGAATGTGCCGTTTTAATTAATGATATGTAAATATCCTTGAATGGGCCGCATTTGCATATTAAGAGAGATTTGCGGAATCTGCGGAGTAATATATTTTAATTAAGGATTAATTAAAAATAATGGGAATTTCATTTCGCCTGGCAGAATCCGTTTAGATTTTAGCACACGTCTGCTTGGGAGTCTGGTAGGAAGGCTCTGTGTTCCGATTCCCGCAGATGAGAGAAGCACTCCTGTGTTTATCATTTTGGAACCCCTTTCGGGGGAGCAAAGGGAATATAAAGGGGATAAATTTTTCCTCTCGCCTTCCCCAGCACCCACCCCTCTTCTTCCTTCCTCTTTGTGATTTTAGGGCTGTTTTGGTATTCTTTATGGTAAAGTAAGTAAATGGCTCTGAGACACGGAACACTAGTTGTGTTGGCAATTATGTTAATGGGATGCTATTAGGCTATGATTCTATATGAGCAATTGGGGAGAAGAAATGCCTTACTGAGAGAGAATGATACAACAGACGTCTGTCTTATTGATATAGCTCCAGTGGTGCTTTCTGCATAATTACACTCGGCCACTTTCTTTAGGTGGGGGAGAGGCTGCTGCATTAGGGAGTTGGGAGCAAGGGATCAGGGTAAGGGGTGCCCCCTAAAAGATGTACAGAGGATGTGGGGCCAGGGCAGATTCTCCTAGCAGAGGAGAATGGGTATTGCAGGTGAGCAATACTTGTTTCACAGGAATCCTCCTATTCTCTTCCTTTTTCTTGGACTCCCCGGGAGTAAGTGGTCTCAAGTATGGACCGAGTTCTAATTCCAGACTCCTTTCCAGAAGATGAATTCTCTAGAATACATGCACTGCATCTCTGACCTTCTGTCTGTGGGCTACTGTCCTTTTCTGAGTTCACACTACACATCCCCGTACTCTTAGGGAATTCTCTGTTCTACCCTCAGCCCCAAACTCCCATGCTCACAGCCTTCCAGTACTTTCTGCCACCCAGTTGGCTTTTGCAGTGGGTTCGCCCACGTGGGAGCTTTTCCTGGACCCTCACGGGTTGGTCCTCTACGAGCCCTTTCCCTCTCTCTCCCAATTCTATAGCTGCTGCCGGTATGGAGATCGGACTACCGGCTGGCGTTTTTGAAGGCTGGAGAGAATTCCTCTTATCCATTTGACTGCTTCAAGAATATGAGGACCTGTAAGTGGTGGGCAGTCTGCAAGGAAGCCAGACTCTGTCCTCGAGTGACCGAGGCCTCATGCCGAGGACTCCTGAGAGCTGCCACAACGGGAAAACGCTTATTCGGTTTTCTTCCCTTACCTGTAACACACCCTCAGGGAGATCCAGGGGAAATAGCCTCAGACCTCTTTGAGAGCTGATGGCCCGAGGCTTGCATCTTTAAAGCAAATTTCTGGATTATTTTGATGACTGTCACACAGAAATGCTGGGGAGGAACCTGGGGGGGGGGTGGCAGGGATCTAGCAATTATGCTTCCACACACAATCCCTTTCCAGGAGAATCCCCTGGTGGAAAATTTCAGCACTTCCACTGGAAGCCTTAACTCAGTTTTCCCCTTACTCTCATTAAAAATATGTATGTCAGCTCTACCCCCCTTCTCTCCCTCCCCGTGTGACTCCTGTAATTCATGAATTTAGGGGAAATCCACCTATAAGCACTGCTGGGATGGCCTTTCTTTGTAGGCATCCTGACATCTCAATAGCTAGCTGACTGAAGGCATTCGGGGTCAGAATTGAAAGGAAGATGGGGTGAGCTGAATGTATTGACCCTGTCGGGAGCACGGGTGAGAAAGGGGTTTTCAGAGCGACAAAGCGACTCTGGGGCAGAAAAATGGGGTAGGGAGCAGAGAAGGGAGAGGGAGCAGAAGAAGGTGGTAGGGTAAGGTGCTTTGTAGACCAAGGCCTGAGACTGAGGGGACAGTGAACAAAGCGCGGGGTGGGGGGGGCGGTGGTTTCGGAAGGAGCGTTCCCTTTCTGCCCGAGTCCGCGCGCCTGTACGCACTTTACAAAGGCAGCAGTGCCGTATCTAATGCAAATGGAGAAAATGCAGTTTCTGGTAAGTGTTCCCTAATAAATAACATCAAGTCTTCTTCCCTATCAGCCGGTGACATCCCGCATTTCTCTTCCCTATGCGCCAGCCCAAGACATTTAATGATGTGGGGTGCTCCTTATGGGATGTGAGGTCCATGCAAATATCTGTGCTCGCACAAAATGGTGGGAACAGATTCAGCTCGGCTCAACTATTCCACGCCGACAGAAATCACCAAATAAATACACATACCTTGCAAATACACTGATAGTCCTTTTTTTTCCTTTCTTCTTAAATTTTTTTTTAAGTCAGTGAAGTTACTCTTGTTTTTTCTTTTCATTATGTAGAAATTCATCCAAGGCTAGTTCTTGGTCGCTGGAGGATTTCATTAACGGAGTGAAGTCAAAATAATCAATTTCAGATGTTCCCAGTGTTTGTGGTAATGGTCTCTCTAACAATTCTGATTAGCCGGGTGAGATGGAATTTTTCTCTTGAACGACTGCACGTTGACATTAGATATGGGCAAACTTTGGGTGCGCACGCACGCGTGTGCCCGCACCTGGGGCTGGGCGAGAGGCTTCTGTTCATCCTTGCCCTCTTCCTTCACTGTTTTATCACTTGCTTCATTTTTAATTTTCCCTGTCGTAACCCTTTCCCTCCAGCAGTACAGTGTCTGAAAGGCTGTTCTCTGTCCTTTGCTCTCTCCGCTCATAAGGCTGGGCCATTTCTGGGAACATGTGTTAAAGGCTGATTTTTTTTTTTTTTTTTTGTACGTTTTGGGGGAGGGTAAGAGGCTGGTGAAATCTGCATTCAAATCAATAGAGAGCCTTGTCGTCGAGTAAAGGTTTTCTGTGAGTGTGAGTGTCTGAATCCTGGTATATATTATCCTGGTATCTCTGCTAAGCCAACTGGGAGCTCATGAGAAAGTGCTGGCTTGCCCATATGCATTACCTTTCCTCTCTTCCCCGGACCCCTTGTACTTTCAAAGAATGAATAAATTCAATTGAAGAGAGTCCACAGTGGCTTTTCCATTATTAATATGTTTCTTTTTATTTATTTTTCATGTATTTTTCTTACTCAGGCTGTTTTCCTTTTTTTGGTCTTTCTTTTCCTTTTTGCTCTCTCTTATTTTCCTATTGACACACCAAGTATGCAGCTCTGTCCCCCCCCCCCCCCGCCACCCCATATGAACACAGACCACAATTTCTCTGCAGCCTGTGTGTGACTCTACACAGGCACTCACAGATGTAAACATACCAGAGAGGGCCACCGCATGTGTGAATTGTTTGTACTTTTTCCCTTTGATAAGCTGTCATCTGTGGGCACTGCTCAGGGATTTGATCGCAGTGATCTTTCGACCCCGTGGAAGACAGTAAACACCCTCTCAGACCCTTTGCTCTGCCTCTGTCTCTGAACCTTTCACTCTCCTTTAATGAGAATTTCTCCTAATTATTTCAGTGGCTGCAGCAGAGGGACTGCAGTGTACTTAGATCTCGATACTGGGACGTGACTGTTATGCTGATAAAGGCAGGAGATCAATAATTTAGGCCCCAGCTTTAATGGCAAAGCTGAGAGCTTAAGTGTCTGCATTCAGCTCGAGTCTTAGAGGTTCTTGGAGTATTCATGATTTCCATAGGATTTTCTCCCCGTTTTTTTAAGCCGCAGCTGATCGGCATTCTTATACCTGCTCAATTGTATTTATAAAAAGATATCTGCCTCATCTCTTTGAACTTCTGTCTGTGTATCACATAAATGTGCAGAGGCATGCCTGTGCCCCTTGTGTGTACGTCTGATTATTTGCAAATGTGTATATACACTTAAGCACATATAGATTTTATTTTTGTTCTTGTCTGGGGAGGATCCTCAGTCATATTGTTTGGGCTTTTGGGCTACCTGTGATTTGTCCGTTCCAAATTCATCTGGTAAATGCTCAGGCACTTCAAAGGCAGGGGTGTAAGTCCTCCTTTTTTTCCTTTTATTCTCTGTCTAATTTCCCCATCTGTCTTACAACTACAACTGTGCTCAACAGAAAGGGGCAACACCAAAGCACAGCACTCACTCAGATGTGGGTGTGGGTGTGTATGTAGTAAAATTCTGAGTTCTTTAATAGGGCCATTTTCTGAGGAATTCCAGCATACCTATTTGGGTGCCAACAAATTCATACAATATATACCTACTAACAAGACAGGTAAATGCTGTGACAATGACCATAGTATAGGACATATTTTATATTAAGGTTAAAAGGGTAAAAAAAAAAGCATCTTACAGTTAAGGTATTTCCTTGGAAGATTAACCACTGGGATATTCATCACCTACAATCATTTAAGGCTGTAAATACATGCTCAGTGCTGTCCTCAAAGGGTCAGAGTGAGGCAGGCAGGGAGGATCCGAAAAGGGGAGTATACCTTGTCCTCCGAGAGTCCAAGCTTCAAGAGCCACCATTTCTCTCTACTTTCATCAGCCCAGCCTCTCTGGCACTTTTTCTTCTGGAAAAGTAACTGACATTTTAAAGTTGCCTTAAGACACTAAACTCCTGTGAATCTGCTTGTATTTTGGCATTGAGAACATTTCTTTTAACTGTAAACCTCCCAGCGGGATGGAGGTGGGATTTCACAGTAATATCTCAGTACGTGCTGCACCCAGCCACCAGGGGGCAAAGCGAGAGACTTGTGGTTTGCAAGGTCACTGGAGGAGTCTGTTCTTGTCCAATGCCAACAAAGGCACAGCTACGGGGAAACTTGTAGGCAAAGGTCAGAGAGGGGCTTGAATAACTATGGTTGTTTTACACACTGGGAACCTGGGGCACAGAGATGAAGTGATGCTGAGCTGAAAACAAGACATGGGTCTCTGTAGTTTCATAGACCCATGTGAGACAGTTTTCTCATCCAGTTGACCTTTCATGATGTGGCAAGTTTTGTTTACCTTTTAGTCATTAATCACTGATCAGCCTCCATCTCTGCTTCTCAAGTTTGTTGAGGTTGGGGCTTCCTAATTTCATGAGATGGCGTTGCTTCCCCCCCCCCCCACCCCAATGCTTATTGCTAGAAGCAGATTAGCTTTCATGGTATCAAGTCCGGTTATCCTGGGGTCATGACATACACCTGAACAAGGAGGAATGAGCAATTGAACTCTAGACCCAAGAACCTTAGCGTCTTTGTGTTTTCAGGACCATTCTCGTTGATTCTGGGGCTGAGGTATGCAAATAGTTTGCTTCCCCTATTCTTGGCTTTGCTCTGCCAAGGTCATCATTGCTTTGCTAAGCTGGGATGCTGCTTTTTGGTAATTGCCACCAAAACCCTTCTTTGAGTTAAGAGAGAGAGCCTAGGGACTTGGAGTGAAAGCTAAGAGTCAAGGAGTTCTGAGAAAATTATAAATAGGCATGGAATATCCTGGATAATTCTGTGGTGGGAGAATTAATTCTGAACCACTGAGTACCATTAAGAACTTGATGCCAACTAAATAGGCAGAAATTTTTTCAGATGCTGCCAAAATTTAGAAACCACCCAATGTGCCATAGCTTCAGGGAGCAAAACCACTAATTCTACCAAACTGGAGAAAATGAAGAAACACTTAAAAGTTGGAATCCAGCTGATCCTGGAGGCCGCTGGTCCTCGGCTAACAGAGACCGAAGGTGATACTGGGTATTTGGTCAGAGAAAGACATCACAGGCTCACCCACCTGCAAGGGTCTTTAAACTTGATGGAATGATGTTGTGATTTCATGGTACCCATGAAAGTAAACCCTTTCTTTGACATGGTGCTTTATAGCTTACTAAATGCTTTCATATCTACATTCCTATTAAAAACAACCCTAGGAGACTGGCCAGGGAAATAAAATTCACTCTATTTTAAGATGAGGAGACTGAGGTTTAGAGGTGTAGAATGGCTTGTTTAAAGTCACATAGCTGGTAGATGGCAGAGCCGGAAGAACAATCTAAGTTGTAATTCCTGGTCCTGGACTGATAGGTGATGTCCACAGATCTCTCCTCTAGGAGTTTTAGTGAAAAAATTATAAAACTATTTCATCTCTAGAAATGGAATAGAAATAAAGGTTCCCTTCTGGGTCTTTTTTTCTGTCTCTGGCATCCAACCCTTGGCATTAAAGATAATTTTTTTTTTTTTTTTTTTTTTTTTTGCGGTACGCGGGCCTCTCACTGTTGTGGCCTCTCCCGCTGCGGAGCACAGGCTCCGGACGCGCAGGCTCAGCGGCCATGGCTCACGGGCCCAGCCGCTCCGCGGCATGTGGGATCCTCCAGGACCGGGGCACGAACCCGTGTCCCCCGCATCGGCAGGCGGACTCTCAACCACTGCGCCACCAGGGAAGCCCAAGAAGTATTAATAATGCTACTCATCATTCTCTTCTGTCCTAGCCCCTTCTTGGTGGAGACAGCAGTCTCTGCATGATCCAGCCACCACCCCGTGCCCAGCACTGCTCAGACCGAGCCAGCCAAAACCAGACCTGCCAAGTGGGTAGGGCCTTCTCAATAAAGGAGCTATTCTGATGTATGCTGTGCATTGGGCTGCCCATCATTATGAGGGGTCCATGCACTTTACTGGCTTTTCCTTTCATGTTCTCCCTTTGTATCTTGCAAGATCCTTTCACTTGATATTACTCATCTCGTCACGAATGAACTCCAGGACCCTCCATCTAAGGACTAAGTGCTGTCTTCTTGTGTTATAGCCCACGGGACCTGCTTGGATGCAAACTTCTCAAGCAGATCCTGGTGGGGATTGGACTTGAAATTTCTATATTTCATCAGATTAGGTCTATTAGTCAGCTTGGACTGCCATAACACACACAATTCACAGACTGGGTGGCCTTAACAACAGACGTTTATTGCTCACAATTCAGGAGGTTGGAAGGTCTGAGATCAGGGTGCCAGCAGATTCAGTTCTTGGTGAGGGCTCTCTTCCTGGCTTGCAGATGGCTGCCTTCTCATTGTATCCTCACATGGCACAGAAAAGACACTCTGATGTCTCTTCCTCTTCTTATAAAGGCATTAATCCCATCATTAGGGTGGGACCCTCATGTCATCATTTAACCTACTTACCTCCCAAAGGCCCCACCTCCTAATACCATCAGATTGAGGATTAAGACTTCAACATATACATTTTGGGGAGACAAACATTCACCCCAGTACACTAGGTTTTGGACTTTTTGTGCATGCCTTGTTTGTTGTGATCTGTGTGCTGAGTCTCCTTCCATTTCTGCAGTCGGAGTCTGGTAACTTCTCACAACAGGACCTTTCTCACAGCAGGACCTCTCCCGTCATGCCTTGCTGTTAGGACTGTGCTGTTTCCATTTGGCATAAACTTGTGCAGTTTGCAAACTCAGCCTCTCATCTGATTTCTTGAGCACACCTTGATAGAGGAGCTAGATCAAAGTAGCTCACTGTACAGAGGGGAGCAGAGAGAGAGGAGGGGTTTTGCATTCTCTGGGCTGCCACAGGTCAGTCTTTGAATTGCGTAGGATAAACCAGAGCTTCCATGAGCCCATGACATGCTTTTATAACTGCTCTGTTTGTCCAGCCCATTGCCTTGGCTTCTCCTTTCAATTCTGTCTCTGTTTTCAGATCCCCTCTTAAACAAGCAGAACCCTTGGGGTACTGGATTTTTGTAGTAGAAGTAGGATATGGCTAGCTTTAGACCAACAGGGAATGGAACTACAGGGGAACCAGGATATAAAATTAATATCAAATCCGAGTAGGGCAATGGGTCAAACCAAGAAGGTAAGGCAGAGAGGCAGGATTGTGTATAAAGGTGGAAACTAGAGCACCCAGGTGAAGCAAGATGGTTCCTAAGGACAAGAGGATACAAAATCTCAAGCCCTGGACTTTGGCTGCCTTGGGTACAGAGTTTATGGTCTAGGATGTTTTTGGCTCAGACACCAAGTCTTGAAATGGATTATAGTGAAACGTTTAAGAGTACAGTCTCTGCAGTGGGACTGCTTGGGTTCAAAGCCTGCCCCTCAGCTTTCTAGCTCAGTGATGTTGAGGTTCTTCAACTATTGTGCATAACACACGTTGGCGTTGTTGTTTTCTTCAAAGAGCTCTGCCCAACTCACTCCTAGCTGCCCAGAGTTCCTTTTCCTAAAGCTTCAATCTTGATCCTTAAGCTAGGGCCTGAGGTCTGCCTTTAAGTGGGTGGACATGCTGCCTCATAGGGTCTGCCTCACACATAGCAGTGACTACCTGAGTGGGGCTTTTTGTTTCTTTGTTTCTTCCCTTTCTTTGCATCAGAGTATCATATCAGGCTCATTTGATCACCGTCACACCCATTTGGACACTCCAGTTAAGATTCTTGGTCTAGTTTCTACCCCTTGCCCAACTGGAAGGTACTGTTAAGATCTCAACAGGAATAATAACCAAACCTCCATAGTTTGTGGCAAGTACGAATGAATATCTTCCATGCATATACTGCTTTACAGTTTATAAAGTGCGTGTATTTGCACCGTTTACTCACAATTTTTAAGGTGCTGTGGGGTCCATAAAAGAACTGATCTCTGCCTTAGGGGAGCTTCTGTTGTTTGGGAGACTGGACTAAAATACATAAACTGCAGATGGTAACGTTCAGTGACGTTAATTGGGTGTTTGGGGTTCATGGTAATTAAAGTCGGCTTCATGAAGCTGAGGTGGGGGGGTGAGGTAATGGGGGTAATAAGGGGAGACGGTAACCAGCGCTAAGGAAATATGGAGGTGGGAATTAATTTGGCATGGGGAGGGGGTGACAGGGAGGAAACTGGCCTGCCTTTTGTATAGGATTTGGGTTAAAGTAGTGATAGAGGAAGGTAGTGCTATAGACGATGCTTGTGTCCCCCCAAGATTCTAATGTTGAAACTTAATCCCCAGTGGGATGGCATTTGGAGGTGGCACTTTTGGGAGATGACTAGATCATGAGGGCAGAGCCCTCATGAATGGGCGTAGTGCTCTCTAAAAGGGACTCCAGAGAACTCCCTCACCCCTTCTACCATGTGAAGATACAGCAAAAAGATGGCCATCTGTGAACCAGGAAGTGGGCCCTCACCAGATACCAAATCTGCCAGCACCCTAGTCTTGGACTTCCTAGCTTTCAGAACTGTAAGAAATAAATCTCTCTTGTTTATAGACTGGTAGCTACCAGTCTGTGATGTTTTTGTGATAGCAGTCTGAATGGACTAAGATGGGTAGGATGAGTTGGATCAGATTCTGGAGAGGAGGCAAAAACAATTTAAAGTAGATAGTTCACATAGGTATTTTGTCATTTAATTCTCCAACAACCCTATCGATTTAGTATTATTGGGCCCATTTTACAGAAAGTATATGTGATGGTGTCCATGCCCATGTCTGTGTAAAGCCATGCTCTTCCCAATTCAACATGGTGCCTTGCATTCCAGGCAGGACTGTAGGATTGACATGGTTGGTAGTGGGGAACCATTGCAAGTTCCTAACAAAGGAGGTGTAAGTGAAAGGGGGTTAATAATGAAGTTGTTTACTGCACATAGATACATCTATTTATATAGGACAAGGAGATCCTTTGGTGGAACACGTAGAACCATCAAAAAGGCAAACTCAAGTCAGATTATGAACTCAGCTCCCAAGATCTGCATCCTTTCCCCATGTACTGGCAACATCCAGATCGTTTGTATCCACATTCTGTCTGCATCCCAACTGGCATAAAAGCATGATCCTTCTTGGGTCTGTGTCTCTACAATTAATGATGCTTTCAGATTACCAAATACAATTCATTTGGCAATGAAAGGAAATAGTTTTGTGCTATTGCCCTCCATGTGTGGGAGATTGCATTTTTGACGAGCAAAGCTGTTGGCCTTCTTCATGCAACAGTTGAGAACATGAGCTGGTGGCGGGGGCCTCAGGTGAAAAATCTCAGGAACCAGTCCCTCGGCTGCCACCACCCATTGAGGGTGAAGCAGCCCCCATCCCTGTGGTCCTTTGAACTATGTTTGTAATCTGTTGGTTTTCATTAGCTAACACATACACTAACAATTATCCCTGTAAAAGAACCCTTTATTAAAGAAGATGCGTTCCTGTGACAGATTTTGTTGTCAGAAAGTTTCTAACCAAAGACTGAAATATGATGCTTGGGTATGTGTTCAGGTTCTTCTTATCTCGTGTGTGTGTGTGTGTGTGTGTGTGTGTGTGTGTGTGTGTGTGAGAGAGAGAGAGAGAGAGAGAGAGAGACATTGATGGTGTAATCCTTCTCAACTCACAGGTTTTCAGGTGAAAAAGGTGTCGAGCTGTTTGGTTGTATGGCATTTGTTGGGAGTAGGGCAGAGGGGCTCGAAGGAGAAAAGACAGGAGGGTGGGTTCTTGCTTAGTCCAATCCAGGGCATTAGTTCTCCCTGTCCCTGGAGACCCCTAAAGGGGAAACCTTTTTCTCAGTTGCCTCTAAGCTCACCAGTGGGAGACCTTTTATCCTCTAGAGATCATTTCCTCTGCCTCAACCTTTGCCACTACCTACACAGTGCTAAAGAGACCAAAGTTAAGGGCACCATTGCCACAAGCCCCACCTTTGGCACCCCCCCCCATCCCTACCCCCAGTCTGTAGGATAGTTTTATGGACAGCTGCTTTCTTTACTGACATCATCTGTTAATTAGGGCATATTCCAAACTCCAGGAGGGACCTGTCTGGAGGCGGGAGGAGCTCTAAATTCATTTTAATTTAGATTTATCTGAGACTGCAAAGAAATCACGTCCATGGTGAGGAAACTGTCCTCACCTAGGCAGGGGGAGAAAAAAACGGAATCAAATTCTACACATATCTTCTTGTGTTGATACTGATGTTTTGAGAAATGGACTTTTGCCAATGAATATAAAAAACATGCGTAGCTTTTCCTCCCACTCTTCATCTTCCCCCTAAAGGTTACGTGAGTTTCTATACTCTTTTTTTTTTTTTTTTTTTGCGGTACGCGGGCCTCTCACCGTTGTGGCCTCTCCCGTTGCGGAGCACAGGCTCCGGACGCGCAGGCTCAGCGGCCATGGCTCACGGGTCCAGCCGCTCCGCGGCATGTGGAATCTTCCTGGACCGGGGCACGAACCCGTGTCCCCTGCATCGGCTGGCGGACTCTCAACCACTGCGCCACCAGGGAAGCCCCGGCTTGCTATACTCTTAATTAATCACATCAAATAATTTGTTTACTGGGCTGAGCTTTTTATTTGGTTGGTGAATGATCACCAGGCAGAAGATGGTGAGACGGAAGACTGGGAAACCCTGGCCGAACTTGGTTTGTACTCTGAAAGGGCTAGAAAAAGTTTCATGAGACAATGAAGGAGACAGTCTGCTGCTGTGGATGCCAGAGAGCTAGATGGCCGTGGTGGGGCTGTCGGGACTTAGGGACCTCAGGTGGAGAGACGTACTTATGATATAGTTGAAGGGCTTTGTTGAAAATAGGTGATGGACACCGTGTGCAATTGTCTGGGCTTTTACTACGAGCAGACAGTCTTCTTTTGGTCTTTTTATTTATAAAGTCACCAGATGAGATCATCAGACTGTCAAGCACAATTAAAAAATCCCAAATTACTAGATCTGAGACCTAATGTTGCTTTTTAAGGAAAATCAAAAGAAGTTAAGTTCATTTAATTATTGCCTGTCATTAAAGACAAAATTTTTACTACTTTATGTTTTATAGTTATTTAAAAATTTACCCAGAAAACAGGCCCCCACCTGTGAAGAGCACTGTAGGTTTCCATTAATATTTATGCTCTCATTTGATATTTGTAACCACCCCTTTGAAGTAGGTTCTCAGGAAAAACATGGACCTAGCCCCATCTTAAAGATGGCGAATCTGAGGGTCAGAGAAAGGAAGTGATGGGATGAAATTCACAAATTATGTCTTCTCACTCTAAATGCCTGCTTTTTAAGCCTACTGATCTGATCTTAGTTGGACCAAGGAGGTGTCACTGGAAATACCAGTGACCACGTGAAATTAACTAATAGTTTCTTCCTTCCTGGTGGAAATGAGCCCACAGAATGGAGCAGATGCATTACTCCATCCCATGTGGAAATCTGGCCCCTGTACCATGGGTCGAGTGGACCTCGTTGGTTTAATGAAAGCAGAAGGAAAGTCTCTTTTCTAGGAAGATGGGTCCAATAGGTATTCCATAAAGAACTAGAAATTAGTTACTAAAATATTATATTCTAGTAGATCATAAAGCAAACATTTATTATATTCATTTGCTTTTTTTTTTTCTAAAAAGCAAAGCCCTTAAGCTTGTTTCAGGAGTATCTGAAAGAGAGGACATTACAATTTTAGAATTACAGATTCAGAAGGGATTCAGTATTAAACTCCTACCCAATGGACCTACCAGTACAACTACAGGGATGGCTAATGTCATCTGGATATTTTCTAAATACTTCTAGAAATCGGTAGTAAGATCACAGAATTTTTCTATCTTAAAGGAGCCTTTGAGGTAATTATTATTTAATAAAAAGCTGCTAGGCTATTATATACATTAAACAAGCTGTTTTTTTCTCTTGATGAACTGAATCTGCCTCAGTGAAACTTCTCTCCCATCTATCTGGGGTCTCCTCTTTGACACAGTGTAAAGCAAATCCATTGCTCTTCTGTACAAAGACTGTTCAAATATTTGAAGACCATTATTTTTTTCTCCCTTCATCTTCTCTTCCCTAGGCTGAACACTCTCAATTCCTTGAGTTTCTGTGTGTTATATATATACGTTTTTCATTCTTAATTTATAATTGTACAGATATTTATAGAGCACCTACTATGTGTGAGCCTGGCATTTCTAAATTTAAACCTTTTCCTTGCAATAAATTGTGAGGGAGAAGAAAACTGGTTGTATTCTTTTGCTTTACGCTCAGGTAATAGAAAATGAAGTGTGTGTGTGTGTGTGTATGTGTTTGCATGTGTGTATGCTTACACACACGTATATGTATATATACATATATATACACATATATATCATACATATCATAAACCATTGGGAATAAAAACTGGGAAGTAAATAAGCTGAAAAGCTAATTGGACATTTAAAATAAATCTTTTTACTTTTGATAGTTTAAGAGAGGAATTATGGGGTTAATTATAGCTGCCTTTTAGAGACAGGGCTGTTCAAAGATACATTGCAACTAATTGGCAGTCCTAGATGCCTGTGAAGAGAGAAATGCAGTTTTAACAGCCTGTTGAGTTTTGTTCCAGACCAAGACATAGAAAGTAAATGAAAATCAAATTGCAAAAAGACATTAATTTAAACTCTGCTGTTGGCAAAGTTTTTTTGTTTTGTTTTGTTTTTTGCTGTACTCGGGCCTCTCACTATTGTGGCCTCTCCCGTTGCGGAGCACAGGCTCCAGACGCGCAGGCTCTGCGGGCCATGGCTCACGGGCCCAGCTGCTCCGCGGCATGTGGAATCTTCCCGGACCGGGGCACGAACCCGCGTCCCCTGCATCGGCAGGTGGACTCTCAACCACTGCGCCACCAGGGAAGCCCTGTTGGCAAAGTTTTGATCTTTGGTCCTGGTGAACTCCAATTTACCTTTGTCTTTAGTAGTAAAAATATTTATCCACAAATAAATAAACTTGTTAAATAAATTAATAGTATAAAAAGACTTCAGAGGGAATGTTCTAAGTATTCACTCAAGCAGAATAGCACCTTCAAGTATATTTTGTGTTATATAAGTACTCAATAAGATTATATTATTATGTCTTGTTAGAGCATCATTTACATACAATGGTAATATAATCACAAATTTTTCTTATAGATTTATTAAAGTAGATGTGATCTGTCTCGGATATTATAGGCTCAATGGTAAGAGTTATTAGAAGGAAGTCATCCTACTTTTATATAATATACTCTCTTAGACAGCTATCACTAATTTAGACAGGCCTTTATGGTTGTTCTGAATTGGTGAGAAAGTAGCATATAAATTGGATTTTTGGAATCACTCACTTTTGTTGCCAGTGTTTGGAAATAAGAGTGGTTTTCGTATGGCTCTCCCTGGACCCACAGGAGGGACCTGTTCATCCATTTATCTGCCTATCTGTTTGTCCTTCCATTTATTTATCCATCCCTTCATTGAATAAATATTTATTGAGCATTTACTAGATGCCAGGCACTCTTCTGGTGTTTGGAATACATCAGTTAAACAAAACAGAAAAAAAGAAACCTTCTGACCTCAAAGAGCTTTTCTTTTAGGAATGATGACCATTAGTCACTTAATACTTGCTGTTTTTGTCAACTATCAACTCTACATATGAGCTGGATATTTGTTTTTTGGGTTTTTTTGTTTTGTTTTGTTTTTGTTTTTGCGGTACGCGGGCCTCTCAGTGTTGTGGCCTCTCCCGTTGCGGAGCACAGGCTCCGGACGCGCAGGCTCAGCGGTCATGGCTCACGGGCCCAGCCGCTCCGCGGCATGTGGGATCCTCCCGGACCGGGGCACGAACCGGTAACCCCTGTATCACCAGGCAGACTCCCAACCACTGCACCGCCAGGGAAGCCCCGAGCTGGATATTTTTAACTTAAAAAAACTAATCACGTGCCCCAAGATTAACCAAGTTCCAGGTTCTGCTCTTTATTTTTCTCTTACTATTAGATAGCACCTCGTTCCTCAGACTGCTGATGGAATTGGTGGCAGGGTCATTAGGCCGGTGTGCTCGGGGATGTAAGTGCTGGGAGTCGCTGCCATGGCAGGGTCCCTCATGGATTGGAGTCTGTCAGTAGGAAACAACTTGAATTGGAAGAAGGGGATTCCTCCCATACCCCTTTTGCTCACCTCGCGCCTTCCTTCCTTGTAGATAGGATAATTGCAAGGACAGAGCAGCTCACAGTGGTGGCAGGCAAGTTTTGTCCTTCTGCTTATTTTCCCCGCATGCTAGTTCTGCTAAGAACCCAGGCTGTGAGTTTTTTTTGATGTGGAGAGCTGTTCACTAAGCATGTCCTGAGGAAGAGGATGAAGGGAAAGTTGTGATTCTATGACCATCATCAAATTTTGGTTTAACACTCAGAAGTTGCCTGGTAGGTATCAGCAAGCAGATAATAATAACTTACCTTTGCATGACCCTTTATCAGTCAATCACAGTAGCTTTTGTGTAGTGGTGTACAGCTTCCCAGATATCATATCAGGTGTCATCTTATTTGATCCCCATCAGGGTGCCCTGAGGCAGAAGGTAGAGCCCTACTTTATAGAAGAGGAAACCAGGATTCCAAGGAATTTGCCCTAGGTCATATAGCAAGTGTCCAAAATCAGAGTTTTAACCCTGGCCCTGTGATTCCAAGACCATTCTCCTTTTAACAGGCCACATTGTTCACCGCTGTTATCCTAACTCCCAATATCCTAGATAGGCAGAGTTTATATCCTTGTTTTCCCTATGTTACAAAGGCAAGTCCTGAGACTGAAAAGGTTCAGTGCTTCGCCTGGGGTTGAATAGGTGGTGATAGAATTGAGATTCAAATCCAGATCATCTGAATTGAATCTTTCTGCTGTATCACTTTGCTTTATGTGTCAGGAACCACCACCCCACCTCCTAACACACACACACACACACACACACACACACACACACACACACACACA
>NW_021703774.1:62404893-62508973 GCF_005190385.1 Monodon monoceros | reverse complement strand
ACACACACACACACACACACACACACACACACACACACACACACACACACGCAGAGTATGGATCAGTCGCAAGGTGTACTAGTTAAGGACTGCTGAACCTGGTCCGGAGATTTACTGTGATGGGGAAATGCAGGTGTGTTTTTGATTTGTGCTTGTGTTGTAGTTAGTGTGCCCCCTTTTCTTCCTTTTAGTATTGATGGGGGATCACCTTAAGATTTATGTTTATTCTTAAGACTTCTTTCCTTTTGTTTATGTACAAGAACATCTAACAGCTAGAGTTACATTTAAAGCAGCCGTGTGAATAACCTTGTGAAGACCTCCAGCTCCAGCGAGGGTACTGTTTGCTTTTTGTAGATGTATCTATAGATCTGTCTACCTATCTCTGGCAGAGAGCGTTATCATCATGTTTTCCCTGTTTCTTGATGCTTTGTGAAAGTATTGCAGAAATAAAAGAACTGTCTTTATTCTTTGATCTCTCTTATGCTTTATGAATTCTGAAAAATTGAGGGAGAACAAAGGAAATCTGTGCTTTAGTGCTTGCCCTAAGTATTGAGAAGCAGGTTTAAAAGATGCTTTAAAATTTCTAGAAGCCAGAATGGGCAGATGCTGGAAGGAAGGATCCCATGTGGTCAAGCAGACCGGATACTTCTTTGACCCAGCCCTTGGTTTGAGAAGACTGTATTTAGATGTTTCTCTAAGTGTCCTAGATTCATAGACCTGAGTGGCCTCACTGGATATCAAGATATACGTAGATGTTACTTCCTAAGTGTAATAAATGTGGACAGAGGATTATCACTGCACACGCCCAGAAATCACTTAACATCGGGGGGAGGTGCTTTTCCTATGAGCTTTCCAAGACAGAGTCCTTCTAAGGCCACCTTGTATTGGCAAAAAAGGGATTTGATGCTCTGCACTTCGTAATGGCACTTCTTTGTTCTTAGACATATGTACTTATAGAATATATCCTTCTTTTGCCTGTACTCATATCTGTAGTATAGAAAGTAAATCAATTTTATATAGTATTTTATGGTTAAGAACCACTTCGTCTTGTGTGTTGAACTTCAGCAAGAAATAAAAGAAAACTCACTTGCAGATATATTATCTCACTCCATCACTACCACAACCCTAGGAATTAGACATAAATTCCTAGAACCAATGACCAATTGGGAAACTGAGTCTTAGAGAGGTTAAGTGACTTCCTCAAGGACACAGGATGTTACATGCTATGACCAAGACTTGAACCTAGCCTTCCAAATGCAGCATTCTAGCTCTGTTAAGAAATGTCTAGTAATCCAAAAGCATTAGCAGGATCTCCCAGTCTTACTGAGACTTTTCTGAAGCCCATTTTTTGATGGTTTCCTGCTGTCACAGCTATCCTGGGAGATGGAAATGGCTTTTCCTAGATCTCTCTGCATTATTATTGTTTTGTTATTTTTAGTTCTATTTTCATGAAAAATGTGCTTTTAACCCAGGAAAATAGCATAGCAGCAGCTTATCAGAGTGTTCCAGAATGAGGAGGGTCTTATCTCACCTGCAGATTAGGGACGCCTTCATGGTTGCTGGGGTGGAAGGAATGTATAATCAGCTTGCCCCCAGTAGACATCTAAAGCCAGCGGTCACTCATCCTCTCCTAGGTCCCATGCTCCACTCTTTCCTCCCTCCTAGCTCTTCAAGCCCTGACATAATGCATGAAATAATTCTGTTTTCTCTGAAAAAGGAAGGGGGTTCTGAGACCAGGGGAGAATTAATATTTATTGAACACCTACTCTGTACAAGGAACAATGTTAGGACTATGATAAACATTTTCTCAGTGATTGCAACAGTTCCATGAGGTCAGCATCATCTCCATTTTTCAGATGGGGAAACTGGGACTAGAGTAACATTTCCAAAGTGGCACATGGAGCGAGAGATGAAGCCTGTACAGGAACCCAGATTTGTATGATCCTGAAGCCTGTGTGCATTCTGTCTACGTGGGATGCCCTCCCTCCTGCTGGAGAAAACCACAGACCATGGCTTTCTTGCAGCCTTCTGGCTGGAGACCATTAGGTGCCCGTCGCCTATGGAGAGTGTCACAGAGTGCAGCGCCACCCAGTGGGAAGAGGCTGGCTGGACTTAGGAGTTAGTCAGGCCTGGGTTTGAATCCTGCATTAGTCATTTAGTATTGATCGCTTCGACATGTTGCTTACCTGCTCTGGACCTCCATTAATTCACCTATAAAAAGGAAAGCTACCTACAGGGTGGGGAACGTGTGCAGGTAAGAGGAGAGGATATATGCAAAGCCCTAACTTGATAGGTGTCTGCTAATAGATGCTCTTTATTATTATGGTGATTACCATTCTACTTTTTTTTAGATGAAAGTGTTAGGTCACCTGGAACCTACAAGGGTGCGCTATTCAACACATAGGCTATTTGATCTATGGCAGAACTAGTTGCCAATGTCCCAGTCTCTTCACTGTGCCAGAGATCCAGATCTTACCAGGCTTCTCTGTTTTGCCAAACCTGTCTGGTCTGGCTCTTGGGAAGCTTTGCTGGCCCATCTGATGGGAATCAGGCAGGGTGAGAGGTAGGGCCAGCTGCTACCATCAGGAACAACTGGACCCCAAGAACTCTCCTTGGCTGCCCCAGAATGATTGGAAGAAAGTGTACATTAAGAAATTACAAGGCAGGGCTTCCCTGGTGGCGCAGTGGTTGAGAGTCCGCCTGCCGATGCAGGGGACACGGGTTAGTGCCCCGGTCCGGGAAGATCCCACATGCCGCGGAGCGGCTGGGCCCGTGAGCCGTGGCCGCTGAGCCTGCGTGTCCGGAGCCTGTGCTCCGCAACAGGAGAGGCCACAACAGTGAGAGGCCCGCGTACTGCAAAAAAAAAAAAGAAATTACAAGGCAGAAAGGAATTGGGGGCTGGGAAGTAGGCAACTAAGCCGGCCATTTTTACCTCCAGGGCCGGGGAAGCAGGGAGGGGGGCTTGATGATGCCTCCTTGGGTTCACAGAGGTGAGTCAGTGAGAGAGACAAGGTTTCTACTTGCTTTCCCTGGTTCCCTGGGTGCAGGCCAGGAACATCCTCAGTGTTGGTTAAGTTTGTTTGACAAATGAGGGACGCGTTGATCATTGATAACTGTTGGATGCAGAAGTGGTATTCAGACTGTTTAACAACAGCCAGGGTGGCATGGGCACCAGCCAGGCAGAGTGGACAAGAGCCATAGTGACAAAGCAGGGTCCTCAAGACAGGACTGCCTTCTGTGTGCTGGATATTAACACTTCAGCTGCTGAGTCCTTGGAAAGTACAGGGGAGACACTGGGGCAAAAAGAGGGTGGCACTTGGAGGTAGAGAGGTTGGTTGAGGAACAGCTGTTTATCAACTGGTAGAGAAGTATTTTAGGATCTGAACCAATGGTCCACATGTACTGTTACTATCATGCACCAGCCCAGCTTGGGTGACTATAGGGCTTTTCAGTGTGCATCTGAATGAAGCCAGAAACACGTGCAAGGTTTTAAGAGCATTTTGTGTGTCCTATTGGCGATATGAGGTTGAACATTTGTCTAGTAACCATAACCAGCACTGGCTTCTGGTACTCAGTTCTGGGTTCTTTTTAGGAATCTGTACACGGAGAAAGTGTGGACTTAGTGCTCATTTAAGGAAGAGGTAACTTTGATAAGAACCAGGTGGGTTTTTCCTTTTCCTTATTGGTTTCATGTTTTTTGGATCTCACTAACTCTCCCCAGCTGTGTCCTGCTGTAGGCACCTGTTTGAGACCCTGTGTGTCGGGTTACCCCCAACAGAAGCCCTGGGCGCTTCCCCTTTGTGACCCCCATGGTGCTTTCTGGGGACTAGTCTTTGTGGCAGAGCCCCTTGTCGGGGGGATGCCTGCCTCTCCCAGCTCTTCCTGGCTCATTCCAGGGCCCAAGCATCTCATGTCATCTTTTCATCTTCCTTTTCTCAGCCTTAGTCAGGGTTGTATTTTTGAAACGCATGTGCAACTACCTTTAGATAGTTTATCATTAACTGGAAATAACCCTTCAGACTTATGGGTAGATATCCACATTATTAAAAAGGATTCCTTAGATTGGTGAAGTATTTGCTTGCTAGCTCCTATAAATAGATTCTCTGGTGTATTTGAGAGCATGTATAGATCAGTAACAGCTTGAAAGAGAGGTTTGGTGCATTGCTAAAGAACTTTTAGCTAAAGTTGCAGGTGCAATCAGAAATGGAGCTACAAATGAATAATAATCAGTGATTATTTATTTGTCTAGTCCTCTAGCTTTGCAGAGCTCATCCGCACATTTTCTCATGTGATACATGTGGTCTCCATCTCTGATCGTTTGCAGGTGGAAAGGCTGACACATACATTTCTAATGGGTAATGGGGTGGCTGGAAGCTGCCACCATGAGTCCCTCTGGTTGCACTAGTGGCCACCACCTCTTCTGCATCTATTTTAAGGTCTTCATCAATGACACATGACCCTATCTCCATTCTCCCATTCATCTCCCAAAATTTACCTTTCTAGATTACAAGGCTTTGCTCTTTTCCGTAAAATGGTTGGCATCCTCAGATTTAGGCCAAGAAAAAATAGAGTTTCATTTCCATTCCAAACTTGTAAGCACACAGCTTTTCATAAAGATTGTAGTAGTGTAGGCTGGGTCTTCCCTGAAGGAGTGGCCCTTCGTGTCGCCATCTAACTGAGGAATGGTGGGTAACAGTCCCCTCTGAGAAGAGCCAGCCAGCTAGAGGGTGGAGCCTTGCTTTCCGCTGGCACCCAGGGCCGCTTGGAGAGCTGGCGACCTTCCTCCGGGGCTCCTGATATCGAGCTGGGGAATGAGTAATAGGGATTCGCCAAAGTGTTTAAACACCAGAATTGAAATTAATGTCCCCTCATTGCTGGCTACGCTGACAATACATTACAGCAAACACCTTCCCAAAGTGAAATGAATGTTTGTTTATCCTCATGAAATATACATCAAAACATGTTGGTGGAAGAAGCCCTAATGAGGGAAGGGGCCAGGTTTCCTGTTAATTCCAGGCGAATAGTTAACCGAGGTGCAGGTTTCCTTTTTCTTTCTTTTCTTTTCTTTCCTTTCTTTCTTTCTTTTCTTTTCTTTTTTTTTAAGAATAACCTGTCCACAGCTGTGTATCTAGGACATTAATATGAGTTTAATGAAAACTCCAGTTGATCTGTGCAAAGATATTGATGAGCATTGCCCAGCCGTATTAATCATCTCCTGGAGGGAGGAAATGAAGGGAATGGGCGAACAGGTTTCTGTCAGATGCCAATCCAGATGAAGAGATGTGAAAAAAAAATTTTTTTTTAACCTTCCATAGATACATCCATTTCCCGGGACGTGGGTTGGCCCAGGAGGGAATGACAGCACAGGAAATTCTGGGGCACATTTAACGTTAAATCATTAAGCTTCTGCCAATAAATCCATTACTGTTAATTATATCGAAATGGCCAACGATCCGCTGATGATATTCCTTCATTGATTTTCTTTTTTTTTTTTTTTTTTTTGCGGTACGCGGGCCTCTCACTGTTGTGGCCTCTCCCGTTGCGGAGCACAGGCTCCGGACGCGCAGGCTCAGCGGCCATGGCTCACGGGCCCAGCCGCTCCGCGGCATGTGGGATCTTCCCGGACCGGGGCACGAACCCGTGTCCTCCGCATCGGCAGGCGGACTCTCAACCACTGCGCCACCAGGGAAGCCCCCTTCATTGATTTTCATTCGCCATGGGTCGAGGTTCTGACTCTCATTTCTTTGGTGTTTTCATCTTTCATTTCTTTCTCCGTCTCCTCGTCTCTCCCCCCCACCCCCACGCCGTGCTTCCCACACCCATCCCTCCCCCTTCCCCCTTGAGCTTTTGCAGAAATGCAGTTCCCCTCTCGCTGGTGATACAGTTCTCTCCCTAAGTGCCAAATGTTTCTTGATAGGAACAAGCTACATTTCTTTATGGCTTATGGCAAACTGCCTTGATTACTTCTACTGCTGTACCCATTATGTGAATTAAATATGTATTCAGTTGCATGCTGCTTGCAGTGTTATTGCAGGGTGACATATGGTACTGACTCAATTAGAATGAAACTAGCATTAGATAACCCTTCTGATTACATGCATCCTGACCGGCTCCTCCTCGGCCTCCCCTCTGTGCTCTCTCTTTCCAGTGTCTGCAGGCAGCAGGTTTGCATTATCCGTTATCATCTCCACCACGTTGGATGCTGGCCAGGGGGTTGGAAAGGGAGGGGGCTGTGCTCTCTGGGAAGGAAGGCATCTTGGACAGACAGACAGACAGACAGACAGAATGAAAGGGCTAGTGGGGGAGGAATATTAAGGACTCTATGCTTGCATTTGGAATTAGCCTTTAATGTTATATTTTTTTGGAAGTGGTTGTCAGGCCTGCTGTGAGAAGAGGCCAGAAAGGTTTCCCTAGGGTTGGAAGATCAGAAAAGGAAAGAAAAAGAATGACTGTGAAATGACTGCTGTGTGTGTGATTAGTTGGTCCTTACCTTGAAATTTTTCATTTAAAAATAACACCTTTTTTCCCCCCAGATCAGAGCTCGTACTTATTCTAATACCAGTGATACATTTTGTTTTTATAGCACACCTGAATCATATGTTAACCCATTTGATTCCCATGAGCACCATACAGGGAGAACAGGAATTGCCATGCCCATTTTACAGATGACGTAGTGGAGACACAGAGAGGCTACATTACATTATAGTTGAAGGTCACAAAGCCACATGGTGGCAAAATGAGGAGGAATCCTTAAGAACGCAGAGGGTTCTGAAGGGCAGCTCAAGGATGTGCTATAAAGTGATTGAGAGTGTTTAGATCTTAAAAAGGAAGTATTTTGCCTGTCTGGGCAGGGGCAGTAGTTGCTGGAATATCTTGTGTTGTGAATTGATGCAACACAGTTCACACCAGAGAACAGCTGGCCTATAACATTTCCTTGTGAGGATGAATTTTCTCTCCTTGATCATTTTCACCATGTTTTAAGCAGCTCTGAGCTCCCTTCCTTTTGCTTTTCCTGCTCTATCACTTCTACTTGCCAAGGAAGAACCTGGAGACTGTTCTCTCGGTCTCATCTAGCCACACCTGAGGCTACAGTATCCTCCCGGTCCAGAGCCTACCCCAGGACTCGCAGGCCATCTTGGATTTTCTCAGGGGCTGGTAGAAAGGCTGCTGAACCCAAAATTGCTTGTCTGACTATGGCGGAATCATCTAATGGGACTTCTTGCCCATACCGGCTCAAGTACACAGGTCTGTTTGAGCATTTACTATATGTATTTGTGTGCGCCAGACCATATGCTATTGGAAATACTAAAAATGTATATGGTATATGGTCATATAAATTTATATGGTATACTGGCCATAGGCAGCTTATACCCAGGCAGAAAAATAGCATGAGGGTGAGGGTAAGTGTAAATGAGGATGATGTAACTCAAAAGTACCATAGATGCACTTATTAACCTTCGCTAGAGTTCCTAGAATTATGATGGTGCTTAGCCCCAGTACGTTGAGTAGAGCAGGCACTCACCAAATGTTGGTTGAATGGATGAGTGAATGAGTGAATGAGAGGGATCAGTCTGATTCTGGTAATAATGAGGCAGGTTTTCTTGGAGGAGATGGGGCCCCTTATAGATAACACAACCGTCCATCCCATCCTACCCCTCCCAGCCCACTTTCCTACTGCAATAGTGATCACTAATTTATAGAGCACTTTACACTGAAAACAACCTTTCAAAAGACACTGAAAAGATATACAAGAAAGGAATAAAAATGGTTACCTGTAGGGGCTAGCGGTGAGGTGGGGATGGGGGAATGGAGACAAGGCTGGGCCCAAGACTCAGCAGCATATGGGAATCATAATATGTACGTCGTGGATGTGTTTTTATATTGTAAATGTATTACGTGTTTAAAAATAAGATTAAAATCAAAAGACCTTTCAGGGAGCATTAACTTACCTAATTTTCACAGCAACCATGTGTTATAGGGGAGCATTTTAATTATGTTCTAATTTCACATAAGGAAACCAAGGCACAGAGAGGTTAGGTAACTTACCCAAAGTCATGGAGTTAGTAAGTTGTAGCATGAAGACTAAACCCAGATTGGGTTCTTTTCACCATAGCATATGGCGTCTGTGAGCCTTGGCCCAACTGTGCTAATCCCCAGAGGGGTGCCTGTGTGATTGGGGTCCTTCCTGGGACCTCTGTTTGCCAAAGTAACTGTGTATGTACTGAGGTCTCTGCAGAAGGGGAGAAGATGTGGGATTAGGGGCCCTCCCCACTGGCACTGAAACACGGCAGGCTTATATTCCCAGTAAGATCTGACTTGGAGCTACAAGAAGCATTATCTCTGAACCAGCCCTGCAATTCAGACTCTCTCTGGGGGAAGGAAGGCAGCATGGTAGCTTTAACCTGGTCCTTAGGGTGGGCCTGCTATTCTCTGGGTGCCTCCGGAGGAATCACGGAGGTATTACAATTACCGTAATACCTAAGAGGACCTGAAGACAAATCTGGCATGGAGAAATGCCAAAAATTGTTGGTCTTGTACATTTAGTAGAGCAGGACATATGTCTCTGAGGGTGAAGTGTGACATTTGTATGGCATCCTTCAGGTAGGTGTCTCCTTTACTCTGTATATGTTTACACTACCTTCGTTGCTTAGAAGAGCTCCCATGTCGCCACCCCTGCCCCCTGCCTCCACTCTTTCTCCTTGACCTCTAGCTAGGGCTGCCTCACAGCCAGGGAGGGAGAGCTGCGCCTTCAGCTGTTCTCATGTGTTCTTACTTAGTATATCTGTCATTCCATTGCAGCTTTCACATACTTGTGCTCTCCAGGCCCAGCTAGTTAAGAGCAAGGCCTTTTCCTGAGTATCACGTAGCCAGTGAAGAACTGATCTGACCATAGACTCCAGGAGGGAGATCTACTGCCCTGAACACCACAATACCTTTCTTTTAGCAACCAGTCGCTAATCAGAGGTTATCTTATTTCCCTGTTTGCCTTTCAGAAGAGTTAGGTCAGTGTTCTCTGAGACCAGCCCTTTTCATGTGCCATGTTCTGTTTCGATTTTGTCTAAAACTGTCCAGTGTACCTTCTGCACCTCCTGACTCAGGTCCTACTTCCGTGAAGCCTTCAGGTAGGGCTATGCCAGACTCTACGCACCTCCCCCCTCCGCCTCCCATTGATTCTAAGATTTCTAACTTCTAGAAAGTTTCTGTGCTTCTGCTGAGGTGAGATTTCTGCCTCTCCAGGACATGGGAGCTCCCAGCTAACAAATCCGATCTACCCTCTTTTCAGTTGTAGACTCATGCTGTATTTACTACTAATGATCTTTCCTCAGTGAAACTCTCACCTCTCCTGATTTCCGTTTCATCCTGATTTGCTTCATAGCAAACCTCAGGGGTGCATCTCTTTCGACTCACCGCTGCGATATTCCCCACCGTTGCCCATGACTCCATTTATCACCTCAATACTTGTGGCTCACAAATGTATCTACTTGTAATCTCCCTGAGGACAGGGGACTTCTCTTTCTTGCCAACCTCTGCATCCCCATTGAACAGCACAATGCCTGAACCAAAGCAAATATCCAGTAAATATTTATTGAACAAGTGGTAAATTAAAACCTGTGTTTTCCATCCAGACTGATGCTGTGAGTTTCAGGCCTGCGTGTATAACTGCCAAGCGGGCATCTCTGCGTCTACATTCAACAGAATCCTCAAACTCTGCACATCCAGGGCAGACCTCCTCAGCCCCTTGGTCCACATCAAATCTTCTTCCTCTATTCCTTCTCTCTTTCATCTGCCCCATCCAGAAACCTCCTATCTGTGTTAGACTCTTTTTTCTAAGCCTACCCTGCCCCCCATCTAATCATTAGCCAATTTGTGTTGATTCTGGCAGTAAAAATTTATTGAATGCTTTATGCCAGAGTTGGTACCAGGTGAGGGAATACAAAAGTAAACAAACACACCCCAACTATATCCCATATCATGTGTCCTCTCCATTTGCCACTGTCCTAGGTCAGGCCCTCATGTCTTTCACCCAGACAGCTGACCTCCTAGCTGGTATCTCTGCCTCAAATATCTTCTCACTATCCATCCTTTCTAAGGCCCACCATGACACTCTTAACATGCAAACCTGCTTGCCGTACCCCTATTGAGAATTCTTCACTGGCAGTCCCAATGTCAAAAGCTGTAGTCCTGAATCTCAAAACTATCGTGCCATGATCGGTTGTGAAGTATGTCACAAGTAATTTTGATATTAATAACAGTCTAAGACCTGAGGTTTGCAAATTATTTAAAATTTTAAACTAATTCAAATTATCACCATAAAAATGTCACTTTCACTCACTTGAAGTCCCATATGCTTTCCTGAGTGGAAGAGAAGACGTAGCTTTATAGCCTGCTGGGAATTGTGCATTTCTGTGGCATACCCTCTGGAGTATGCTTTAAATCTGATCATCATTGAGTGTGCAGGTATGATGGACGCAAGGCTGAAGTCTTCAGGATGAACCCTGAAGACTTTAGTGTAACCTACGTTAACCTTATGATCTAGCCCTTGTCAATTTCTCCAGGGCTCTTTCCTACCATTTTCTTCTATTTCATCACAGGCTGCAAATACCTAAAACCTGCTACTTTTTTCCCCTCATACTTCAGAAATCGTCTCCTCTATTAGGAATTCCCGTACCTACCATCCCCATGGTGAAACTATTGCTAATTGTGCAAATCCTAGCCCGAGTACTCCGATCCAGTGTTAGATATTTCTTCTTTGTGTTCATTTTGCCTTGTATATTCCTTCAAGGTAATATACGACTTAGATTAATTAGTCTTTGTAATTTTATTTTTTGCACATCATTTTAATTTTTACATGTTTATTTTCCCATTGGACTGTAAGTACTTTGAGTTTATTGCCTTTTTATATTCTTCTCCCAATTTTTTAGGACAGGCTTGGGCATATAGTAGGTGCTCCATAATCATTCATCGTATGAACGAGGGAGTCATATAGATACCATCTTACCCACTGACCCCAACATCCTGCAGAGTCAGGCACCTTTAGTACCATATCCTATCTTGATGTCCCTAGACAGGGAATCTGAAAAGCAAGTCCTGGCTCATCCATGTGTGGTTATATGGCCCTAGACACGTTCCATAAAATTTCGATACACCTGTTTCTATATGCATGGTCTGTTTGTGGGACTGTCCTCTGAAATGGTCATTTAGACCAAATTGGAGGAAATATTGGGAAGAGGATGCAGTGGGTAAAATGAGGCCCATGTGGTTGTTATTGATCCTGTGGCACTGTGTGTCCAGCAGAAGGGTTTAGATAAGTGGTAAGAAATGGAGGCCCAGTGGTTCCCTGAGCACAGATGACATACGCTGAAACCAGAGTTAAGGACCTTCTGTCTGGTGAAAATGTGCAGGGCGTACTAGACTGGAGAGAGATTGAAGACAGGAACTTCAGCCAGGAGACAAAAGGACACGGGGTCTAAATAAACGAATGGTATTTCGGGGAATGAAAAGGATCAGGCTATTTTGAAAGAAAGATTAGCAGAGCCTGATGACCACCTAGAGAAGGAGGTTGAAGGATAGGTACGACTCAAGGATGACTGAATCATTTAATTCATTTATTAACTTTTGAGATGACAGATGACTCAGTACAATGAAATGAAAAACTGTTTAACAATTACAACTGTCCCCAAATAGCCAGAAGGTGTGGTCACAGATGCCCACTTAAGCCTGTAACTGTCAGAAATGAGGCTTTGCCAGGGTTGTCACAGAAGCTTCTGCTGCGTTGTATGCAAGTTTGAACTAGGCTCTGAGATGTCATCCGTCTTTACTTCTATGTATCTGTGTTTATAGGTTTTCCAATCTGGTTACCTGGGAGGATGGGCTTGGCGTTAATAAAAGCAAGGAAATTAGGAAAGGGAGGGAATTTGGATGCTGGCTAGAGTTTCGTTCATTCCAAATTGGGGCAAATTATTTAGTTTCCTAGAATATTGTGATTGCTTCTGTATAATTGTTCACTTTTTTTTATGGGCTACATCTCTGACATTCATTTGACTTTGTCTCCCTAGAGACAAAGTGTGATCTCCTAGAATCATACTTTATTTGCAGGTGATTCCAAGACTTAGCTCTCAAGTTTCTGGGGCCTCCTTTCTGTGAGGAGTCAGAGTTTGCAGTCGATCTGAATAAAATAGAATGGGAAAGAAAAACTTGGACTTTGGAGTCAGACTGACCCGAATTTGTGTCCTGGATCCTCCGTCTACTGTGTGACACTGGGCAGGTTACCTAATTTGTCTTGTGCTTGTTTCCTCAATACTGAAAGTGAAATCATAACATCACCTACTTCATAGGGTTTGGGGAAGGATAATCATAATAAAAATAGCTACTACTAACTTAGGGGTTAACAGACACTGTGTTATTTACATTCATTATTTCCTTTAATGCTCCCTGCAAAGCTGTAAGGCCTATACTATCATTGTCCCCATTATATGGACCAGTAAACTGAGCTTAGAGGGGTTAAATAACTTGCCCTAAATGACCCATGTAGGAATTGGCAGAATAAGGATTTGAACCTAGGTTGAATGACTCTAACAGCTGAATGCTTAATGACCAAAAGAAAGCTCTGTAGCCTCCCCAAAATCACTCTTTCTGTGAAAATCTGGAAGCTCTCCTAAGACCCCCATTCAGATTAATTACCCCTTCTACCTTGTTCCTATAACAAATACCTATAGCTTTTATTAGCATGTATTTTGTCATTTTTCAACCCTTGATTCAACCTTTAATTTTAGTCATTTGTGCCTAAGTTCCTCTCTCTTCACTAAATTACAAACGTTTGAACACAGGAACTGTGCCTACCTATGTATTATCCCTCCAGTGCCTTCTTTATACATAGGTTGGAAAGAAATTATATGAAAGGCTCACTCCTTCCCTAGGGGGGACACCTTTGGTGCCATGAGCTCACCTTTGCCTTTCTGTCACCAAAATAGAAAGATTAAAGTGTCAAGGAATACTATGAGTGGCACTAATGAAATATGATCATTTAAAATGATGAAATAGGGCTCCCCTGGTGGCGCAGTGGTTAAGAATCCGCCTGTCAATGCAGGGGACACGAGTTCGAACCCTGGTCCGGGAAGATCCCACATGGCGCGGAGCAACTAAGCCCGTGCGCCACAACTGCTGAGCCTAAGCTCTAGAGCCCGCGAGCCACAACTCCTGAGCCCACGTGCCACAACTACTGCAGCCCGCGCACCTAGAGCCCATCCTCTGCAATGAGAGAAGCCACCGCAGTGAGAAGCCCGCACACTGAATGAAGAGTAGCCCCTGCTCACGATAACTAGAGAAAGCCCGCGTGCGGCAACGAGGACCCAATGCAGCCATAAATAAATAAATGAAATAAATTAAAAAAATAAAATAAAATAATGAAATGAATTCAGTTAGTCTGAGTAGAGTCCTTATATCACCCGCCCTGCCCTGCAACACACAAACGTCATAAAAGCAGAAGTAATCTTTCCTCAGTAAGTTGTTTGTGATGTTTAGAATTGAACCAGACAAGAAATGAAGTATTGGGAACCAGTTCCTCCTTGCCTCCGGGTATCAGAAATACTCCATTCCACTTGGTCTTAACTTTTTTCTCTCATCGGCCCCTTCAGTTGGAATGCAGGCGTAGTTGTAAGGCTGAGATGTGCTGGAGTCTGACCTCCCCTTGGTGGGGAGTGGGTCTGGGCAGTCGAGGTGGATGTGAGTGAATCCCCATGGTACCCATTATCGAGAGGGTTAGGCCCCGAACCTGTCCTTTTCTCCATTCTACCACACCTGAGATGGAAAAAAGAAATTCCATGACCCCTTATGTAGCAGCAGAGGGAGAAAGCAAGATGCCCACCTCTGAATACCTTTAGGTTTAAAAGTGCAGGATTAACTGATACACACTACTGTTATATAGAATAGATAAGCAACAAGTTCCTACTGTATAGCACAGGGAAGTATATACAATATCCTGTAATAACCTATGATGGAAAAGAATCTGAAAAAGAATATATGTATGTATGTCTACATACACATATATAAGCTAAATCACTTTGCTGTACCCCTGAAACGAACACAACATTGTGAAGTAATTATAACTCAACATAAAACAGAAACAAAACAACAACAAAGTGCCTTTTAACTGCTCTTGGGTGCAAAGCTGAGTAATAGTAATGGTCCTGTTGGTAAAAAGAATGATGCACGGAGTATTTCATACCTATCGAGGCAGTTTCATACACAGTACCTCTTATTCCCTTTCTCTGAGAAACAGCCCTGAGGAGATGAATAGAAGGAATCACAGAATTGTGTTTGGCTGTGTTCAGTGAAAGGCCGTTAGTTGTTTTTCTCGTTTTGTCTTCCGTCCCCTCGTTCTTTCCTGGTCCTGAATGAATCTCGCCGTGGTTATTGATACATCTCACCATTCAGCACCCGCTGTTGGCAGCCTCCCCCACGTGAAGCGAGGGGCCGTTGGCACAGAAGGCCTCTACGTGACCCAGTAAAGGCTCCGAGCACATCAGTTTGTGTAATTGACTCAACAGAGTGCCCAAAGCGTGCCCCCCCGCCCCCCCCCGCCAAACCCCTTGACTCTTATTTCAAACATGATTCTAACTGGATGGTTGTCTGGTTTCCCCACCCCTGCTAGAATATATGCATGGTCATCACTAATATTTACTGGGCACTTACTACTGGCAGACGCTGTCTTTAACACTCATGGGTATTAACTCAGGGAATCCTCACAACCACCCCAGGAGCTAGGAAACACGATTGTCTCCATTTTACAGGTGAGGACCCAGCAGGGAGGGGATCAGAAACAAGGTCCCACAACCCATCAATCAAGGTCAGCTTTAGCTTCCAGGATCTGGTACCACAGCCACGTGAACTATAACACTGTACTACCTACGAAGAAGAGGAAACTCCGCGAGGCTCAGTATAACTATAAAAAGCCCAGCAGATGGAGTTTACGTAAAACAGGCTTGCAGACTCCCACCTAGCAGTGGGCCTGGGTGATAATTGGCATTCATAATGACGAATGATTTGGGTTCTGAAGAGGAAGCCAAGTTATGTTCAAGATTATCCATCTATCTATCTATCTGGATATCTTTTAAAGAAGCTAGAGGAAAGATAACATGTTTTTAAGTGATTTATATCTAAAAAGATGAAATCCACCCAGTTTTGGTAAACCCCTAGGAATAGGGAGACGGGGCAGCTTTCTAGAGTGGTTTCTTTCTCAGGAGTTAATGTTTTCTTACCTTTCTACCTGCTCCTGGCTTCCAGAGTCTCTGTTCCCTGGGTGTCTCCCCAGAACAAAGGTTACAGACCCGTGGTCAGCCTGCATCTCCTCCATGGACTCTTTTTCCAGAAAAGATGACAAGAATTTATGAATCACTCTACACTGTGAATGGGGTGCCCTGTACCCACTCGACGTTGTTGCTTTGCTTCTGTGGTGGCAGGTAGAGGGAATGCAGTGCAGTAAATACCAGTGCTTCCATAAACCACCATGAACGTGGAAGGGGGGTGGTCAGGGGATTTGAGAGCAGAGAGGGGAAATCACTTCTTTGCCTGGAAGGGAAATGCCGTGCCTACCCCTTCAGGTCTGTCTACTGGATGAGAAGGAAATTCTCTTCCTTGCTTCTACCTTCCCCCATCCCCTTTCTTTTTTTGTTCCCTTTTTAGAATAATATAAAATAAAAAAAAGCCCAGCAGAAAGGGAGCTGTGATGCTGTCGTCCCTGGCGTTGATGTTATTTATTTTCCTCAGTTGCTGCTCTGGAAGCCTGGAGTTGACAGAGCGGTTTTGTAGAATAGAAACATTATAGACTGTTACTGTCAGAGTGTTAAATGTGATGGATAGAGAAATAGAGGCGAAGGAGGGGACTTAATACTGAGAGCCAGGGTGCTCATGGGAAAATAAACCATCCGCATATAAGAAATGAATGAGGTAATGTGGCAGGAGGTAATGGGCTTTCGCCACATGCCGGAACAGAGATGCTTATTACAGGCTGTGCTTAACCCTTGGCATGCTGATTTCCCTTTGTGGGTTCCAGGGCCCTCCGCCGTGTCCCTCTGTGCGAGCACACGTGTGGCTTTTCTTCAGGCAGGGAAGCAGGCGTGCACAGAGGAGTGGAGACAAATGTGTGCTTAATAACACGGTATTAACAGCAGCCCGTACATCAGAAAGCCTTGGCAGCTCCCGAGGGGCTCGGGATCCCCGGGGCTGCAGGAAGCAGAACATGCCCTGATTGCTGGGTTATGGAGAAGCAGGGAGGCATGCTGGGGGAGCTGGGGGCTCTGTTGATTTCTCCACTGGGGACTGCTGAGGGGTGTTCTGGTTCCCTGGGAGAGAAGTTCATCATTCATGTTACTTGGCTTCCTTAGTGGCCCCAGAAGATTCCCTGCCACTTTATGTAGCCAGTGCCTGGCTGTTCTCCCACTGCCTGGGATGTGGGGCTTTGCTGTGAGATGGGAGGGAGAGGGGCAGACAGTGGTCCTCTTTATTACCTCCTTGTCAAGTAGTACAGAGCCTGCGCTGGAGACGTAATAAAGGTGAGCATGCCAGGGGGAGACCCGGCCTCAGGTGGGATGACGGAAGGAGTCCAGCCAGCCTAGGTGACGTGAAGGGAAGTGAACTGAATGGTGACCAGGTTCCATGAGCAAGGTGCTTTCCCTTTGTATTGGGTTCCCGTGACCTTTACGACCCATCTTTGTGTCCTGGTGGTGGCCAGCCCTGTGTCTTGCACATGGCAAGTATTTAGTAGACTGTGAGGACTTGGTTAATAGGGGCCCTCATCTAGCTCTGGTGATTACATGCTGTGTGGCCTTGAACAAGTCATTTACCCTCTCTGGGTGTTAATTTTCTCTTCTATGGTGTGGGGATAATACCACCTCATAGATTTATTATCAAGATTAAACACACTCATACTAATGAAAGTGTGGGCAGGCTATAAAACATTACGCAAGCACCAAAGTATTACCATTATTTCTGCAGTTAGTGACAAAACAATACCTGTGTATCAAGGATCCAGCAAAGAACTTCACCCAAGAAATTAATGTTTTCAAGCTAGCAGCTTCACATGCTTTTACCCAGACAGTGCTGTTCTTGTCTGATGTTAAAGTGTGTCTCTGCTTTCAGTGGTGGCCACATCAGCAAGGACACCACCCTGGATGGATGTTTATATTGTAGGCACCGGGTCAGTGGGAGCCTCGGAAACTCTTGCAGGGGACCGCAGTCACCTAAGAGTTGTGGCATGCCTCACACTCCTGTTCAGAGCTTTCACAGAATCACTGAATTTTGGAGTTAGGAGGACCTTAATCCATGCCCATCATTGTCCTTCGTTTAGCTTGGAAAGTGCTTCTTGCTGAAGCACGGGCCTCACCTCTAGCAGCTTTTGGTCTTTCTCTGGAGCTCTTCTATAGAAGATGTTCCTCAGCCCAACCTCATCCTCTGAGATCTAGTTGCTGCCTCTGAGGTCATGTCACTAGGAACCCTGTCCTTAAGATGGTCCACGTTCTGGGGATTTTTGGATTGTCATTTAAGCTTTCAGAGATCCTCAGTATTTCCACAGGAGCAGAAGGACCTAGGTTGGTTGGCCCGGTCAACCGTGGTCTGGACTCTGCTCCAAGTCTGACGTTAGCATGTGGTACCCACTGGTGAGGTGAGGGGACAGTCTTTCTCCCTGCGTCCTTTTCCCTATTCCTCTTTCTCACCCATGGGTCCAGACCTTCCAGGCAAGTTGGTTGCCTTGCTGTCCCCCTGCTCCTCCTGGGATGCTTTCTTGTCTTCTCTGTATATCTAGTCTCTATCCATCCTTCAGACTTTGCTGCTTCTTATTTTTTTCCCAGTAATTACAACTTGCGTTGAATCTTCTCTTCTCTTGATTCTTCAGATTTGTACTACTGTATGTAACAGCTGGCTATATACAGTTATTTGGTATTTCTCTGATTGTTTCACATGAGACTCTCTTGCTAAGGGTATTAACATTTTCTCCAAAAAAGGATATATCCTGTATATACTTTTTCTTATAATTGGCCTCCCACTTCCCTCTGCTTCAATGATTTGTCATCTACTTCATTATAATGCTTTTATAACATAGAGCTTTCTTTTGCTTTTTTCTGGTTTTTCTCACTAGACTAGCTGTTCCTTATAGAAAGAAGGTATCTTTGGTTGTCCCAAGGCATCTAGTATATAGCCTCTCTTGTTATTTCCTCAACTTATTGACAGTTTTTAACAGAAAAGTTCTCTTCCTGCACTTGTCTAGTTTACACACTCAGACATCCTTACATTCAGCCTTGAATGGAATGGGAATGAAATCCATGTATAAAGAAAAATGGTACTAACCTGTGACAGGATCTTGTCTCTCACGAAATAATATTGTCGGTACATTTGAGTAAGAGAAGCTCTGAGGATTAGATGCAGTGATGCATCTACAGAGTGTAGAATGATGCATCACGCGTAGCAGGCATCAGAACTTGTTAGTTATAGTAGTAGTAGTAGCATTTGCAGTAATTGATAGTTGAGAAGTAGTAGAATGTAGCAGTAATACCTAATGCCCACTGATCTGCCTTTTTTGCTCTATTTGTGTTTTGGTCGAGTTCCACATATAATCAGATAATGGAGAGAATCTATAAGCTTGGGAACAGTAACACCAGACCCTCTAAATGAGAGTCTTCCCTGGGCTAGTGGGTTCCTTCTGCTCCTTACTTATTCTAAAGGCCGGCCCTACCGTGGTGTCTTCCTGAGCACCTCTGCGGTCCCAGGATATTGTCTTGAAATATGTCCCGACAAAAACCAACTCCTTTTGGGTTCAGGAAGGAAGGTGTATTTTAGGACCAGTGAGGTACAAATCCCTGGATTTGTTTAAAATTTATAAAAAGGACAATAATAAAGGAAGAGGAGAAGAGATCCAACTTCTGGCCTTTTCAGGAGACTCTTGCCTCTCTGCATTTTTAAAATTCCACTAGGATGCCCAGAATAGTAAGATTTGCAGACTACAGAGTTCAGGGGAAAGGCAGAATGACGCAGAGCTTCCAGGACAATTCTTTTCCCTTGTTGATTAGTTATTTTTCTAAATCCCTTTCTTTTCTGTGTCAAAACACAGTGCCAGTCTTTGAACTTCACCAACTATGATCTCAGAAGTGTGTGTGCTGAGGCCCTTCATCTTTGAAAAAGGGAATGATTGGGGTTCAGGAGGGGCATTGCTGGTATATTCAGCCTGGGGCTGTTTATGAAATGCAGCTTCACAGGCTTGGCCTCAGCAGGTTTTCTCTGTGGCCTGGAAATCTGCATTTCATGAACACCTTTGATGAATTCGATGCCTGTGTTACGTACTTTACTCTTTGGGAAATACCTCTACCTCCACTCCTCTTCCATTCCACTGGTGGTGAAGGTGCTCACTTCAAAAGCACATAGAAAAATTGAGAAGGATACAGAGATGATTAGCATGGGCTTTGCAGGAAAATGATGTGCACGTTTGTAAAGCATTTTGTATTTTTTCACTGAGCTGTACACTTTGTGATTTGTGTACTTTTCTATATCTGTGTTACATACCAAAATTTTTTAAAAGCATCTGTTGTCCTTTTATTAATATCACTGTGATATATGACCCAACCCAAGAACTTTTGACCTATATCAAGAACCTTTTTTTTTTTTTTTTTTTGCGGTACCCGGGCCTCTCACTATTGTGGCCTCTCCCATTGCGGAGCACAGGCTCCAGACGCGCAGGCTCAGCGGCCATGGCTCACGGGCCCAGCCGCTCCGCGGCATGTGGGATCTTCCCGGACCGGGGCACGAACCCACATCCCCTGCATCGGCAGGCGGACTCTCAACCACTGCGCCACCAGGGAAGCCCAAGAACCTATTTTGAAGAGAATAAAAAACCGTTAGTATGGATCCATGGTTTTCCAGGAGGCAGCTGCCATTTCAAGGGATATTAAGAGGCATGAGAGTCCACCTTTGTTAACAAGTGTAGTCTGTAGCAGTTCTGGGGTGGAGTGGGGAGTAAGACGGGATACAGTGCTCCTTGAGCCTCCTGATATATGAGGCGCTTATGGTGATGAGGTTTTTTGGTGTCACCGTACGTACGTTAGAATGTTTGTTGTGCGAACTGAGTGAGGAGAATGTGTCAGAATGTGGCCCTGAGCACTCGTGGAGAACGAGGGGGAAAAAGAGGACACCCTGAGCTCACCTTCATGAGCGTGAGGCTCAGGCTGTTCCCAGGGTCACTGAGATGAGTCGTATTTACTCAATTTTATTTGCATGGCCCCATTCTGATAGATTTGCTATATTTATGAATATAATTTTGCATTTACCCTCCCGCACCAGAACTTCCATATTTGAGTTGACTGTTCATTTTGAGTTGGCTGAGTTGTGTTTGAGTGTGCGTGTGCCCTCACAGGGCTATACGATGAGTATGCACAGGCATATATGTATATATCTGTCTCCATGTGCCTGGCCATCCTGTTCCCATGGTCTCTTAGAGAGACTTTGTTCCAAAGTGCAGAGACTTCTTGTGCCAGTTCCATGGACCACCGGCCATATAATGTCTTTTGATGTTTAAAAACCTGGTGTTTGCAAGTATCTATTTATCCCTCTCTAACTTGTTCCGCTGTGTTTTCTAAATGCGGGAAGGTAGGGGCACTTGAGAATGGTGGTGCAGAGTTGGGAGAGAGAGGGGAGTGTTTTAGTCAAGCTGGGTTGTGTGTCATGGATTCCTGGGTACAGGTTCCTTTATCTGTTGTTAACTTATGGTGGTGGGGCTGGGAGAGGGAGAGGGGAAGAGACCCTTTGCCCCTTAACACTGCCCCTCCCAAACGCACATAAATACACACGAACACACACACACTGACTCTTTGCTGATTATCGTGAGCCTAAACTCGTTTCATCTGAGATGACCTGTTAACCAAGAGCCCAAGCCTCCATGGGACAGCTTGGGTGTCTGCCCCTGCTGGTCAGAGCCACTGTGTCCTCACTGGCCGTTCATCAGAGTCTGGGAAGCTCTAGCCACTTGTGCTGGATTCGGCTTTCTGTCTGAACCCAGCAGCACAGCTGCTCTCAGGCCTGAGACATGTCTGGAAGGAAAAGGGATGGTTCCCCCTCTCCCTTTCCCTAAACCTCTCCTCCACACACGTCCAATAGCACTCCTGAGGACCCAGCCACCTTGTTACAATGGGCTCTGGCGTTCAGAGCAACTTTCCTACAAATCTCTTTTTATTGGCATTTCCTCCAATTTACCCATCCCTAAATTGCATTTGAATCAGTGGAGAGAAAGAGAGAGAAGAAGAGGGGAGGTTCCCCCCCTCCCCCCACTCTTGGAAAAGCAGCTCACAACCGGCTTTATTTGGTAAAATGCTGCAATAGATGCTTGTCAGAAATAATTTATTCCTGTTAGCTGTAATCTGAAGGAAAACAGATACAAGTCCTATAGTTAAAAAAAAAAAAAGTAAAGTAGTCTTGCTTTCGCTGACAGTACAAAGGTGTCATATACAAGAAGGATTGACACAGACCAAGGGGTCTTGTGGGAAATATGATAATAACTATAAAGAAGACAGATTATTCCCCAGTTGCCAACATTCAAACCTTTTTACAGTCAGTTCAAACATATAAAACTTTATTGCTCTAGCAGAAAGGGGAACAATTTCTGGTTGCACAGCTTTCCCAGGGCTGGGTTTATACTGTCTGTGTTATTGCTCTATAGTGGCATTTTAAAGTTTATTGAACAGGACTTTTACAATTGAAGGAAGTATATAAAACTGTAAATTTATTAGATTTTTCAGGATAAGTGCCCTTTCTAGTTGTGATCAAGAATTCGGAGCTGCGAGAAACTGCTAGTTACAAGACTTATTAATATTAAAGACTGAGGGTACGCACATTTTATACCTTGACTGATCGCACAAATAATATTATTATATTACTGAACATCAGAGCTCTGATGCTATGGAATTGGATGGATACACACATGTAGGACTTTAAATGCCAGACGTGTCTATTTTTCACTGGCTAAAAAGTTAGCTTTTGTTATATCTTACTTTATTTGATTTTAACACAATTGGTTAGGATACTCTCCTTGTTCAGTGAAGGGTGTCTCAGGGTAAATGTTTTTTTTTCTGAGATCCTTGCTGATTTTCCAGCATTTCTCACAGTTTGACTGTAATGCAACTACAGGTGGTAGATTTTAAGAGCACACTTTGTGGGGGGCGGGTAGGATGGGATGAACTGGGAGATTGGGGTTGACATATATACACTATTATGTATAAAATAGATAACTAATGAGAACCTGCTGTATAGCACAGGGAACTGTACCTAGTGCTCTGTGGTTACCTAAATGGGAAGGAAATCCAAAAAAGAGGAGATATATGTATACATATGACTGATTCACTTCACTATACAGTAGAAACTAACAACATTGTAAAGCAACTATACCCCAATTAAAATAAATAAGTAAATAAAAATAAAATTTAAAAAAGAACATATTTTAGGTGAAGTAATATATTGTAGCATCTACAAAACGCAACTGTTCTTTTCATAATCAAAATACTATTTAAAAAAATTCTCTTTTATGTTTTCCAGCTTCTCATTTTTCAAGTCTTTGAGGGACATGATTTGAGGAATTTTGAAATGTTTGTGATAATCCATATCCAGGTTTCCCAACCTCTGACCTTTTTAGTCCAGAAAATTCTATGTTGAGAAGGGCTATCCTGTGCACTGAAGATGTTTAGCTGCATCCCTGTTCACTACCATAGATGCCAGCAGCATCTCCATTCCTCCACTGTGACAACCATAAATGTCTCCAGACATTGCCAGATGTGCCCTGGGGGCGTACTCACCCCCTGTTGAGAAGCACGCTTTTATACGGTATTATGTCTTTGAAAAAAATAAATTTTACTCTAAATAAAAAATATGCGCTATGTCTGGTAATGAAAAAAAAACCCTATAGTTACCAAACATGATGAATGATAGGATTATTTACTTCCAGAAATATCTGACTGTGGACTTCTCTTAAATAATGTACTCTCCAAAGAACGTAACAGAACTCAAAAACCGTGCATATGATTTCTCAGAACTACATTGCTCTACAACAGGAAATGTCCTGTTTGCTCGCCTGTGTTGGAGGGTGTGTGTTTATAGGTATATCTGCTTATGAAACTGGATTGCATATTCTTTTTGTGTTATCTGTGATTCACCGCTATGTGTTTGCCTCTTTGATTTTTCATATGCATATGCAGAAACATATGCATATATATACATATATATGTTTATATTATGTGACTACACAGGGAAGGATTTGAGAAGTACAGAGACAGACAATTTTGATTATAATTTTCTCACTTGACAGCTTTAATTTTGAGGTACCATCAACTTGCCTTTAATTATCAATTTGTGTTCTAGCATTTTTTTAACCTCTTCAGAAGGTTTTATTAGTGGATACATTAAAAACATTCCAAGAAGTTGTTTATAGCACCTGTTCACCTTCATGCTACCTAATGTTATGCAAGTTGTCTGTGTGTGAATGGCACTTTGAACTGGGGTTTTGTGTTAATTTGCCTAATGGCCACAGCATTTACAGAAATAATTAAGATAATATGTTTTCAAAAGAGATTAAATTTTAAAAGGCATTTAGTTTTTGATTGCCTGAGTTTTGGAGTTCTACATTTTTTTTTTTTTTTTTTTTTGCGGTACGCGGGCCTCTCAGTGTTGTGGCCTCTCCCATTGCGGAGCACAGGCTCCGGACGCGCAGGCTCAGCGGCCATGGCTCACGGGCCCAGCCGCTCTGCGGCATGTGGGATCTTCCCGGACCGGGGCACGAACCCGCGTCCCCTGCATCGGCAGGCGGACTCTCAACCACTGCGCCACCAGGGAAGCCCCTTTCCTTCTTTTTAAAAATTCTACACACTTGTGACTTACTAAGTGGTATCTTGAAAGTGTCTTGAATCTGTTGTTCTTTTCTCTCCCTCTGGCCTCCGATGGCTGGGTAGTGTTAGCCATATGACAATGTGTCTTTTCTTCTTTTCTCGCCATCTCTGTAGGTGCATCAGGGTTTTTTTTTTTTTGTGAAGATGTGTGACATCCTTAAGAAGTACGGTGTAACTCAGTTTATTCCCTAAATGTGTTTCTGAGAAGCTAGGTATAAATTGCATGAATGGAAAGTAAATCATATTAGAAATCTGCTTGTGCTTCTGGCTAAGACACCTATGATGATTCTCATAATAAACCAAAAGATCTGTTCACAAGCACCCCTTTAGTTACATCTGGCTTCCTTGAATCATAATACACCTTGCTTGAATGTTTAGACTACCTGTGTCCATGCCAGTGTGGTGTTTGTTGTGAAACACACACACGTAACATACCTGCCTTTAAACTTGACCTTCAGAGAATGTGTTGGCCCCTATTTGAGGGACTGCCACCCCTACAAATGATAGCCTCAATGCTTTTCAAGGTTAGATAATACATACAGTCGAGGTTAGATAATAAATACGGTCTTATTATGATTTAAATCATAAAAAGAACCTGAAAGATGTGAACACACTGAGTCAGGCATCCGCAACCCACCCCTCCAAAGCATTTAGGGTGAAGAGGGAAAATCTTCATCAAGTCTTGTTACCCTTTTGGATTTCTAAATCCTACTTCCAGGTACCACAGAGGAGGCGGCAGCAATGCCATCTTAGAAAAACCCTCAACCAAACAAAAGAAGCCAACAAAAGAAACTAAAGAACCCTAACCCCAGTCACAGCTAAATTCCCAGGACGACTTAGGTCCTATACTTATCCTGAGTTCCTAGACCTTCTCGGCAAGTTTGCCATCTTCAGGGGCGAGTTGAAAGGGACTGTGAACTCTTCAGAGGCTGAAAGGGAACCAGCAGGAGCAACATGAAACAGCAAATGTCAGGGAAGTCAGGAAGCCCTGAATCTTTTATGAGACCTTGGATATTCTGATCACAGCTCCACTGACACCGAGATTGGAATACAGATTACAAGAGGGAGTGTCCGTGACATGAAGCCCAGGCTTAAATCTTCCCAAGGTTTTAACGTGGCTTACCATATGAATACTTTGTTATTTTATGTGGCAGTGTTCCCACAGGAGGCCAGGAAAGAGAGCGCTGACTGAGCCAGGGGTAGGACAGGTCTAGAGGTGGGAGGGAGGAGAACAGGATTGTGGCTAACGCCATTGTGGGGTGTGTGTGTGTGTGTGTGTGTGTGTGTGTGTGTGAGTGTGAGAGAGAGAGAGAGAGAGAGAGAGAGAGAGAGAGGGAGGGAGGGAGGGAAGGACAGAGAAAGGGAGAGAGAGAAATAGAGAGAACAAATGCCCGCCTCATATAAGACACTGATACTAAAACCACTAGGGCTGTTTATGAATTCATGAAAGCTTCACAATGAAAGGAAGGAAAGAAAAGAGGAAGAGACCCCCCGTGCTGAAATGAATTTTATGCTCAAGAGCTTATCTTGGGAACGCAAATAGGTTTAAGAGTCTCCAAACTAAGATGCCCTTTTTGGAAAAAGGGGAAGAAAAAAACCCAACGGCTTTGGAGCCTGGAAGCACAGTGAAAGGATGTGGAAATGAGAAGCTGCTGCTCCCATGGGGGGAGCCACGTGTCCTGCTGCAGTGACGTTGTGGGCCGGAGGGAGGTCATCTGGGTGTTCGCCCTTAAGCTGGTTTAATTTCCAGCAGGGATCCCGGTGAGGACTGCGGACCAAGCAGATGCTCTGCATTGTCTTGATGGTGGGGTGGGGGTGGGGGGTGGATCATGGCAGGCAGGGGCTGGCAGAGCCCCAGAGAGACGCAGGCGCCATGGGGCATGTAGCGAGGTCCATGGAGTGCTAGACTTCGAACTGCTTTGCCAGAACAAAACTTGGCAGCAGATTTGAGAGTCTGGATTTTGCTTTTCCGCACATGTCCACATCTGGTAGGTCGTGCTATCTCATAGCCAATCTGCAAGTCAGTTAGGTGAGGTGGAGTGACCCCAGCCTAAGGCAGGCCACAGAGGCCGAGGCTGAGTGACTAAGTGACCGTTGGAGCCCCAGCACAATGGAGATCCGAACCGGGGGTCCTTGACGCAGCCCTTTCTTTGATCAGAGCGCATCGACTACCATAGCAGCTCTGGAAGGGGTGGATGGGGATGAATAAGGGGTAGTTATTCACAAGCAGGAAACATTTATGTGTCAGGTGACTTCTATGTGTCAGGCACTGGGCTAAGTGCTTTTAACACATTTCATCTTCACAATACACCTATGGCACAGGTACTCTGATTATTCCCATTTCAGAGATGGAGAAACTGAGGCTAAGGCAGAGTTAGAAGTGTGGTAGAGCCAGATGTGGAATCTAGGCTATCTCCAAAGTACTTGGCCTTGAACACCCACTGGGCAGGTTTGGGCTGAATCTGTCCCTTCATTTCAGGCAGCATTTACTGGATGCTTACTCTATGCTGGGTTCCATGCTAGGGGCTAGGGGTCAAGACAGGAGGAAGACAGCGCCCTGGTCCTTCAGGTTGTCACAGTTATGGGGACACCCAAGTACATCAGCAATGGCAGTGGTGTCATAGATGCTCTGAGACGGTTGGACACAGTCCTCATGGGGCCCAGCAGCCCATAGTGCAGTAGTGCAGTGGGGACAGGATGGCTGCAGCCCACCAACTTCTTGTTGACAAATGATCACATTTGTCAACATCGACTACCCGGAAGGCTCCACCTGAGAGAGCTGGCCTTCTTTCTATGACAGTGGAAGCTTCTCAGAAGAAGAGGGCTATGGACAAAATGAGAAGCAGACCCTGCAGAAAAATAGGCCCAGCTGCTTGTCTCAGGAAATCCTCTAGTGTTGTGAGCCCGAAAGTGTGGAAGAACAAAGCTGGGTCCATTGAAACAGAAAGAATAAGAAAACAAAAAATAGCAAAGGGAAGGGAAAAAAACACTTTAAGTTGAATAAACTACCGCTGAGCCGACTCAGGAGTTCAGAGGGGGATTCTCATGTTTCTAGGATATTTCCAGTTTCTGATGGCAATTAGGGAAAGACCGCTGTAACCTTGAAACTTGGTCTGGAGGGACTGAGCTTAAGACCACCAAGACATTGCACACAGACCACCCACTGCAGACTTTCTTGCAGAGATCTGCTGGCCAGTCTTTTGATAATTCTGCAAGGCAACCTAAGCCATATTTTGTTGGGAGAGTGGGAGAGCGAAGGCAGGTGTTGAAAAGCCATGAAAAAAAAAGAAAACAAAAATATGCCCGAGGCTCGTTTCAGCTGGCAGCAGAATTTCCCTCCTCTTTTCTTTTTGATTTTGATATTATTACAGGAACATTACCACGGACTCAGTTTTCACTTGACAGTGAAATACCAGAAGTCAGCTTGGGGCCAGAGTGCTTTGTCGGTCCTGGGGGGTGGGCTTCCCCTGAGCCCCTGTAAATCTGAGAGAGGATTGCACGAGGATGGAGTGGTGGTGGAGCTAGTCGTGGGCCTCCAGAGGCCCCTGGGAAAGGATGCTTCCTGGATGTGAGCTGCTCAGGACCAGGAGATGCTGGAGTTGTAGAGATGCAGCCAGGAAGCAGGTCACTTGGGTGTGAATCGTAGAATTGTTTTGAGGGTCAAATCAGCAAATGTATGTAGAACGCATCCACCAGTGCTTGGCACGTACACCCGTGCTCAGTAATATCAGCTATTGTTACCGTGTCTTCCTGGGCAAAGCAATATCCTTTCTCTGCAGAATTGGAAACTGATGTCAAGAAAAGAAGGACGACATTGTGGCTGGAGGGAATTTCTTTTTGGTTCAGTTATCTTTTTTTCCTTTTTCTCCTTTCGGTTCTCTCTTTTCCTCTTTATTCGAAGGCCACCAGAAGTTGAATTTAAACTGGGGGACTCCTCCAGTGCTGTTGAATTTGTTGAGTGTGTGCATGGGCAGTGGAAGGTGCTGGTTTTCTATGGTAAAAGGGAAAGGCCACTTGAGGGTTTACGGAGGAAACAGAAGAGGGCCAGGAAAGGAAGACCACGTTGAAGGTGTTTAATTGTTTGAAATATTGACACATGTGGATGCCTAACAGAAGAGTGAAGAGTGGCAGCTGAGTCCAAGGTGGGGACAGCCGTGCTTATCTTCCTCGGATTTGGAATCCACCTGTTCTTGTTGACCCCATCTGGCCAGCCAGGTGTGAGCCCAGGTAAGGCAGCAAACAGCAACGGCAAGAACAACAGGACAGGTGCCACCGAGTGAGTCTGCTGCAGGATGCGAGAGACACGCTCATCTCGCTCTACCCTCTTGCTATCGGCTCTTTCTCCCTCTTCCTTCCACTCTGTTTCTAGTGACACATGAGGGGGAAAGATTGCATCACCCTGTGAAAGAACGGGGAGGTGGTGGTGTTGGCCACGGGCTAGCAGCAGTGACCCAGGGCTGAGCTGTCAGCAACCGCGATGTCTGCTGACCTGGAAACATAGATGAACCCTTTCACCGAAACTTTTATCATCCCAGTTTTCTCTTTTGGGGATACCCCCCTGCCTACCCTCCAGCGCTACAGATGGTTGAATTTCTGCGACAAGCCTGAGGAGCAAGTCGGTCCCAAAAGAGGAGGGGGAGAAAGCAGATTGGGGAAATTGCTTTCAGGACACAGAATCCCTACAAACCTGGGCTTCTCCCACACACACGCGTAATCTTGGTTGATGTCTATGTCTACCTGTGAAAAGTTGAAGGAAATAATATACACGCTCTGTTAGAAACATTCAGCCACCACGTATGGAGGGCTGGCTCTCTGCTGGGCACTAGGATGTGGCATTCCTAGGCTGGGTTGGGGGGTGGGTCTCTGAACAAGAAGCCTGGCTGTGGGGCAGGAGATCAGGGTGCGGCGAGAGGATGGGTTATTGAAATTGAACTGGGGGCCGAAGGGTAGAAAGAACTGTATCGGTCACCACCACCATCACCGGCCCCCGCTTTCTACTTTGCTGTTTTTTCTTGTTGTTGTTTTCGCCTGTAAGAGAATCAGAAGGGTCCCATCTGCCTTCTAGGGAAGGGTCATGCTTGGTAACTGGTAACATCTGGGGCAGGGTCTAGTTCATTATGCCACCCAGAATATCAAAGCCGTTTAGGCACTGGAAACCAGGGAAGGAAGAAGGGATTATAAAAAAAAAAAAAACAAAAAAAAACCCTTGCTGCCAATCGGGTAGCTCTCTGTCTGCCGTCTGCAGGCTGCCGCTACCCACTCGTTACAATTAAAATGAAGTGTCCGTCAGCGACTATCTTCTCTGTGTGGCCCATATGTTTCTGAGCTGATACTGTCCGGATTATTCTGTTCGGGAAAACGATAACGGCTGTTTATAACCTTGGCAAAGACTGAGGCCTAATCAGGCTGGAGCACATTTTCACCGACTGGCTGATAACAGGCTGTTAGCAGTCTTCTCGCTGGGGAGAGATAGGCCCAAAATAAGCAGATCTGTGAGCACGGGAGCCCAGTCAAGTGGTGCACACTCTGGCCCCGGCTTTATTTTTAGATTCCCTTTTCCCGGTTGGTATCAGAAGGCACAGAGGAAGGAGGTGGGGTGGGTGCCCCCATGGGGGTCAGAGGGAGGCAGTGGGGGAACTTTAATCAGCATGAGAGGCAGAGGGTGAGCCCGGCTCTCTGTGCTCTGGGCTCCCCTCAAATGAGGGAAAACACGTGCAGGTCTTAGGAGACAAAGGAAGGGATGGGGCTGAGTTTCCTGGCCTGGTGTGTGGGCCCCGAGGCCTGTTCGGCTCAGTGTCTCCCAGCTGCTGGAGTCTCCGTCTGGGCCAGCAGGCATGGGTGCTGGGTGCTTTCCACGTTCTCTCCTGCTGTAGGGACCGACCTTGACTATCGGACTTAAGTCACATCGTGGGCCTCTTGAGGGCGTCCCTCCAGAGTCACTTTCCCTGCCCAGCTCATCCTCACGCAGGTGTGGAGAGCAGACAGTGGGTTAGAGTTAAAGGGACGCGGGTGCGGAGAGGACCCACGGAAAGGTCCATGGGTGCGGAGATTGAGACATCGACTGACTGAGGCTCAGGGAGGTGTGTAAACTGAGGCCCCACGGAACCATGGATTAATAGCTGATACTCAGCCCCCAGGGGGGAGCTGGAAGTTTTCAGAGAGGTCCAGATTTCTGCCTCTCGCTAAAGCCTTCAAGGAAAGGCCCTTTGAACTTGTCCCTATAAAAACCAAATCGACAGCTAGCTTTCGCTTCTAGACCTCATTCTCCAAAAGGACAAGTTACCTCTGGGCCTTCCTTGACATGCGTGTGGTTCTAGAAGAGTTAGGAATTTGAGATGCAAAGGTATGTATATGATGTCAAGTATAGGATGTCAAGCGTGTGATGAAAATAAAAAGTAGGAGGGAAGATACAATCGTGACAGGCAGCAAATGTCCTAAGAAGAAGCAAGTGTGAAGGTATTGTTTGCATTAGACAGTGGAAGTCTTGTATTTTGTCTGTTTATTCTGCATAAAGCTTTTTATCCTAAAGCGCATTGGGTGTTTTACTGTCTACTCTGCTTGTCTGTCTGTCTCCATCACTTGCCCCCTCTTCCTGTCCTCTCTTGCTCTCTGAGCAGCTGCCTGATTCCTGACTCACTTTTGTCTGCCTAAGACTGAAAGGGTAGAATCAGGTGGTGGGAAAGCGGGACAAGGAGACCCATGCACGGGGGAGGGGAGGCGTTCACAGGGGCACACAGATTGAAGTAGGCACAGAAGGCAGCAGAGAGCATTATTACCATTATCATGCTAATCTGTTTACAAGGCCCCCTTTATTCATTAATCTTTGAATAGCAGAACCATGCATGCAGCCTGAAATAAGAACCACCTGTGCCTCTAGGAACAAAAAAATAAGAGTGTTAAGGACAAATGGAAGCAGGAAGGAAAAAATTAAATATAAGCAAAAGGCTTTAAACCTAATCTTTCTGTCATTTAGATCTTCACACGTATGATTTTATAGCTCACATACTGCAAAAGTGGCCAGCTGATTGGCAATTTAGGAGACACCCCCCCAAGTTCTGAGAAAAATCTGAAAATGTAATAAAAGTATTACATGGTCTGTCTTTAAAAATCCAAACAGAGGTTTTTCTACACTAATTTTTATTCTTCTTTTTTGGAAGTTAGTACCCACACGTGGAATAGAAATGAGTTAACGCTTGAGATTCACTGGGTAACTCGATAATCTTTTACATTATCTTCACAAAATTCATAGTAATATAATATAGAAAGCTAATACTGAAAGGGACCTTGCATGTGATCTCGTTCAATCCTCTGTCTATTAAACCTTTAATTAAGAGTTCTTTACACATAGTCCAAACCTGCATTTGTCACATCACACACAGACTGGTTACATTATCTTTGGAGCAGTTATTCTTACACGGAGCAACATAGCTCTTGCAAACACTTAGTACCCTGTGTTATACAATTAACAGGGACTGAAGGGAGATGTAGGGGAGGGCTTCAGCTTTCTTTGCCATTGTTGCTAAGATGGCAGAGATACCAGCTAGAAAGTCCGTAGAAGACATATCCCACCTAGAACTAAGCATGTTCTAAGAAGAGATACAACAATGCCAACGGAATGGAATGGCTTCCATATTCCTTTAGGTAGGACTGCAAGTTAGCTAAATAATAATTCTTATTAAAAGATATTCCCTTGGGCTTCCCTGGTGGCGCAGTGGTTGAGAGTCCACCTGCCGATGCAGGGGACGTGGGTTCGTGCCCGGGTCCGGGAAGATCCCACATGCCGCGGAGGCGGCTGGGCCCGTGAGCCATGGCCACTGAACCTGCGCGTCCGGAGCCTGTGCTCCGCAACGGTAGAGGCCACAACAGTGAGAGGCCCGCGTACTGCAAAAAAAAAGATATTCCCTTTGTCGAAAGGTTTAGTTCTTCAGTTCTAACCACCAAACCTTATTGGTCACTAGTTGTAGAGTCCTAGAATCTCAGAGCTGTAGGGACCCCCTCTAAAGACCTGCCTCCTTATTTTTCAGAGGAGATTGGAGCACCAAAGAAGGGACTGGACCAGGGCTAGAACTAGGACGTCCTACCTTCCAGCTCAGTGTTTTCCATCTATATGATGACTTTATGATTTAGTTATAGGATGAAGCATTTAAAATAAATCCCTTAAGTGTCCATGCCACTGTTTACTCATCTGTAAAATGAGCATTGTAATTTCCCAATTGATTTTTAAGTTCCTCCAGAGCTGGGACTCTGCCATCCATCTCAGTATTTCCCAAGGCACCAAGCTCTTCCGGTGCTTCGCACACAGAGTTGCTCAATACATGTTGACTATTGAATAATTGACTGAATGAATGAATACGACTTTTAATTGGACTTCTCAAGCGATGCTTCTTTCATTAAATGATTTTTCTCAGTTGTGTGCCCATTCTTAGCCATTCATTTCTTAAATCTCTTTCAGGGAAAGCAGTGAAAAATGATGATGTCGTCTTTGGTGGTTCTAATGGAGAACCTTTCAGTGCCGCAGAGACCTGATTACAATCATGGAAGTGTTGTTGTGGTTGTTTGTTTTCTTTGCAATTAGTTGTTCACGGAGCCTTCGGAAGGCTTAGTGATCTGAGGGTCCTTTGACTTCGAGGTTCTCAGCAGCAGGGTCAGTCCATTCTTAGTAACCCAAGAACCCTCTCCAGCAGATTGCTGTGGGATCTTTTCATTTTTCCTGAAGATAGAAGGGGAACTTATAGGGGACTATGGATGGGGACTTGATCTAACTTGTTTCCTGCTATATTCTAGTGCCTAAATAATACCTGGATCATAGTAGGAACTCAGTAAGTGGATGAATTCAATGTACACAGGTCCGCTTTTGCTTCTCTAGCCCGTGCCTTCGATGTGGGAAGCTGGACTGGGGGACTGTTGTTAGTTTTCTTTCTCAGTCTGTGAATTATCTGAGTCTGTTCCTCTGACTCAGAAACCCTGGCCAGGATAAAGTCTTCCCCTGAAAGCATAAATTCTGTCAGTCCATTAAAAATCTGTATCTTTGGACCTATAACTCACACTGCCAGGGCCCTTTGATTCCAACCCTCTTCTCATCACCACCCATGAGATGACCTCCCACAAAGGCTGGTTGCCCTCTTAGGCTTCTGAGAGCAGCCATTCAGAGAGGTCAGAATCTAAGGCAGAGAGATTATTTGGGGGTAGGGGGTTGTAACAAAATTGTTGCTGTTTTATTGGTTCTAACTTGCTTCTCAGAGGCACGTGGCTGGCATATTTGGGTCATTAAATATAAAGGCGTTCTGCTTATGAATTATGCCAGCAAGATGTTTTCAGATCATAGGAAAATGGTGTGCGTGGTGGCTGCCAAGTAGTGTTTTTATGTGTATGACTGAACTCACCACCCGCGGATCTATATGTAAGGCAGTGGGGCTCTGTACACATGTAGCATCATTCATCACGGGCCCTCAGAACCTTTCATAAACATGCAGTCACTTAAGACTCCTGTGAGTTAAATAAATAATAAGATCCTTAGCCCCTTGAACAGAATATGAAACCTAAATATTGACAAAATTAGGCAATTTAGCCCAAGGCAGTATGTGCAGAGAAAGCAGGGCCTAGTGAGCCAAACCTAAGCTCCGGCAGCGAGAATCTTACCTGTATGAAGGCAGGTTGCAGTGCGGCTTTGAGAGGAGGCTTTCAGTCAGTTTTCAGGCTTTTATTCAACAGCTGGTATGTGCCTGGTACTGAGTTAGAAACTGTTAAAGGGAAAAAAAAAGGCAAAACGTACACAATTGCTTTCTCACAAGACCTAAAAAGCAGTCATCTCAATTTGTTGAGCTCACTCCGGCTATGACCGTTCGCTATGGAACATAATTAAAATAGTGAATCCTATGATACAGACAATATTCAGTCTTGGAGGCAGAGAGCCGTTTCGTTCCAGGGTAGTGGTGGTGGGAAATTGATGGCAATGGAGAGGAGTTGGGACAATGAGTTGAGAAATAAGTAGGTTTGGAGTCAGCAGAAGGCAGATGAATGGACATCACATTTGAAAAGAACCAAATAAACAAAGGCCAAAAGATCAGAAAGAGGATTGTGCTTTCCTAGCAATTCTCACTCTATCTGTTCTCCTATTGGTAAAAATGAAGGAAATGATATTGGCTAGTAGCATGCCACCACAGGAAGGATAGCTGAGGGTGGTTAATATGTTGTTAGTTGCCATAGTTAGACGCTCTTTATTTGATCCACATCAGCATGGCGTTAGGTACATGGGTCTCTTGAGAGCGTTTAAGAACATGACATTGGAGGTATTTCTTGGAGACATCTATCCACTGGTGTATGGTATGAGCAGAACCAGACTTGGGGAAGAGGACGGCCCTTCTGGGCTGCAGGATGAATACAGACCAGCAAATGCAGCCATATTGGGAAGGAATCTTGGGTGGCCCGGTGGCCCCTCCCTTCCAAGACCGAGCGCTGTCTAGGATTGTCAGACAGGTGTTCAAGTAAATAATGCAGCTAGAAATACTTCCAGCGGCAACTGGGATGGTCTTTGAGTAGCTCTGGGACGATGGGAGTACAGCATCCCAGCTACTCGGGCAGGTGTGTGTTGGCTCCAGAAGGTTAGGACAAACGCTCTCTGGATACATCCCCTGCATGGACCAGGGCTCATTTCCGAGGGGGAAACAAAACAAAGTTTTTTTTTCATGCAGCCCTGCCTGGAAACAGGGTGTGCCTTGCTGAACCCATCAGAGTGCAAGAACAAACAAATTAATAGGCTTCCACTAGGGGGAGACTGTGGTTTCAGAGCAGTAAGTGCAGTTAATGTTATCTGCCCCCTATCCAGTTCTTGTCCACCGCTAACAGACCGTACCTAGCATGATCTCAAGGAGAGTAATCTCTATTAATAACCAAAGTGATGGTAACTGTTACCATATTGGCAGTCTTTTATTAAGTACTTACTATGTGTCAGACACCATATTTGCTGTTTTATTTAATCTGCAAAAGAAGAATCAAGGTAGGTAATATTATCCCCATTTGTGTAGATTCAGAAACTGAGCTTCAAAATAGTGAACCTTGCCCAAGGGCACACACACTTAAGTCATGGAGTTGGGAGTTAGGTCTAAGCCTGATTCCTAAGCTATGCACACTTTAGTAAAAATGTTAGTGTATTTCCATGTGAACTTGCCAGTAACAGCATGCTTTACCTTTTTATTTATGTTTTTACTCTAAACTCATACATATAGATTAATATATAATGATATCGTGTGGTGTTGGCATTGTAGCATGTTCAGGGTCATTTTGGGGAACCTAGATTGTGTTTTGCAAAAGGATCTGTTACCCCCAACGTGCCTGGGTGAAAATCAGCAACTACGAGTTGAAGCCCCCAGTTGGATCACATTTGGGAACTCTGACTCTGAGTGGTCAAGATGTGGTGACCTTCATTGTTTTGCTTGCTGCTCCTATAGGACTAACTCTGGTATGTGTAGGTCTAAGAGGAATATTTGCCCACCAGGAGTATTTAGGAATTGGGTGGCAAATGTAGTCTCTAAGACGATTCTGCAGATCTACTGTGCTGTTATCACATGGTGAGGATTCGTGTGGCATTGACTTAGGAGCACATGAAAAGCCAAACCCTGGATTGCCCGGGCTTTGGGGATGAGCTAAGCCCACCTTTGCTACTTGGTGAAATCAAAGCTGATGACAGAGGTTACCTGGCTGAAGGTCATCAGAGACTCAGTAATGCTTTTGACCATCCAGACTTGATATAAAGATGATGGAGCTACTGACAGAGTCTTACTTTTGTGGCAGGGACTGGTTGTGAGAGGGAAGTCTGTTTCAGGGTTTCAGATTTTCAAATGGACAAATGTGAATCACAATGAAGGCCTATTTTAGGTCTTTTGAAGCTGAATTGCAGTCCTGTTTTTCCAGTCCTTATGGTAAAGCTGCCCCACCCGGCCCAGTTGAATCACGCTTGGATTTACTGAAAGAGGAGGGGCTGACCCTCAGGAACTGGCCAAATGACAACTTTTGGTTGATAACGAAAGTGTTTCAGAATTCTACTCAGCCTTACTCCCAGCCAGAGACGCGTCATATCCGATAAACTGAACAAGCCGAGGGCTACCAGGATCTGCCTAGGAGACCTACCCAGGCATGCTGGCCTATGAGACGGACACACGGTCAGGGTGGTGTCCCAGGAGCAGGCAATGCCATGATGAGCCATTTTTCTACCCGCTCTCATTCAGCTTTAAATCTGGGGGTGTAGGGGTAGGGAGAAACTCTTCTGTCTGTACCTCATCCTGTGTGAGGGAACGTTAGGAGGCTAATGGTCTGACGAACAGGGTAACGTGTGGAATGCGAGCCCCGATTCCAAATGTGATGCAGTTCTCTGACGAATCCACAGCCGGAACCTGGACGCCGGGAAGTACTAGCCCTTTTCAGTTGGCCTGAGTATTTGAAAGCTTTAGGCTATTAATTCAAATTGTAAAAATCGTATTTACAAGAAACCAGGGAGTAGACGAATGGCGTATTAGAACTCCCTGGAGACCTTTTTAAAGTTGTACATGTCTTGGGTATAATCTCTGGATGTGGGGAGGCCCAGGCATGTGTGTTTTTGAGAAGATCCCCAGGTGATTCTGTTCCAGGCCCCACTGAAGCCCAGGGCTTTAGATTAATGCCATAGCAACATTGTTTTTGTCTTGTCCAATGGGCGTACCAGCCGTGGCCTGCTGTTCCTGTCATTGAATTTGGAAGTGTTTTGGCTCCTGAAATTACATGGGATGTGTGTGTGTGTACGTGTGTATGCGTGCGTTCATTTGTTTTCGGAAGCACACGGCCTGCTGCTGGCCCTGTGACATGTGATCAGAGCGATGTGGACATGACGAGCCTGGGCACACCGACCCTCCCCATTTCACCCTGCCTGCAAACAGAGTTCAGATCCTCTAGGTAAAGCTCTGGAATCCCACGCTGACCTTTTCGTAAAGCATTAGAATCAAGTTGAACATTTCCAGTTTTACCACAAATGCTTGCCCCATGGGAAAACACTTCCCTACATTTTATGACAATTGAGTCTGATTTTGAGGAACTAATTTGTATTGAATGCAAAATGTCCAGCCACACATGCAAACTGGAAAGTCCCCATGTCCAGACAGGATCCAACGCTGTGTTTTTAAGACAGGGGAAACAATGAAAGATTGTGTTTTCTGTTTCACAAAATCCTCCCTTCACTGTTCTACATATTTTTATTTTATTTTTTTTATAGTCCCATGGGGCTAATGACAACAGGGAGTTGTTAAAGACCTCTGGGCTCATGGGAAACTTCACCCTATCTGGATTCTGAACTCCTAGATGGCAGAGCCTGCTGGATCATTTACTGTGTGAAGTTCCCATGTGCCAAGGATCCTTATGCTGTCGTGCTGATCCCTCTGAGGCTCTCTTGGATACGTGACTGACATTTGAACTCTGCAGTGAAAGTCAGCATTTTACTCCCCACCTTGTAGTTCTGTCCACCAAGGAAGGAGAGCTCCTAGGACTGTGTGATGTATCCGAGAGCCCCGGTGCCTTGTAACTTCATTTGGAAGAAGTCACGGGTACAAAAGCTGCTACCTATCAGGCTAGCATCTGCTGACCTAAACAGGAGCCCCTCGAGCATGCTTTCTGCCAGGGGCTCACCCAGAGAAATATTATCATTGGTGCTTGAGTACCCCTGCCCCCAGGCCCAACCACTGTCTTCTTCAGTAGGAATAGCAAGGAGGTGGTGAGATGTTTGTTAAGGTAACAGAGATGCACAGTGGAACATTGCTTGTTTGGTCTTGTGATCTCTGGTCCAAGGGAGTTGCTTCCTTTCCTGAAGCTATGGTGGGCTTAGGGCTTCTGTGGTTTCCTTCCTGAGGTCTGTTCACAGTGATTGTAACTTCATTGCAACAAAAGACAAATTTTAGGAGAACCCTCCTGGGCAGGGGGTGGGGGGGCTCTTTCTCCAAAAGAGTGTCAGGACTTCTTTGATAGGCATCCTCATCTCTTTACTTGAACCCGTGAGAAGATGGCTGAGGGAATCAGGGCAGGTGTGGGTGCCTGTAAGGGTCTCTCTAATCCCGAGAGTCTGTAAGCATTCTCAGGTTCATGCAGACTGTCTATTCCTATTTCTGGAATTTGCCTCTTGGCATTGTCGTGCAGGGGGCTTTTTCCAGTTGCGGTTCGTGGTGGAAAGGTCAGCTGTGCACCCAGGAACGTGGGACTCTCTGCTTCTCCCCCACGGGCACTTGAACAGGCGTTTGACTGGGTTGCATATGAATTTGGGAGCTAGAGGCACTTAAGACTCTCTTCTATCTGATTCTCAACGCGGCCAGAATTCTCTTTAGGTACACTGCTCCACAACTCAGTGACTCCATCTGTAAAATTGGGTGGCAGGTGTTTTTGTTTGTCCTCTGTATAGGATTAGGAGAGAATGGAGGTAGAAGCATAAGGCCTTAAAAGCAGAGACATTTGACTTCTTTGGGCAGCAGTGCTCTATTAGGCAAGTGCCATTGTTTTCTGCTGTGGAATACCTTCCAAAATGTTTATCTGGATTCTCTCCCTTTCCATTTGCTGTTATTAGCATGAAAGATGGAGTTACTAAAGGTCCACTCCTGTTCCCCAGGTAAGAATCCTGAACATTTCGTTTGGCTTCTCATCAATAGCTCACCTGTGGGTCCACTTTCTCCACCTGATGCTGGCTTGCCCCAGGGAAAGGGGGGATCCCACCCAAGGACTAGCGAGGGGGTACATCTATTATTACATATACTATATTCACTTGCAATGTTTCATTCATTTGTTCTTATTTAACAGGTGATGCTCATTCACGTAACAAAACTTTTTTCAGCATCTTTATTGGGTCAGGCTGTACTCTAAGCACTAGGGATACAACACGAACAGAATAGACAAAATCCTTTTCCTTGTGGAGCTTCCACTTTAATGAAGGAAATAAACAATAAATATGCTGTCGCATGGTGAAAAATCATACACGATCCTGTAAGATACTATTCTCTTTTAAACCCAGTTTTGCATCTTTCCCCAGGACTGACTCTCAGCTCTAGGCTCCCTGGCAAGTGGTCGGTCCCCCGTGTGGCTATGCCTGGCTGTCACTGATTATAGATACCTGCAGGGCTTACTCTTGTGCTCTGTAACCATTTTCCATTACAGAAGCGTCTTGCTGCTCACCGAAGCCTTAATCTCTTATGCCGCGATCAATGGGTGTGTGCCTTTCCCACTTGGATGCTCATTTTTTAATCCTTGCTGCCTCCCTCAATGTCATCCTGTTCCATTTTTCTTTATAGACTTTCAGGTCTACTGTACCTGCTGATTACTTAGTGGAGAGTGCCGGACATCTCCCTTAATTAATTCTATCGATTTCAAATCCCACAAGGTTCAAGGTCCTTAGATTTCTGAAGCAGCTAAATGGAATATCTAAATTCCAGCCTTTTCCTTCTACAAATTGTTTTGCCACAAAGTTGCTGGGAGGAAATGCTGTGGTTTTATTTATTTCAAGGAGTATATGAACCCACAGAGGACTCTGCATTCTTCACTGGGCTTTTTGTATACAAGGGAGAAGAAGAAAGGTGCTTGGGTGGCTCTTTCTTTCGCTTTCTTCCCTTCTTCTCCCATCCCCCCTCAGGAAACATTTCTCACTCTCTCCTTTCTTTTGGTCATCTTCCCCTTTTGTCTTGTACTTCCATAGTCCTGGTGGAGCTGAGACCTTGTCTTAGCAGCCAGTGGTTTCTTCATTCTTTGAAAACAGGTGTGACCAGGACTTTTCCGAGAGTAACTGCCCAGGATGTTTTCCAAGAAGATACAGCTAAAATTCTATGGCAGTGCTCTTCTTGAGTTTTACATATATGATTTTCTAATGTTTCTTGCTAATATTAAGCGTGGACTTTCTGGGGAACAGTTATCAAATCTGGCTCAAGCATCGTAAGGTTTGTAAGAACGGTAATCTTTCCACATGGAGAAATCATCACTGAGAGGAACTTCAGAGATTATGAACTTGATTCCCTCATTTGATAAATGCAAACGGGGGGTAAGAGAATTTGTACCAATTCAGCCCATATCATGTACCAGACCCTAGACTAGGCATTAGGCATAAATGATCTCTGAATGGTGAGGTAACTGACTTCTGGGCATATTACAAGCTGCAACTAAAACCCAATTCCTTTCCAATCACCATGCTGTCCCTTCTTAAACCCAACAGCCAAATAGAGGGAAGAGAGACTCAGGGCAAAGAAGTTCCTTGGACTCACTCCCTAGAGGCTTATGCTCTGCCCTGACTGCTAGGTTGTAAGCCATCGTGGACCCTCCTCAGAAGCTGGCACTGGCAGACACGGGGTGGTGGCCAGCCTCATTGTGCCTGGAGCCGTGACAGTCCTCAAAGAGTTCAAGTTGGGTGGTAGGCAAATGCAAGGGGTTAGAGGGAGAGGTAGACAGATGAACACCCTACCCCCCATCATGCCATCTGACCACCTGAAGTTGCGTACCTGGTGGAAGGCCAAGAAACATTCTGAGAAGGGGCGTGGACGTGTCTAAAAGGACTTTTTCCTCTCTGCCCGGGCCAGCCAGACAGCAGAGCCCTGCACTGCCTGCGGCTGGGGAAGACTCTGTTGCTATGCGCCAGAAGCTTGATTTTATTATTGCTCTCCCCTATTTAGCGTCTGTCTCTCAGGCAGCTGGTGATGTTTTAATGAAGCTGGAATTGTATAGTCTGTAGCGCTGGGTAACCATAAGCTGCCGAGTCAGAATCAAATTAATAATTCATGAAATTAAAGTGTATAATTAATTTGAACCGTGCAGATGAGAAGAAGGGCCAGAGCCCACAGCCTGGAAGGAGCTGAAGTGTGGGGAGTGTTTACTGAACTCAGCTTCTATCCCCAAAGAGTGTAAATCGGCTCACAGGGTAGGTGTAGTGAGTCTGTGGGTCGCTCTGCACACATAGGCTTACCTGAAACAAGGTACTTTCATCTAAAACTTGGACTAAGCTTCTTAGAAGCTCCAAAGCGTTTTAATTGGTTTTGATTCACCCTTCCCCGGCCCCAGAAGAATCTTGTTGTTTTTTTTTTGTTTGTTTGTTTGTTTGTTTTTGCGGTATTCGGGCCTCTCACTGCTGTGGCCTCTCCTGTTGTGGAGCACAGGCTCCGGACACGCAGGCTCAGCGGTCATGGCTCACGGGCCCAGCCGCTCCGCGGCATGTGGGATCTTCCCGGACCGGGGCACGAACCCGCGTCCCCTGCATTGGCAGGCAGACTCTCAACCACTGTGCCACCAGGGAAGCCCCAGAAGAATCTTGTTTTAACGGGAAATGAGACTGTCAGATGTTACTGGGTTACGGATCTTTGTGGCGCAGGGGTTCTGTTCAGCCTCCATCAGAACCTTTGCTCTTTTCTGCACTTGGCAGAGACATAAGTCACATCCCTAAATTCTGGAGTTCTGTTGAGCTTCCTGGCCCCTAGATTTCTCTCTCAGGAGTGCGCTTCCTCTTCTGTACACACAGACACGCGCACAGGGAAATGCAAACAACTTCCTCTAGACAACAGTGATGCTACGTCTCACATCTAGTACCTTCTTTTTCCTCGCAGATGCCCTTTCCAATAGCTGAAGAAAGGTATTCTCGGTGCCATTTTTTAGCAACAAAGTGAAGGGGAAGGAGCCCAAGTGCCTCATCCAGAGATGGGGCCTGGTGCACAGAGTTTGGAACCACTCTGCCTTTCTTTTCTGCTACTTTCAGGCTAGTCTGTGATGCTCGTCTTTGTCACCTCTCGAGGTGTAAGAGCACCGTGGTTCTGCTTATTACCGGTGATGATGACATAACTTGCTGGGCCTTTTGCCTGTTTTCTGCAGACATTGACTGGGATCCCTTTATTGTATCTTTGCGATGCCTACTCTGGTCCTTTTGTGTGCTGCTTGGTTTTGAATGACAAATGCCGTAGTAAGCAGAGGGACCTTTGGGTTCCACTTTTCATTAGAAAATCCCTTCTGGTGTTTTAGCCTCCTAAGCGTGGCATCTTTCTCCCCCAGTGGAGACTCTCAGAGAGGAGGAAGGCTAAACAGGGACCTGCATTTGTCCCTTCCTCTTTGGCAGGCCTTTGAGAGTTCTTGTTCTAAAGGGACAAATGCCTGGAAGCTGTGATACAGACTAATAATGCATAAATCCCCCCAAGGTTTGGACTAAAGCGAGCCTCCGTTAACTTCAGATTCTTGAGTCTTCAGAATGTTTGTCTCTCACAGAGTGGTTCGCCGTCTGCCCCATGTTCACACACTTAGCCAGAAACCCCAGGAAGAAGTTGTGCCAGTGAGAGACCGCCTTAGTCATTCAGGGCCTCATATGCCACAGTGTCCTGCACACCAGTTCTCTTTATTCTCTCTTGACCTGCATGCTTCCCCTAACCTGCCTTTGTTTGCACAACCTTAACTTCTATACCACCGTTCTGCTTCCCCACAGGTAAGGTTTCAGCCCCTGGTGGTTTGCCAGACTGACTGATTACCCATAAACACATCTCAGGGTTCCGTTTTGCTCCCAGCAATCCTTAAACCATTGCATGTCTAACATTCTCAGACTAATGCACAAATAAGGAACATCTGATGCCCAACCCATAACAAACGCATTTCGGGGCAAAAATAATGGTCCTGTGATATTCTGGCTTCCTATCTTCAAAGCACTTTGCCTACGCAAGTAAATCATTACTCTGAAGTAGCTATCCATCATGTTTTTGGCAAGAAAGCCAAGAGACAGAATTAAAGTGACTTGCCCAAGGCAACTGGAGTGGTTGGCACCATGATGGGATTTGCTTTGTCCTACTTTTCGGTTGGTAGAGGGAGTCTTAGATGACCCCAGGATTTGGAAATGAAATGTAACTACCTAAGAGCTTCTGGAATTTCCTTCTCTTGTGTTTAGTTGAAAATTTTTGACTGCCCTGGGTGATTGGATATTATCTCTGGAAAAGTGTTATACTACGTGGTGTCTTATATGGCCCTTTATTCTTAGAAGTTTAATCTGTTTTTGAAAAGATTAAAAATCATTTGAGACTACTGTGGAATGCAGTTTCTGCACGGTGTTTATTTGTGAGTTCTCTTTTTACATACCAACATTTTGGTCAAACCGCAGCTGCCTCCTCTAGGGAATGGGATCTTTCTGATTTGAGTAAGTTAATTAAAGTTACAGAGACTGTGGTCTTTTTCTGCCATGGGTTTAGTGTAGAGAGACTAGGACAGGATGGGAATGATGGCTCCTGGGTCTACTTGTCCATCACCTGAGTAACTGGACAGTGACCCTGACAGCCTAGTTATTTTAGCCATGCAACAGTGATTAGGTTAGATCACCATAGGATCGGTTTAATCAACCAGGTGGCATTCCTCCATGAATATGGCTGGAACCAATGAATTAACCAAAAAAGCCTGGTCACATCTGGGTATATGAGTGGATGCATGCTGAAACCACCCCAGGGAATTATATAAAATTGTAAGCCTGGCCACTTACCTCATTGAATCAGCCCTATGTTTGAAGTCTATTGAGTATAAGGTGGAGGTCTATGGAGTATAAAATTGGTCTTTAGAAAGTCTTTTAGGAAGAGAGGTAATTCTTAAAACCTATAATGAAAAAAGAATGCTTTACTAGTAAAAGCAGCCCTGCACTTCACCCTATGAAGCAGTTCTTCATAGGTATGCTTTGTTCGTGTCTTCATTGCACTCTTTGTACGGGGCTGACAGAGTGCACTTTTACATAGGAAGAAACTGAGGCACATCTAGGGGCGGTGACACCGTCAGAGTGTCTGCGGGCAGAGGCAGAGTTGGGGATGGGCATCCATCTTAGCGTTCGCTTTCTCTAAGAGCTGCTCCAGTGTTTCCACAATGCAGGAAGAAGCCCTTCCCTTTAGCTTTCTGGGTTCCCTCCAGCTACTCTTTTTTTTTTTTTTTTTTTTTTTTGCGGTACGCGGGCCTCTCACAGTCGTGGCCTCTCCCGTTGCAGAGCACAGGCTCCGGACGCGCAGGCTCAGCGGCCATGGCTCACGGGCCCAGCCGCTCCGCGGCATGTGGGATCTTCCCGGACCGGGGCACGAACCCGCGTCCCCTGCATTGGCAGGAGGACTCTCAACCACTACGCCACCAGGGAAGCCCCCAGCTACTCTTTTTGATCACTTCATTTTGGTCAGATGCTTGAGCAGTGCAATACGGTGGTACAGTGTCGCTAAAGCTCAACACCAAGCTTAGGCTTTATTGTCACAGACCCCCAGGGATAAATATTTTGACCCTTTAGCAGCTCCTGAATGAGTTATTGCACTCACCCCTTGGCATGTACATAATGAACATGTAATGAAATTCAGTAATTAACTTATTTAATTTATGTATTTGTTTAATGTGTGCCCTTAATGTCTGTCTTACGATCTTAGGGAATCTGTAATTCTGTTGGTTTTGATTGTAAGATTCCAGAACACAGGGACTGTGGCTGTGCAGTTTTGTATGGCATTAATAAAGCTACATTTGGTTATAATTTAAAAGAATACAATTCCTATATAGAGTATTTTAATAAAGTCCATTTTGCAAGAACTAATGTGATTTTGAAAGTAAATAGGGCAAATAACCTTCACTTGGTGGTTCTGAGCAGAGACGTCGTCATTCTTTGGGTGGGTCTTCTGGCAGCAGCATCCGTTCACACAATTGCAGTTGTTTTTATTGTTGAGATTTAGAGATTGATTTAGAGTGTTGCAGACACACACCTATGATGGTAAGGTCTTTTTTTTTAGAGGCAAGCTTAACCTTGTTAATCCTGCCCTGCCCAGGCTTATGTGACCATGAGGCTCTTTTCTTTTTCTTTTTTTTTTTTTTGAAGATGTTGGGGGTAGGAGTTTTATTAATTAATTAATTTATTTTTGCTGTGTTGGGTCTTCGTTTCTGTGCGAGGGCTTTCTCTAGTTGTGGCAAGCGGGGGCCGCTCTTCATCGCGGTGCGCGGGCCTCTCACTATCGCGGCGTCTCTTGTTGCGGAGCACAGGCTCCAGACGCGCAGGCTCAGCGGCCATGGCTCACGGGCCCAGCCGCTCCGCGGCATGTGGGATCCTCCCAGACCAGGGCTCGAACCCGTGTCCCCTGCATTGGCAGGCAGATTTTCAACCACTGCGCCACCAGGGAAGCCCGATGGTAAGGTCTTGAGTTAGTTCGGAGCAGAAGGCAGCAGTCCCCTCTCATGCACTAGAGATGACTTTGGAACATGAAGAGGTGACCTCTGCCACACATGCCATGAGGCTCTTTGCCTTTGTCAGCTGCTAGAATTTGGGTGTAGGTACCTGGTACATGAACTGACTTTTGTTTGTGTGCTGGAGGTCTTCGCCCCAGCTTCCAAATTAACAGTTAATACCACCTTCCCCCAAGCTATGAGGGCCACTGTCCCAGATCTGAGAAGGGAGGCTTTTACCTCACTGATGTTTTTAGTAGAATTTGTCAGCATTTGCGTTCTCCCTTCATCATCTTCTGGGATGTGAGAAAAGAAACAAATGAACAAAAAGCAGAGCTGGCTCCTTCCAACTGATCCTGGTGAGAATCGGGGTGGCTCTAGTTAACACAGGTGAACCATTTCAGACTGTGCTTCTTAGAGAAAGGAACAAAGTGCCCACAAGCACTGACGAGGTCCTGCACAAACACATTCCCATTTCTTGTGCAAACCAAAAATTTGTTTTCCAAAGTGAATCCAAAAACACAGAAGTCATTCGTAATTTTCAGAAATTATTTATTACCATTATAATATTTCCTCACAGGCAGCATGTAGCCCATTATGCAGAATTATAACCTATCTTGGTTTTCGCTATGGCCTGAATAATGAAATTGGAGGAAATGCAGAAAATCTGGGTATTTGTGTTAACTAACATGCTTCACTCAACAGAAGGAGGGAACCTCGCCCAGCCAAAGATTTGTTTATTTTCCCAAAAAGGCATATTTTTTGCTCAGGGCCTCTGGTTTTTAACTTTACAACACCAGTTAAGAGTCATTGACTAATTTTTAACTGCAGGATGCATCTCTTTCTCTATATTCTCCCCACCCACTGCAACATATTTCAGTTTAAGTGGTCTGATCTTTTTCTTCATAGAGCCGTGTCTCTGCATGGGTGAGAACTACAAAACCGGCCAGGAGGAATTTGATACGCCAAGTGGATCAGCTCATTATAACTTCTAGGAAACCACAAGATAATTGTAGGGCTCTTGCTGGTAGGCTCCCCAGCACTGTGTTAAGTGTTTATACTCTTTTCTGCTCTGCTTGCAAGAGCCGCTTCTCTTTACAGGCCCTTTTATAGGCCATCTGAATAAAGGTGGTTGACATGCATTTTCAAGGCAGAATTTTCCAGGCAGCATCCAGGGCTATTTGGTAACTGCCCTTAGCGGTTTAAAAAAGCAAACATAAAATATGTGACTCAATCCCTGCAGTAATTAGGAAGTAAATTTTGGGCAGTCGGCTTCAAATCATCAGAATGCCTTCGTTGATAAAAAGTGAGTTTTTCGCTAAATGATAGCCTATCGATAGATTCACTCGCTATGAAAATGGTCAGAACTGACCTACTGAATTACCTTTTGCCCTTTATCCCTGTGCTCATATTTGTGCCTTCACTTTTTTCTCCCTCTTTTTCCTCATCTTTATCATCATCGAAAAGTATTTTTTATCATCAAAAAATTGTTTTCCTATTTTTATCGTCAAAAATTATTTATTATTAATAGTAAATAACAGGCAACTTTTATATAGCATTTACTATACTTAGCACTTTTTAAGCAATTTATTTAATGCATTTAAAAGAAGTAGATGAAGTAGATATAAGTATTATCCCTCTCTTAACCGTTAAAGAATCTGAGGCCCAGAGAGGTTAACTCACTTACCTAAGGTCACACAGCTAATGAGTGGCATATTGAGTCAACGTAAGCAGGCGATCTGGCTCAAGAGTCTATGTTTTAATCAGTACACTGTGCTGCTTCTCAGCGTAGTGCAATAAGCAAAGGACAGATAATGATAATAATATTAATAATAATAAGAAGAAGTTGTAAGCAGTAATAGTAGTAGTAGTAGTAGTGATAGTAGTAAACATTACCGAATATTTCCTGTGCATCAGGTACTGTGGCAAGCACTTTAAATTCATTGCCTCATTTAATCCTCCCAGTAGTTTTTTGACAAAGGTGCCATTAGTATCCCCTATTTCCATATTTAGAAACAGACTTAAGTTTCTAAAATTGCCTCACATTACACACGTAGTAAGTAGCAGAGCCACTTATTATTGTTGGGATAAATCCTGGAGGGCTTCAGAACATCTAAAGGCCACAGTAAACCACTGTGAGGGAGCAGAAGGCAAAGTAGAGAGTTGGAGGAGGTTAGGAACGGAGGGTCTTTCCGCCTGGTAGAGTGTGGAGTCAGTGAACCCATTTCTTGTCAGTTAGTTTTGCTCTGCTCCATGAATATAGCCCCTAACTGTCAGTCCCAGACCTGATGGCCTTGATGAGAAAAGCAAACGTGGATGGAGTGGTGCACAGGCATCCCCACAGCCAGATCACTTACCTGAAGCTCGTGCCTTGTTGGCTGTAACCTGTTGATGCCAACTGTGTGCCCAGAAGTCTGGTATGTGGACGTCCTGACCTATCCTTTGCCACCTCGAGAGGTGGAGGTGTGGCTCCTGGAACTGCTCTATTTATGGTGAGGAAGAAATAGTGTCACTTTTTCCTCTTTGGTCTAAGGGCCGGGTTAAGTATAAGATTAGGAGGCGAGCTGATTATCTCCTCTCACCTTTCCCCCAGCCCTCTCCTATCCCTCCAGAAAGGTTCAGTGTTCTCCCCCTTGAAAGGTCTTACTGGAGCAAAGGCGTCTATGGCTCTCCCTGTTCCCCTCGCTTTAGCCACCGCAGCTAAATTGGGGTCTGACCAACCTTGCAGGTCCGGCTCCAAGATTCACTACCCAGAAAAAGTTCTGCTTTGCGTGAACTTGGTCAAGTCTAGTACAGCAACAGGACATAAAGTCCAGTGGACTCAACTGGCTCCATTCCCTTGGTGTTAAAGAAGCAACTCAGTAACCATTCATTGCAATTTTGGGCCATATTTTCTCTTCTTTTAAGATTTGTCAGCACCTGTCTCTGGATGGTGGGATTTTGAGTGTATTCCTTTGTTTTAATGTGCAAAAATGTAATGCACAGATAGGTAGCACTCATCAGAATGAAGTCAGAAAAATGGAGAATTCCAGTGTTTTTTTGCCAATGCATTCTGTGTGTGTGTGTGTGTACACGTACGTACACATATGTGTCTACTCATGTCTGAGTCTGTGACATGTGGTCAACAATGTCTTTCAGAGGCTGGCCTCCTTCTCTATCAACTCTAGGAACTTGTCTACAAGGGATGACCCCCTTGACCTAGTTTTGCAAGTGTCTTTTGCCTTTTTCCCACCCTTTGCTTCCATTCTCCCATCACACATGTTAATGGCTCATATCATCTTCCCTTTTCATCAGCCAAAAAAAAAAAAAAAAAAAAAAAACCTCCCTTGGCTTCTCCTCTGATTTCAGCCTGTTACTTGATGAGGTCCCTGCTATTTATATTTTTGTTTGTAGGAAGAAGGGGGGAACATATAAATAAACCCAACCACTCTGCTGGATACAAAGGAACTCCCTCATCTCATGGCAGCAGGGCTGCCTAACTGGTAGTTAAGCAGGCCCGAGAGGTCCACACTGTGAATGCCGTTGAAAGGGTTACTGGGAAATGCAAACAAAAACAACATGCAAATGAGGCCGCCAGCAACAGGTAGACTTAATCAGATGCTGTCAGATGAATTCAGCATCTCCCCGATTGTCGCCTCTCTTTGCCTCCCATTCGGAAGCCCTCATCTGCTCCAGATGTGGTTTAATTTACTGCGACTTGGCTAATTACTGTAATTAAGGATTAATTACTGTTAATTACTTTCACATAAACTCAACGCCAGTCAAAGAGCGAAGCCTTATGAAGTCTGCCACCGAAGTGAGCATGGCTTGGCGGCCTGTGTGAGCTAGGCAGGTCTCCGTGTATCGCCTGGACCGTTGCTCCCACAAATCTTCCTGACCTTCCAGCATCACCAGCGGGATAGGAGGGCCAAAGGCGCAGGAAGGGTCAGCACTCCAGCCCTCACAGGGCATCAGCTACCAGGCACTTCCCTACAGAGTGGGCAACCAGGAGGACGGGGAGGTTGCTGGGGAGATGGCCTGGACAACCTGCAGAGAGATGCACAAAGCACCAGCCTGCCCCCCCCACCCCCCGCAATTGTGGGAGCCAGGTGTGTCTTCTTTTTCTATTATTACACCGTTGGCTTTGTGAGCTAGTGAGAAGCCAACATTTCACATCGGTGCTGAGACACAGGAGAGGTTCACCATACGTAATTGGAAGAAAAATAAAAGAGGAGGCTGGAAATCAGCCCCAGGTCATCCATTTCTTTCTGAGTACCACCTTTCCTTCTTAAAACATGGTCTTGTTTTGTAGTAGAGAGTGGATAAAGGGACGATGAGCATACCGCATGGACCTAATCATACAAGTATGAGGGTTAGCGCCACCCCGGACATCAGTTCCTCCGCTTCACCTGGGCTTTCAGCTCTGCCTGTCTACGATGGGAAAGCTAGTTACCCTAGTGACTATTAAAAAATATTCCCGATCCTTAAGTCCTGAGTTCTGCCTCCTCCTTAGCAGAGGGCATTGCCTTCTACTGCATGAAGAAAATTGAACCCTTTAATCAGGAAATCCCTCAGTCTCCCCCCACATTGTCTCCAAATGTATCCATTTGGATACATATCCAGTTTTCTTAGACTTTCTCTGTGAGATATTCTCTTTTCTATATAAAGGTGATTCTTCTACCTGTGCCCCTTATACTAGCCTCTTCTCCCTTCTGGTCTTTTGCTTTGCCCATCATTATATTTGTCCTCTGTGACGTCACTCTATCCCTTTCAGATGTTTCCTTTCCTCCAGTCCGTGGACATTCTGAAGTCTCTTCTAACCTACAGGAACCTTCCCTTGTCTCCATCTTTCTCCATCTATATACAGCCTTTCCCTTCCTCATTTCATTCAAATCATCAAAGACAGAAATGGTACTTTCTCAACCACTCCAGTCTTCGTTTGTCTCCGTCCTTGACTGAGACTGCTCTACTTAATGTCACCAAGGCCCCGCAGTTGCTCAGTTCAATGTATATTTTCCAGTTCTCATCTTAATGGACTTTTTGATGTATTTGATACTTTCCTTCATGACTTCTTCTCAGAAGCCCTACGCCCTGGGCCTCTGTGATTCTACATTATTTTGTTCCTCTTAATGGGTTTCTCTTTCTCCATCAGACCCTTACATGTTGGTGTTTCCCTAGAGTTCTGACCTCAGACGGGTTATGGATGGATCTCATTCTGCATACTTGCTGGCTGATCCCATCAATCTCAGGATGTTTGCGACTCACCCACTAGACTAAGAACTCCTTGATGCCAAGTCATGTATCTCATTCATTGTTGTATCCCATAAGGATGTAGTGCTACCATCAACACAGTGTTATTTCTGTTTTCTGGACCATGGAACCCTGGGTCATGTGCATCTTTTGATACCCACCATTACAACTTTCAAGGGTCTTTCTTGTTTCCTGTGGAACGTTTACCCTTACAAAGGAGGGTTTTTCTGTTGCGGTGAGGCAGGTCTTTGAATTTGTCATTCAAGAAAATCCTAGGATGACTAGATTGTTTCAAGTGGGGTCTGAAGAAGGTCATTTTTATTGTGAAATTCCAAAAGATGTGTCATTGATGCAGAAAAAGAATGCTGGAATACTATGTGGTATGTTTTTATTCTCTATACTACCATCTCTTTATAAAAAGTAACCTGCTTGGACATAAGTAAGATCATCTTCAAATTGACCAAAGGATACTGCTCAAGTGTAAAGGGAACCGTAACTGAGGGCTAAAGAGACATTGAAATTATTTGTTTACTATTGCCAATGAAATTTTTCAATAAATTAAAAAATAAAAATATTAAACAGTTTTATATTTGAATCAATTATAAGATTTTAACTTTTATTAAATATTTTAAAATCTTACACTAAACCTGTTGATCAATTAAAGGAAAATAACTTTCATAAAGTTAAACTGTGTTGTTTTAAAAAATAAACTCTTTTATATGTTTCTTTCTATGTCCACAGAAATATTCTATTACTTATTTTCTTTAGTTGACTAATGTGCAAATGGATTGTTGGGCTTACTTGTACCCCTGCAGGTATTTACTTACTTTATGTTGCTATGTTGTGTAAGTGTGGCTTCATTTTGTGTGTGTGCTTGTACTTTTCACTACATGTTTGTACATTGTGATTTGAATGGACATTCGGATGTATGTAATTTCAGTGGGTTTGCACTTTATATACAGAGCAAATACATCAAATGCTAGAACTGTATGTTTTGAAGTCATATGCTTTCTTGTTTTCCCCTGGAATTTTGTTGTAAGAAGTATATTGCTGAAAGTCCAGATTCCCAGTGATGGTTTAAAGGAAGCATTTCCTGTACACAATGAACCAGAACCAACTTCAACGGACAACTCATTTGCATGTGTAAAATACAGAAAACATAAAAACTACAATACTGAATTACTTAACTGCAATCTATTATTTCTTGGCTGAATAGTCAGCTTCACGATTTGAATTTCTCCTTCAAAGTGATTTGTAAGCCATCACCATCAGATAATGTGTTCTGCCAGGAGTATGTGTTAACTCTTGAAGTTAGGGAATGGGTATATTTTGCCCATTATATGAAATGGCTATAACAGAAGTGGTTCACTTAACACACTGTTTGAATGCCTGTTGTATGTCACACACAGTACTAGGCCCTGAGGGTAACATGGTATTAAATCATCTGTAGTGATGAATTACAGTGTGATAAAATTAATAATATACCATCACCATGAGTAACAAATATAGTTTGACGTATAGAACACTTTTCTCTCTTGCGGTGGTATGTATTTACTTAAGTGCCTGGATAGCACGTAAGGGGCTACGAATGGAAAGATGAAATTACCTATGATGGTACTGTGATCTGGAACGGGAATATTTATATACTTTTCTGCCAATGAATTCAGTTACTTCAGGAATATCTGTGAAGTAAGGAAATGTGGAATAAAGAGATAATATCGTGACATCATTTTCCAAGCTGGATAGCAAGAGCTATAGACATTAGGTGAAAAGGGAAACATGGAACCTTCCAAATTCATTAATTCAATAATTCATTAATGCTATTACAAAATATACATCTTCAGTTAAAATTTAGTGTAAATGCTTAATTTGATTATATGTTATGCAATTACTTATGTTGTGTTGCATAAGCTACATACGCACTATAGCTTTAGCTCATCTCTATTCCAGTTCCGATATAAATATATTCCATATCTGCAACACCACAGTCATTTGAAAAAAATATACATTGCTTTTGTAAAATGAAGTATTTAGATGTAAGTATTCATTCAACACTTGGTGCAAAAGAATTTATTGAATGGATAGAGAGGCCAAAAGTAAGCATACCTAGATATGCATAATCTACGCATATCACATTATATCTAGAGATATAATGAGATTAAAAGAGACATAATGAGATTAAATTATGAGATTAAGTTATATACAGTATACATATATAGAAGATGTATGTTTTTGTACTTCAGAAGTTTTTTGTAAATATTAGAGATTTGTATGTTGCCCATATGTGTGTGCTTATATCCACATAGATGGATTCGTGAACTTGTGTATTAGGGCCTCCTTGCTCATAGTAGCAACAAAGCTGGAAAGAAAGCAATTGAGAAAGGGAGAAGGAAAGAGAATAGCAGTGATTAAGCCCGCATTGTTCTATACTGATCGCTGGCTGCCTGCAATTGTTTTCCAGCACTTGAAGATGAAACATATTCATTTAGCTTTCAGAACGAATGGCTTTAATAAGGGCAGAGCGGAGAGGTGGGGTAACACTGATGACTAGAGAGACCCATCAAGGCTGTCCCTAAGGCCATTCCGTCAGAGCCGAGGACCACATGACCATTAACTCTGCAATCAGGACAAGTTTTCAACATTCCAGGGTATCCTTCAATGGCAGAAAGAGTCATTTGGAGTCAAGGGAAGATGTATATCAGCAGTAATTGGATTCTGGCCAAGGCTCTTAGGACAGTATTATCGATGGTGAGGGAATAGGGAGGGGCTGGACCGAGCCAAGTGTTGTGTGATTCAAGCCACAGTCAAGAGAGCAGCAGCCACCAAGGGCCACGGGCCGTGGATGTCCCGGCACACAGAGCTGCTGCTTTGCCCAGGAGTCAGCGTGGCCTGTCTGTGGATGTAAGTGATCCTCCCTCCCCAGCAGAAACGGATTTCTGAATATCCTGCGGGACAAAACTTTGGGCTCCACGGATGAGGCCGCCCTGGTTGCACTTGACTAGACAAAGCTATTTAAGGCCTGAAAGTGCCCCATGCAGCCTCTTCCCACCGCTGCCCACTCCCCTCCCTTCACCCTGACTACTTCATTACAATCTGCCTTCAGGCCGGAATTGCCCTGCTTAAGCCTCAAATCATTATAATTACCATTATTAGAAATAGCTGCGGGGGAAGCATTGGAACGCCAAGTAAAAATGTGTGAGTGTGTCCGCCGGCCCTGGAATCACTCCTTTTGAGCTCAGGGGACCACAAGGCATGAGGGTTCCACCAAAGCCAGCTAATGTGACGGCTGTCAGCTCCACTCACCCCACCTGTCAAGAGGGGGATGCAGTGGGGTTCATTTTTTTAATTGACACCTTCCTCTCTTATTCCACGCTCTCTCGTCTCAACCTAATTCCTCCTTTCATCTTCCTTCTTGGAGAAAAATCCATTCCTCTGCTCCCCGAATAAAGAAAAGGGAAAAAGCCACACGAAGAACAGTGACATATGCATTATCCTCCAGAAAAAATACATAGATTTTAACAAAGGCTCAAACCAGGAAAGGCACCGAAAGTCAAAATAATAATTGTCAACCACGTATGAGGCAGACAAGATGGACAGATGCAGGAGAGAGATAGGGAAAAAGTCAGCAAAGCAGCGTGGAAAGAAAGAGAAAAGAGGGAAAAACTTGCTTAAAAATCAGAAAGAGAACAAGGTAGAGAAGAGATGATGAAAATACCGTGTGTTTCTCATGGTCTAGTTTCCTTGTAGTCCCTCTTTAAATGAAGCCTAGAGTTTCACTCTATTGAAGGAAAGTAGAGTGGGAATATGGTGGAGCCAGAAAATAGATGTCATGTGAATGCCTTTGATTTTTCAGTTCATAAGAAGTCTCTCTGTAGATATTCAGGAAGGATTATGAGGTAAAATGGGATGTGATGCCATTGACAGAGATTCAAAGAGACAAGGAGGAATGGTGTGTGTCCAAGTGGATTCTACCTGACAGTGGTACCTAAGCATCTCCTTGCCTTTACTTTCAGTGGCCCTGGAAGTTTAACCACTCTGTGTTTTCTCAGCACCTGATGGCAGAGCCCCACGAGAAAAGCTCCTTCTTTGAGCCTTGGGTTATTAAACTTTCAGACCTCTGAATGATCATTTGTTTGAAGTTAGATTGACGTGAATCACAATATAACATTAGTGGTATTTAAAGATGGACTGGATCAGTCCCTTAAATAAAGAAATAAATTAGGTTGAAGTTAGGGAAATATATCAGAGTTTTTACTTCAATGTATTATTTCTTTTATTTTTATTTTTAATCAACTCAAAAGATGCAGTTTGCATAAGTAACTGTATTTCATGTGTCCAGTTTGATGAGCTTTGACAAATATGTGTATCTTCTCCAACCCCCACCCCAATCAAGATTGAGAACATCTGTCACCCCAAAACATGCCCTCATGCCCCTATGCAATCAGTCCCCACAACTATCCCTGATCCCCGGCCACTCTAGAATAGTTTGTCTCTTCTAGATTTTCATGTACATGAAGTTGTACAGAATGTAGTCTTTTGTGTCAGACTTCTTATATATAAAATCTCAAAAATCGTATTTTGAGATACATCCACATTGGTGCTCGACTTAGTAATGTTTTCCTTTTTGTCACCGAGTAGTATCATTGTGAGAAAATACTACAATATGTTTATCCATTTTTCCATTTGGATTGTTTCCAGTTGGGCTCTTTATTACAAATAAAGCTACTATGAACACTTGTGCACAAATCATTGTGTGACATATATTTTCACTTTTCTTAGGTAAACACCTAGGACTTATATTCCTAAGTTATATAATAACTATATATTTAATTTTATAAGACACTACCACACTGTTTTTCAAAGTGGTTATACCTCTAGCTCTTCTTGAGTGAGACTGTACATTCTTTTCCACACAGGAAAAATTAAATGAGATATTACATAAAGTGATACAAATAGGTATGGCCAGTGGATGTAGGCTTCGCATGTTCTATAAAGCTGTGTTTATGCTCAGATGAACGGTTCAAATTATTCAATTTTTTAAATTAAATAACATTAGAATAAAACCTTTCCTAAAATCTACAGGTCTTAATTATTAGTTGATCTCATTGAATGTGCAGTTACTTAAAGGAAACATGAAAACCAGTTCTACTACTCAACGTGTTACATGGCCCAATTTCTCACCTTCCCTAATCAACTCCACCCTGAACTTCCTTAATTCTCATTCTTTCTGCTCTTACTCATGTCCCTTATACTGTAGTGCCATCCATTTTAGACAGTATTTTTTTTTTTTGCGGTATGTGGGCCTCTCACTGTTGTGGCCTCTCTCCCGTTGCGGAGCACAGGCTCCGGACGCACAGGATCAGCGGCCATGGCTCACGGGCCCAGCCGCTCCGCGGCATGTGGGATCTTCCCGGACCGGGGCACGAACCCGTGTCCCCTGCATCAGCAGGCAGACTCTCAACCACTGCGCCACCAGGGAAGCCCGACAGTATTTTTTAACTCTTCAGTTGTTTCTAGTTGGTGTGATAGTTGGTGTGTTTAGGGATACCAGTTTTGGTATAGGTCCCTTACGAACTGGAGCATGTCTTCTCCTCTTCACAGTCACGGTGCATCTTACTATTGTCATGCATACCATAGGTACTCAATAAATACTTGAATAAATGAAACTAGTCCCCAGGAGCTACAGTTCAGAAAACTCACTACCACTCTGTAGTCTAAGGTAAAATAGCTTAAATAACACGTAAGGGTTCCCTGGTGTAAATCAATCATAGACATACATTCATACTCAATTTTATTTTGAAACCATCCTGCCTGTTCATGTGCCTTAAATGGGCTCCACATTCAGCTCCCTGCCTTTGAGTAAATAATCACGCACTAAAGCTCAAGAAATATTTGGTCGTGGGTTTTATTTTTCCACCTCGGCTGCTGATGTGTTACCTAGCGGGCTGTATTCTGCACCATGCTTGGTTCTCTCTCACAGCTTGTGGTAAGCGAAATTATTCCAAGATTCAATGAATACCTGCTATCGAGCGGCTTCCCTAACCACCCAAACTGGTCTTTTGTTAGTGGTTATTGAGAGGATTGTCACAGCCATTGGCCTACTCAATTTTACATCAAAAGAAAGGAGCATTTTTCTTCCCCTTTCATTTCTAAAAGCAGATATGGCAATTTGCTTAAATTGCTGTCTTTAAAAGTTTAGATGATTATACTTTTTTTCCCTCTTGCCTTTTTTCTTCCTTTTCATTTAAGCAGCACAGTGCCGTCTCTTTTTCTGGGATTGGACACAGTTCCTGCTGCAGCCTGTATGAAGTGGCTGTGTGTGTGTGTTTCCTTGCACATTAGTATTCATTTACCTGAGATCTCAGAGGTGAAATAAGATTATATTGAAATATACGATTAACGTTTTATATTTTAATTCTAAAGTCTATTTTCTCTAGGCACAAATACTAGAGGTTTATAGCTAAAAGAAATGCACCTAATGGGAAGTCTCTGTTTCTTTGTGGAAAAAGATATGGTAGCAACTAGCCTCAGTGACTGAAGAGTAGGTAAGATAGGTTACATTTTAAAAATGTTCATATCAGAAGAAGAGACAATTTGATACAAATGTAGGGAGATGAAATAAGAGGTACAGCGAAGGACTAGGGATGGGATGTAGGGAAGAATGAGGTGATGGCAAAATCCTGTGGCCATTTGGCAGAGGCCATGAGAGCATCTTATTCATGGATCCAATGTCATGGGTCCAGTTCCCATGGGTCACAGTTATCTTTACAGTGATCTGTGACCATGACAACAAAACGTAGTGAGCCATTACTTCACGCCATATGCTTTATATGTGCTGAACCCTATGATGAAGAAAATACATTTTAAATTGTAGTATGGAAAAAATAAAAACTATGAAAAGAGTCAGTTCTGTCTTTAGAGAACTCAGTCTAGTGGCCATAAACTCTACTCCCAGTGGTAGCCAGCTCTATTACAAATAAGTGACCATGGCAGATAGAGGACCAATGGATGGAAAAAAACCATCCTGGTGCCAATTTGGAGGGAAGACCCCTTCAAAGCTCAGACCCCGCTATTAAGGGTTTGTGTACTATGGAATTAGTATGTTTTCTGAGTAGCTGATGTGTGCCAGCGATTATTTGAGGTACTTGGGATACAAAGATGAATTTGTTAATTAATTCATAAAATATTGAATATGTATCTGCTATGTGCCAGGCATGAATAAGACATTATCTTTGCTCTCAAGGAACTCACAGTTAATGTGGAAGACAGATACGAAATCAGCTCTTTCCTGTACATAATAAGTGCTTTGTAATATAGATATTTGTAAAATTCAATGGGAAGACAGGAAAACTAATTCTCCCTGTGGATACTTGATCTCTGTTACTAGATATAGGATAAAGATTTTGAAACCATCATACTTGGAACATTATTGAATATGGCAGCCAAAGTAAAAATATAAAGATGAAACTCCAACAAGAACCAGTAATTTATATATGTGTGAGTGTTGGTATTAGTAGAGGGGCTCTTTCTCCTTCTTCTTCTTTGCTACTATGTGGGATTAATAGTTTTGCCTATCCTAGCTAAGGAATAGACTGATGGGCACATTTTCTAGGACATCACTAAGGAGATTGGCCAAGTAGTCATTGTGGGTATTTGAGGCTCATGGAGTGAAAATAGCATCCATGGGCCATGAAGAAGATAGCTCTGGATTTAGTGGCCCAGGAGGACTTTTTGGTAAAATTCTTCATAGTGATCCAGAAATCGTATGACTCAGATTTATGCCTTTACTATGCCAAAGAAGGCTGGATGGATTTTTAAGGTTATAAATTGCAATTCCTGTTAACAAGCAGCCAGAAGGGGTCCTAGAAGTAAAATGTATTTCAGATCCAAGAGTAAAAGAATGATATACGGGGTCGTATAGTCTTTTGTTTCTGTTGTTTAAATGTAATATCGTTGCAAGGAAGTAACTGCAAAAATGGGCTGTGCGTCCCTGTAGGTTGCAGCGGTGGGATGGTAGCCAACCTTCCTTTTTTTTCTTTCTTTTTCACTACACTGCTCTAACAAATGGTGAGAGTGTTTTGATAAGTCCCCTGGTCATTGCCATAGTTATGATCTCTAGATGAAGACAACTTTGTGAGGCTGGTGTCCTAGGAGGCTGGAGTCAGCGTGTGTGTGTGTGTGTGTGTGTGTGTGTGTGTGTGTGTGTGTGTGTGTGTTTGCATTTGATTTATAAACCACCAAAGCCACGATGAAGTACTAGGGTGAAAATCACCTATGTTAACAGCAAAGAAATGTCACCATCCATTCCAAGAGGGACTTGTAAACCTGGAGCTAACAGCCAACGGTTTAATTCTTTTAAAGTAGAAATTTCTTTAACCTTTCTAGGTGAAACTACATCCCACCTGGAAAAAAATACAAATTTATGGGCAAGAAGAAAAGCTGGAAGTTGTAGTTTTTAGGTAAGAGTTAAATAAAAAATGCCCAATCTTTGAGAGGCAGTCTTCAGGGATTCTTGAAGAGAAGAGTATCTTTCCTACTCAAGGTACAATTGAGTTGTAGAGAAACTCCAGAATGGGGAAAACTGCAGATATTTTATTCTGAGGTAAGGGGAGAAAAACCTTCAAGGCCTTCAGCCTCAAGATATCTGTATTACTATGGACTGGAAGACCTGTCATATATTTGACACTAAGGATCACAAAACTGGACTTCCAGTACAGTAGTAGACTTATTTTAAACAGTGAATGAGGGCTTCCCTGGTGGCGCAGTGGTTGAGAGTCAGCCTGCCGATGCACGGGACATGGGTTCGTGCCCCGGTCCGGGAGGATCCCACATGCCGCAGAACGGCTGGGCCTGTGAGCCATGGCCACTGAGCCTGCGCATCTGGAGACTGTGCTCCGTAGCGGGAGAGGCCGCAACAGTGAGAGGCCCACGTACCGCAAAAACAAAAACAAAAACTGTGAATGAATGACACGTTGAGACCAATATTTACATTAAATTTCAGGAAACTGCTACATAAAAACAGTCTGTTTTTTACTAACCTTGTTTTAACCTCCAACTTTTAAACAATGAAATCAGAGAACTGCAGCTTGACCCCAAAAAGACCACATGGAGATCGTTTTAACCAAATTTGGGCTTTTATTTGGATATCTACAGAATGGGAGTTAATAGTCTTAGCCAGCTTGCTGCTTGAAAATGCTAGAGGCATGATCCTGAGAGTGACTGTAGAGCAGTTGACAGTGATGAATGTGAAATAGTAATGAATAACTTCATAATGGAGCAGAGATGTCGTGGCTTTGCATACTAGTTACTGGACAGAAGGAGTGGAACTAGGCTTTGACTCCAATAGTATGATTGACTTTCCTGCTGCAGGGTCAGTTCCGGCAAACAGCAGTGTAAGCCAGTGAAAAAGATTCCTAGCGGGGCAAGTCTAGTGATGGACCAACCCAGCTAGCCTAAAAGGGGTGCTCCTGGTGGTATTTTAGCTGTTGCATTCCTTCTACACAAACATCCAATCAATGGCAACATAATAAGATGGCCATGATCATAGTAATATTTATTGCCTTGATAACAAAATTGATAACGGTTCTATTGATCTCTTGTTTATTTCCTTTCTCTACTGCAGTCAGAGTCTTGGTTGACCCTGACATGCTGAAGTGTTCCTTTCTTCTTCTCTCTTGATTTCCTTTTAATGAGACTTCCTCAGGACTCAAGGATCCAACAGTCCTAGCCCTTGCCATCCGCTATTTTGATCTTTTTACTCAAATACTTACTTCCCTCTGCCGCTGTTGGACATGATATATGTTGAACCTGTACTTTTGTGTAACCATGTGTGCTGGACCCCTCAGAATTTATAGGTACCATCTATGAGACTGTGTGTGATCTTTCATATATGTTTCCAAAATTGATTGCAAGGAAATCCAGGATTCTGTCAGATAGCTTACTAACACTGTATCATTTAGGATTATATTTGTCTGCTGGCACCATTTTAAAAATATGGTGGCTTAAACAATATCTTACGGAATAGAATTCCAAAGGTGAGTGAACAGAGAACCAGGGGACTTATAAAGGCATCATTCTACATTTAATGTCCATTTTCAAGACCACCTCGTAATTTAGCATTACTGCTGGATTTCCCAGCCATCACATTAATATTTCAGGCAGGAAGGAGGGAAGGAGAAGGCTAAAAAGTGCATACTTCTCATCTGAGTTAGTTCTCTTTTTTTTTTTTTTTTTTCCGCGGTCTGCGGGCCTCTCACTGTTGCGGCCTCTCCCGTTGCAGAGCACAGGCTCCGGACGCGGAGGCTCAGCAGCCATGGCTCACGGGCCCAGCCGCTCTGCGGCATGTGGGATCTTCCCGGACCGGGGCACGAACCCATGTCCCCTGCCTCGGCAGGCGGACTCTCAACCACTGTGCCACCAGAGAAGCCCTGAGTTAATTCCCTTTAAGGAGCCTTCTTAAAACTCTCATGTAACGCTTCCACGTGCATATAATCATACATATAAATACATACATATATATATGTAATCATCCAGAATTTAGTCCCATGACCACTCCTAGCTTCAAGGGAGGCTGAGAAATGTAATTATTTACCTGGGCATATTCTTTAAATAAATTGGATTTCTGTCTCTAAGGAGGAAAGGTAGGATGGATATTGGTTAGTTAACTGAAGTCCAGTGGGATCATATGGACACGTTTGATTATCTTGATAACTTTGTTTCACATTTGTCCCAGAGCTCCAAGAAGATACACCAGGAGGTAGGGTCACAGAACATCAGAGAACAATGGCAGAATTTCAGGAATACCCAGAGGACACAGGCCAGTAATCCCCATGTATTTGATGCTGGGAAATTGAAGTCAGCAGTTCAAGCTCATGTGTCTGACTCAACGGCAAAGTATGCTTCTTAGGCTTATTTCTAGCCTAATATTGTAACTTTAGAAGAATCCCTCTTGTCTATTTCTTAGTTCCTTACTTCCTTACGTTTGGATTGAGATATCTTACTGCTGAAGAACTTCCATCCACAACATCTTATATATATCCAATGAACAATTGGTTATTGAACACAGCTCCTCTTATGTGAAATAACAATAACACTCATGGTTGCTCTGATGTCTGTATAGCTCCGCAGGGTACCTGATGAGTTCAAATCTACTGCCTTGTTGCCTCCTTGCAACAATCCAACAGGGCCCGGGGCTTGTCTTTGGGAGAACATCCTGATCTGTCTGTATCGGTTCTGCATCCCCAGTGGTTAGAGCAATGGCTGATACCTGGTGGTTGCCTCATAAATAACTTCTCCCCACTCTCTCATAGGAAGAAGTTTGAAAGGGTTAATAAGTAGAAGTTACAGACATCACCTCTTTTCTAAAGTAGCTGTTAATCAGGAACTGGCGATACATAGGTAGTCTGAGGAGATTTTATTCAGCAGCATAGGAAAAAATTTTACATAAGTCCCAAATCTTAGTTGAGCTATTTGGGCTAGTATCTTATCTGAGAAGACAGTGGGTGAGGGAAGGAGAGAAAGGAGGATTGCATCCTGTTTGATTACCTGTCATCTGCAAGACTGTATTCCATGTAATATACTAAGCTTGCAAGGCAATGTTCATATTCTCCACACCAAACATACAAAGTCATATTTTTATTTTCTACACCAAACTTGCAAGTGAACAGTTGTATTCTCATTTTAAAGTTGGGGAAACTGAGTCTGAGAGATGAAGAAAGCTGCTTAAGGTCACATACCTAGTGAGTGGCAAAGCTGATATTAAAATCCATATTTTTTCCACTATGACACATTGCCTCTCCAAGGAAAAATATCAAAGCAGGAAACTTAAACTTTACAGTGAAAAATCTAAGGAAAGCACAGGCCACAGACTGAGCAATGGCCTGGAAATTAGAATTACTGAATTCTGTCTCTCCACGACTGTGCTCTGGGACTTTCTTTATCATCACAAGCTGCGTGTTAAATAAAAGTGCTTTATAAAGACTCGAGCCCTTACTATACAAATTCTAGTTCATCTTAATAATAACACTTATATCTACACCTGCATTTCTGCCCCTATAAAATTGGGCTAGTAATACCGTTTCTTCTCCAAAGTCCTGTAATAATCAATACGTTGGAAGATGCTCGGAGAACTACAAATGAGGTGCCTTTTAAACATCACCATTTGTCAACAGAGTAAATCTGTAAAGTGATTTTGGCTCTTCTAGTTGAGCATTAAAATTTAAAGCAGTGAAAGAAGGTAAAAGTAATAGTAACAATATCAATTCAATAGCAATTAGTGATAAACTTAGTCAACCAGGTACAGGTTAGGCCAGAGCGTCTATGCATTTTCTGCCAGGGAATTTACTCCCCCTATGAAATGTCTTACAAAGTCATTAGCAGAGTAGAGCCCGTCTGAGATAAGACCTTTCCAGGAGCCTTCGGGAAAGTCTCTTAATGAATTCTGCTGTGTGCCTTCATAGTTGCATATGTGACCAAATGTAGCTAATGACATATTCCTGAGTTCCATTCTCCTCCAAATACTTTCACTTTCCAATCCAACCAGAGCTGACCTTATTGAGTCATGCAATTATGAAAGATTTTCCTCCATTGGCCTCCATCGTACATCGTAAATATCAGAATAAACAATCACTTATTGATCTGTTGTTCCCACAGGGCCCTTGGCATTACCCAGGAAAGCATATGATTGTTCTATAACAGAACAATATCACGTGTGTGTGTATATAAAACAAAGCAACTCACATTTAGCTGATATATATGTAAGCTCAATATGAGATAGATATATAAGCTAAATGTGAGTTGCTTTGTTTTATTAGGAAAAATACTCAGGCAAAGCCTATAATCAGAGTTAACGTGTATATTTTTAAGTAAAGTATTAAATCTAATTTTCTTAAAGCCAAAGAAAAGCTAGGAAAGTCGGCTTTTACATTTCAAAAGTGTTGAGAAGTATCTTGCTTGTGTCTGGCATCGTGATTGTGTAAGAGGTTCAGAGCAGCCGGTATAGTAACGGAAGGCACCCCACTTATGTCTTAGTCACTTAGCATGGAATTCATAGGTAAAAGTGGTAGTAACATTCTTAAATATAACTTGAGAAAGTTATGATGAATAGTTGTCTTATTTTCTAAGTGACTCTTACCTAGATTCTTCCTACCTCATTTTAACAGCAGCAGTTTTATATCACTTTTACATGGATTATCTCAAATTTTTTGCAAAGAGCTCTGTAGGGGGCTTCCCTGGTGGCGCAGTGGTTGAGAGTCCGCCTGCCGATGCAGGGGACACGGGTTCGTGCCCCGGTCCGGGAAGATCCCACATGCCGCGGAGCGGCTGGGCCCGTGAGCCATGGCCGCTGAGCCTGTGCATCCGGAGTCTGTGCTCCACAACGGGAGAGGCCGCAACAGTGAGAGGCCCGCGTACCGCAAAAAAAAAGAAAAGAGCTCTGTAGGATCCTCATGGTTCCGCATCGGTGCATGGGGTGGGGATGAGATGAGGGCTGGCAGGTGAGCTTCTGCAGGATCCCACTTTTCTTCTGGAGTAGGACCACTTTGCTTTATTTTTACATATTGGGCTTATAAGTAATCCTAAAGAAAGGATTTCATATTTCACAAAATTCTTTCGAAAATCACTGCATTTTCTCCTTTTCTTCTCTCCACAAGTCTTTGAGGAGCTATTGTTGTTCCCATTATGCAGATGAGGAATCGAAGCGTAAACAAACTGAGTTTCCAGGGAGTACCTAACTCATAAGTTGCTGAACACCAGCTCAAATTCTGATCTCCTGACTCTAAATTTTATTCTCTTACCACTAAATACTACTGACTCCTTTTTCCAGATTTAAAATACTAGTTTATTTGAGAATGATCTTGTTTATTTTAGCAGGTCCAGGCTGCTATGTTTTGTAACTCTCCTACTTATGTAAATGTGACATCTATATATGTACAAACCACGTATATACATATATATGTGTGTGTGTGTGTGTATTTCATGTAATATGTATATATATTTCAAAGTACAAAGAGATAGGACTAAAACTATTTACAAAGATAAGTTTGGTCGTGTTTATATTCTTGGCCTGTTATGGATGAAATATGACAGTGCATTTTTATATATTTTGTGGTCGCTTGCTAGCTCTTAGATTACAACAGCCATCGATTGTGTGCAATCGTAAACAGGTAACTTACCTTTCCGAATCTTTAATGATATGGGCTCACTGGAAATGAAAATATTTGTTAGTTTCCACATGAAGAGTGGGCAAAGCAGGATTTTGTTTGCTGTCCCTTCTTGGGCCAAGGATTAGAGCAGTTGTGACATAATTAATAATTCTTTTCAATGGAGAAATTTTCTAGACCGTGGTGATGCTTAAGTTTCCTGGGACTTGACATGAGGTGCAGTGAGACAAAGGAAGTGACTACTGGCATATTCGTGGAGGAATTGTGTACCAGGACATGCCAGGGCCAGGAAGGTTTAGAATTTTGTTTAAACTGGAGATTGAGAGCTGGATAATAGAGGTTCACAAATCAGAAGAGAAGCATTTCTTACTCCATCTCCTAATATATAAACAGATCGTGAGGATTAGAGTGTTACCTGTCAAACAATCCATGAAAAAAGGTCTACCCACCCTTCTAACTCCAAAATGAAGACATTTAGCCAATGTGATAAATGGTATGGGCACCCTTCATTCTCTTTTATTTTGGGTTTGTCAGGAGAAGTAAAAGTACTGCTGATAATACAAACTAGCAGGATTTGAGATGCAAAATGTTGAAAACTAAGAGCATCAAATCCAAATCCTCTATTCAAAATACAAGATATAGAAATATTATATTATACTGTAAATAATTGTTGTGCAAGACAAAGGGAGTATGTATATGTGTGTGTGTGTCTCCAGTGTGGGAGAGAGAGGCAGTTCATTGGGGTTCCACTGACTTCCGCTGCTTCACGTTTCCTGCTGGCTTCTAGGAGCAGTCATGTGTATCCGAGGACAGGCCAAGGGATAATTAAGTGGAAATAAGAACTCTACAGCCAACCTCTTCAGAAAGAGGTAGCAAATCCTCCTAATCAATTCTGATTCCTGCTGGCTTTGTTGCCTAAGGTCAGCTTAACAGCCATTCGAAGAGGTCATGGCAGTCTCCGTGATCTCTATCATCTGAGGTTAAATAATACATCATTAAAAGGGTCAATCAGAAAAGAGCAGATTCTTTCCCGAAGATTCACATATTTTGTAGAAGCCTTTGTCTTCTTGGAATGTTTTTCGCAAATTTCAAATCTCACAGCAGAAATGTTTATACATCGCAGTTTGGCTGAATTCAGAGGAAGCACCCCTGAACCCTGATGGGAATGGGAATTGTGGTCATGGGGAGCAAGCAACCATGATATCTCTCCTTCACTCCAACGAGGAGCAAGGTCAACACATTGCATCAGATATCCAATGGGGGTTGGAAAAGAGCACCATGACCTCATGGGAGCACCTCAGGATGGAGTGGGAGTGGGGCTAGTGGTGGGTGATGGAGAGGACAGGAGGAAATCTTTCTCTACGTCAAGTGGGATCAGAAGTATGAAGAGGACACCAAAGAGAAAAAAATCACAACTTGATAGTAGGTTTGATTTTAGCCTACTCTTCACCTTGACATTGCTGAGTAGGCCTCACTCCCTCTGCAGAAACTTTTCAAGCCACCAGAAGTCAGGAAAATCAAGTACAACTAAAGCCCTTTAAGATACCCTTCCTTCTCTACATGATTATCAAGACAATATTAAAGCAACAGAAAATTTGGAAAACAAAGGGGAAAATACTGTTAGTCCTATGCCCCCAATACAGTGACTCCCTGCACTTTTTATTATCCCTCTTCAGTTTTTATCCATTTGCAGACAGATAGGTAAGTAGGTGGGTAGGTAGGTATAGATACAGATTAGGTTGCTAAAACTGGTATCTGTATAAGTGTCTTGCTTACTGAACTCACAATTTAAAACACTCTTGAGAATTTTCCATGTTGCTATATTACTTTCAAATCATTATTTTAAACACCTGCTTAATATATTTCAGATAGAGTTTTAAGAATCATCGCCTTAGTTAGAAATAGGTGAAAGTGATGTCGAATAGCATTCATTATTATTGTCAAACCTGGGCAGACACAGGGAGATAATGATTTATTTTTGCTTTTTTCCTGATTCAAATTCTGCCAGATACTACTTGTCAGCAAAACAAAACTGAAATGAGGTACATATTCAGATATTTGTTTTTTGGAGATTTTTGGTAGATTTGTTCCTTCACATGAACATATTGTTATTAGCAGGGTTGGATCCTTTAACCACTGAAAGACTTAAAGGGCAGTAGCTAAGGGATGATTGGATGGATGGATGGATGGATGGATGTGAGAGAAAGAGGGAAGAAATGAATCTGTCATTGATCAAAGCACAAGTATATGGTTTAGAAGAACCATGGACCAAGCAGGCTAGTATGGAAGGTCTACCCTGTCTGATAGTGGGTACCATCATCTCTTGGATCAAGAATCAGTATGTAAGAATGATGGTTTGAATGGATACAAACATACCCACACCTTTTTTGCTTTACGTAAAAAGTTAGGATTTAAAAATATTACTGATAAGGGAAAATGTGTATTACCTTTAAGAAAATACTTCAAAGATAGTACACACTGAGCTAAAGACAGTACAGTACGTGTACTTCTCTGAAGTTTCATTTAAAAGGAGCTTTCAAACTGGGAGGCTGGTGGGGTGTGTGTCTGTGTCTGTGTGTCTGTGTGTCTGTGTGTATGTATTCCCTGAATGCTCATTGCTAACTGTGTGATGGCCTTTCTTACTAAAATGCATGTGTGTGTGTCTTTGTGTATGTATGAAATATCTGAGGATACAGTATTTAGATCCCATTAGTGAGGGTAAAAATGTACAGATAAACTGTCTCATTTATGGTTATGATACGGCTACTGTCAAAATAACATGCTATTTTGACAGTTGCTTTATCTTTACTCTCACTGAGTCTACAATAAGAAACTAGTTTCTTAGCAACTAAAATATACTCTCAAACAAGAGCATTTAAAGAGGGGAAAAAAAGCCCACAAAAGAACAAATATACCCATGGTTGATGTCTGGGCAAGCTATTCCTATTGGGTAGGAATGAAACTGATCTGAAATAGTCTGGGATCCTCTTGCCTGTCTGCCTGCTTAGGAAAGTCTTTGTTTCTCCTTTTTCTTCTTCCTCCAGTGTGTGTGGTTTTTTTCCAACCATCCCTTATCTTATATCCTAGGTAAGAAAGTTCTATAAGACCTAGCACCTAAGTTATGGGACAGAAAGACTATATTCAGATGTGTCTTCATTGTGACTTGCAGCCAGCGGCTTACATATCATGTCATTAGCTAAGATGATCAGGGTAGGGACTGGGGAAGCAAAGGAGGAATTCACCTACTTCAGGCCTGTTGTGTTAGTCCATAAAACATTTAGAAATTTTCAAAAGTGACATTTCTCAAATTATAGTCTGGAGATCCCCAAACCCTTTCAGGGAACCATGAGGTGAAAACCATTTTGATAAACTAAGAGATTATTTGCTTTTTTCACCATTGGTCTTTCATGAGTGTACAGTGGAGTTTTCTAGAGGCTACATGACATGTGATACTACCACAGACCGAATACAGAAACAAGTATGAGAATCCAGCTGCCTTCTATTAAGTCAGATACTAAAAAGATTTTCAAAAATATAAAACAAACTCACTCTTCTTAATTTTTTGTTTTAAAATTAATATTTTACATATGTTATTTATGTTAACATGTAATGGGCTTATTGTTGTTTTAAAATGAATTAGTAAACATTTAAAAAATGTCTTAGTTTCAAATTTCTAATACAGGAAATATTGATAGATATCATCTATATAAATAAAAACTCTTTAGGGTCCTCAATAATTTTTAAGACTGTAAAGGGGTCCCAAGCCTGAAATGTTTGAGAACCACTACTTCTGCAAACTGGCTCTCTATACCTTTGTGTGTCTCATGGGTTTGCGGAAGTCAACTTTTTTTTTCAAGTGCTGTGAGAGGTTTTCAGGTGCCTCCCCAAGAAATGAACAAGTCAGAGGATTCGGCAATTAGTGTGTTATTTTAACTCCCTTCAGTTTTTTTTTTTTTTTTTTTTTTTGGAGGGGTGGTGGTGTGGGTATTGGTGCCTCCAGTGCTTAGATATCCAGGTAGATAGAGAACCAACTCTTAAGAAAGAGACCCACCTCTCCCAATCATTTCCTTCAGGTGGTGCCATAGCCAAGTCATTTCTAAGGAAAATGACCTCCAGTACATAGGTGCTCCCCTACCAAATGCCATGAGCCAGATTCCCCTTCTAGAACAAGATCTGAGAAACAAGACATAGGGGAGAATGCAGAATGCAGAAGGAGGAGAGGGGGGAATTGTTAATTAAGGTCTATTAAATATGAATTGAAATATAAATTCAAAACCTCACCAACTCCTGACGGTTATATAATCTAATTAAGTGGTAGGGCCTGTTGCCCCACAGTGTCATTGGGTGTATGAAGGGAATAAAGTGATCTTCCGCTCATAAACACCATGAGGTCTTTATTAATCCAAGGCATTTTGCCAATAAAGTAGATGGGAAAATCGGCAATAATAATAATTTTATGGAACATGGAAGAACTGAAGGGGCAATTCTGACCTGGATTGGAGCGCAGTGAATCAGCTGAGGTGCTGCCTGTGTAATGTTGGGGCCTTTGTCACTGGGGCAGGGGAGGTTAGGTCCTCCTGTGTGCCCTTCCACATCTACATAAGTATTTTCTGCACTTGGGAAATGGTTAAAGAATCCCTAGAACTAGTTTCAATTCTATAAAGTACCTTGAAGGGAAAAATTGTGTGTGCGTATGTGTGTTTTGACATAAAAGTTTCAAAAGAATGTAACTTGAAAGGGTTTTGGAGATGATTTTGATTTCCTAACAGGAAACGTGAGTAAGTTTGTATTTTGCAGTTTTTGTTAAGGCAGATATGGTGAGCGAACTGTAAAAATGACCTGAATCCTGTGTATATGCTGCAAGAGAAAAGTTGTATCGTTATCTCTTCTAGCTTTCAAAAGTTCTTAATGGAAAGTAAAAAAGTACAGGATATTGTCTATGTGTTTTTGTTTCTTTGAATTATTTTGTAATGTTTTCAAATGTGCGTGGTTCTGAGATTCTTTTTAGGTGGTGTGGTTCAATTTTGAACATAGTTATCACAAGTTAAATTGGCAACTCTTAGTCTTTATATCAAAAAAGCCCCTAGACTACTGCTTCAATCCTTTCTCTGTACAAAAGCATGGTTATGGGAATTCTCCTTGTTCTTTTGTTGTGTGGTTTTGCTTCTTTTGGTGTTGGTTGTCTCACACTGTTTTGTAGCAGGACTTTGTACCCCCCTGTTTTATATTGCTCTTGGTACATCGGTCCCCAGGTTTGTGAGATGATGCTTCAGTTTTAGAAAAGGAGTTCTTTGGAATTGAAAAATGCATTATTTTTTAAGACCACATTTGCCCTTGTGTGGTTCTGGAAGCTCCGTTTGTGAGTGACACAGCCTGTACATGGCTTTGACCCCTTTGGTTCCTGGAAATGAGAGTGGTTCCTCCCCTGGGCCACGGGGCTGGCTGGCCCGTCTTGGGGGAAAAGCGCAATAGAACTGTGTCGCGGAGTGTTTCCATTACTCCCCGTCTGTTAGCAATTTTACCATGGTCTCTTTTATTTCCTTTTCAATTTGGGCCTGAACAGTTTCTTAAAAGAATGTGGATAAAGGCGCTCAGTATTGGAAGCAGGAATAATGCAGTTTGAGTAGTTGCCTCACCCTGTAGAGTGGCCGGAGGAGCCTTGAAAGACCCCTGAGTGGAGAGATTGTTGTTTAGTGTGGCCGAGAGGGGCTCAGCACTCTTTGCCTTGGTTTGGTAGATGTCGAATAAGAAAAGCGCCTTCCCTGGGTCGTCACAGGGTGGGCTTGGGGGGAAATGAATATATAAGCAAAGCTGGATGGGGCAGGTGGGGGGTTAGGGTTTGCGCCCCACCTGCATGCCCAGCATCTTGATGCCAGTGCATCCGCTGCCCTGCTGCCTCCGCGGCCGGCTCGCTGGTGGACAGGAACACAGACTTGTGCGCTCACGAGTAAAAGCAGAGGCTGAGCACCTTTTGAGGACTTGTCAGAGATCTCCCTGTTCACTTAGGAGTGTTTCTTTTCTTGAAGCCGGTGCTAGATCTTGGGTCTGTGCTGCTGACGTTTTAGAACATGAGAAAGAGCCGCTGTAGGAGCCAAGTATCTGCCAGACTGTGTCGGGAGAACCTTTATCATTTCTGTCAGATACATCACAACCCACTTGTCTTACCATACATCTTCCTAAATGTGACAGAATATTCAGCTGTTATTAATTGAAGACTCTCTAATTTAACTGCTTAGCAGGAGAAAGAGTGACTGGTTTGTTTCAACACGTAAAACTGGCATCAACCCGTATGTGGGTTTCCGTGTAGTTGCATTGCAAGGCCTGAAAAAGTCGCTGTGTAAAGAGAAATGACTACCCTCCTTTTCAACGGAGTAACTAAATGCAGTTTATTGTTCGAAAACAAATAGAGGGGCGTGTTTGAGAGAGAGAGATCTACATATTAGGATAATACAGATTGGCTTATGGGCATGTTTACTTCATCATTTTTTGTGATAGGTGGCTTGTGAATCATAGGACTGGTCCTCTGAAGTAGTTCAGCTCATCTGGAAGGTTCGAGGGCCCTGTGGATCTTTTTATCTGAAAGCTTACTCTAAGGAACTCAGTTATTCTGCCTTTGTCCTTTTAATCAATACAGTGTAAACAGAGGGCCCTACAAATTTCTATATCATATTGAATGCAATGCTAAGAATTAAAAGCCATCTTGATGAGAGAAATTAAAAGATTAAAATTTAAGGTGACATTGGGAGATGAAACATAGCTTTTTCTCTCCGTGGAACTTTGGTGGAAGAACAAAAGCTAGTCAACTGTCAGTTTCTGCAGCTACCCTCGGAGAAACAACAGAAGATTCCATCGCATTGATCTGGGGAGAAACCAATGTGTGAACTAGATATCCTACTAAACTTGGGTGGATTTTAACATGTATTTATGTATATGTCATTGTAGTATTTTTTTTTAAAGAAGATAAAAAACATGCCTCTAGGTACATGTCCTACATATTCTTGTCTTAAATAAATGAATTCAAAGCGTGACGGTAAGTAGCAACCAGGCTTGGCTTGAACGGAACACCCTCGGTGTGGAGGTAAAGTGAAACAAAAGACTGTGTCCCCAACCCTGCCATCAAGGTCAGCAGAGGGTGGTGCAGCACTTTGCAGAGATGGATGAGAGTCCCAAGACTGCGGAGGGGGAAGAACATACCTATAGTCCTTTGAATCACCCATCATGGGACTATTAGCTTGAGCGTTCTGGAAAATATTATTACCCCCAGGGCGCCATGTAACTCCCTGGCTCCTGACAAGCTGCCAGCATGGCTGTCTCTGGGCTGCAAAGTTGGAGCTCCCCTGGCAGGCTGCCAGGGTTTTAAGAAGACTCTGGGGGCCCAAGGTAGCCTCCTGGTGCCAGTCAACACTCATTGTAAAACCCAATTCAGAAAAAACAAAAAAACAAAAAAAACTCTCCCCTGCTTTCCCCTCTGTACAGAGCTAGCTGGCATACAAGGAATATCTATGCTGGCACATTGCCCCTCATTTTAGGGGCCAGCTTTTGCTTTGGGATGGCATGGAGAAGGGGATTATTTGCACTGTGGCTTTTGATGTAAGCCATCATTGTCATATTATATGAATAGCATTGCACAGGAATGGCCGAACACAAAGACTAGCCCTCCCCCCCATCCCTCTCTCACACACTGTCCTGTGTAACCCAAGTACTCGTCACGACATGGCTTATGGATTTCGTACCCTCCGTAGTCTTATGGAAAATAGTGGCCTCTGTTGGAAACCTCAGTTTTTAAAAAGACCACTTGAATTCGGGCGTTGCAAAACATGTTAAAAATTAGTAGAGTGTTTTTCTCCAGAGAGGTAATTTATACATTTTTTTTACACAGAAAGACTGTACCTACATTTGCTCACAACCGTATTTATAATTACTTTTTCTTTGCTGTGATTTAAAAAAATGCACTTGGCTACGAGGTCTTAAGGTACCCTAATGTTGCATACATACATAGTCCAGAACAAAAAAAGCATCACATACATTTTGATAATTCCAAATAGAAGCCTCTCTCGTGAAAATACCAGAACCGCAAAATCTACTCACTAGAGGAAAACTGATTTGAAAATTCCTGGTATTCTTAGCTCACCAGATTCAGTGTTTATAAGACAAATGGAGGAAGGTAATATATTTAGTACAAACTCTGCATGTCTGTATACTAACATATAAATATATGTGTTTAGGCTTATCACAACATGAACCTATATGCACAGGGACGAAGGGTAGACATTGGGACCTGGAGAATTCCTAATGTGATAATATAGCAAAAAATCATGATTCAAATAGTTGTCAAAGATAAAGTCTAGACAAGGAGAACAATTTTATATTTATGTAGCAACTCATGGAAGAGCTCGACAATCTGAGCTCAGCGATGCATTGGGAGTTGTAGGGCAGGGAGTTTGGAATCCAAGGAGCAGAGGTGATGTTTAGCCGCATTTCTGAAACTGACTGATCAAGGTGGGTTTTTTGTTGGTGGTGGTCGTGGTGGTCAAGAGAAAGATGACCCTTTCTTGCACTAAGAACAGAGGACATATCAATGAACAAGACAGAGGCCATCACTATCTTCCCTATCCCCCTTGGAACCCAGATTCCTGTAGGGGAGGCATATATAAACTACGTTGGGGTTTAAGGACATAACTTGATAAGGTGCAGTGATATTTTTGATGGGCTGACCACGACTTCCAAAGAGTACAAATGGAAAAAAGTCACGAAATATTGTAATTTTAAAAATTGGCATGACACGTGGAAAGCTCTGAGTCAGTGTAACCTAATAATAATTGATCCTATATTAGTCTTTCACTCTTCAACTCAGGAGGATTCATATTTTCTATTATTGTCTGAAGTTTGACCAAATAAGGAATACAAAGGGATTGATTAAAATAATATAAATAGCGATCCCAAAGAAATATTTTAATTTTCAAATTATTGAAAGAGGTGTCAGGACTTGAGGTGTTATCTCATCTACCTTTTTAATCACATAAATTATGTCTAGCCAGTGAAGTCAGTGGGTTCTGCAGTCAATTGGGTCCTGACAGAGAATGAAGAAAAGAGTTTTAAAAGGTGTTTTTCTGGTTTCAGCCTTAAAAAAAAAAGCAAAAAAACTCTGAATCACACAATTACTGTTTTGTAGCCCAGCAAGCTCTCGTTCAGGTGAAACTACATACAACACACTAGGTTGTATTGACCCAGGAAAACTTCCTGAGGTTCATTAACCACCAGACTAGTTCAGACTATAACCCAAGGCCACGGTTTACATCTTCCGTGGGCTGGTCAGAGTGCACCTTGGGGTCTATTAGGAGCTAATGAGACTGAGTAAGTACTCCTGTACTTGAGTGGTTTTCACTGCAGCACTTTTGGTTTTATCATTTAAAATGGTATCTCATGGCTTTTGAAGTGATTAGACTTTGGGGCCAAACTGAACTCTGTTGTTGGTTGGGCAGCCAATCTACACAGATCCATCTCCTTGGCCACTTAGACCCTCATCTATGACCACCTCATGGTTCACAGCGATTTTTCCTCTTTGATCCTACAACTTACCACCCCCCCCCCAAACCTGCATTATTTTCACCTCTTACAGACTCACAAGTCTGCAGGTAGGGCTTTGCGATCACAGAACACTGTTGACTATTTTTACCACTTCATTGGTTGTTTCAGACAACCACTGTTTTCTTGCTCATAATTGCTTAAATATATCATCACATGGTGTCGTGCTTATGGCTAGTAAAACTCCTACTCCGAATGACTGCACCCTGGCTTGGTGGGAAGTGACATAGCGAGCTGCAGGCGGACTCTGAAGTGGCAGGTTTTAGATGTTCCCTGATGCCAGGAATTGATCTCAGCTCCGTGGAGTGGAGGACATAGGAAAAGCAGATGACAGGAGGGTCCCTGCCAGAGCACGGGAGAAAGACTTCCAGGGCCTGTGGTCGAGTAGAAACTTCACTGCCTTTTTCCTCTGTCACCATCAGAACGCATGCCACAGCCTTTCTTTTCCTCCTCAACAATCAGCCAAGTGCAAGACAAGAGTGCAAACTCTGATATAAAATTATACTTCGCCTCCTCAAAGTGTGTTAGCTAGATGACTTTTTTTCTCGCTCTCTTGATGCCAACAGCAAGACGCTTAAAACTAAAATCTGTTTCTTTTTGCTTTCGGTTTAGGCAATTCCACACTCATGTCTTGAGTGCCTGATGTGCTCACCTAGTTCAGTGCCTGGCACATAGAAAGTGCTCACGAAATACTTGCTGAATTACTAAGTGAATGGAAGTGCCAGGCCGGGTGGGAGTGATGAGGAAATGGAAGGGAAAATTAAGTTCAAGAGTAAGCAAAATAAACCTCTGGGTAAGAGGAGTCAGGATACTGGTTACCTTTGGAGATAGTGACTGGAAGAGGGTGACCAGGACTTTGGACTGTGCTAATAATATTTTCCTTATTGATCCTGATTCTGAATACTGGGGTGCATGTACTTTGTGAAAATTCATGGGGCCAAGCATCTATGATTTGTGTACTTTTATTTAATGTACCCTGCACTGCAATTAAAAACAGTGTTTTTAAAGGTTGTCCTCAAGTAACGTAGGATATAATTGCCAGGGGTGGGGGGTGGCATGGAAGGCAGAGGCGGTAAGCAATATATAGGCAACAAATTAGAATGTTATTTGGCTGAATCCAAATTCCAGTAACTGGTGTGATAGCAGTGCAACGAGTGGTTCATTCCAAGCTCTGCCCTTATGGGTGACATTAACATAGGTTTCTGGGGGGCGGGTCACCCCTTGGGCTGAAGCCTCCAAGTCATACACGAGGAAGTCCACACTCAGTACCCCATCGATGACGCAGAAGCCTGGGTGGCTGGTTCAGCTTTGTCTGCTGGCTCCCATTTATGGTTTTTTTTTTTTTTTTTTAAAGAAAGAAACATAAGGAAAACATTTGCTTTGACATTGAATCCACCCCCACATGTAACAGTAATTGCAGGGCCTGGAGGAAAAAAAAAAAGTATCATTCCAATTTGGGGCCAACCAGCCTTGATAATGTTGTGTTAAACCTTTTAAAGAGATGAAGCCAGGCTGCAGCAAGGCCCCCCTGGTGCAGGTGAACAATAGGGGACACAGAAGAGAGCAGCCAGGAGAATCTTCTGGAAGCAGGAGATGTAAGGGTGCTGACACTACCTTTCTGACACACTCTTCAGGGAAGACTGGTAACTCCAGGCCTGGCCCTTGGACCGGCTTGTGCTCCTGAGCCCCCCAGAGGGTTTTGGCTGTGAGCTAGTCAGATGCCCATTTCACCTGATAAGATATGACCACTTGACCTCCACTTGGAGCCAGATTGGATCCCCCTAAAAATGAGAGCTGTAAAAGCGCTGTAGCGACAGGGCCCTCTGAAAAGTCCCAAAGCACACATGCTTTTTCCTCCAGTCTCTGTGTGTCTGTGAAAGTTCAAATACTGAGTCAAGTTTATTGTTTCTATCTCGTTTATTTTAAGTATAGTTTTACACTTTATTATATGCAGTGACATCTTAAATGGAGCCTGTCACTCCATCTTGACTACTGCTAGGGGCTAGAGCCACTTACCGTGTCACACAATTCAGCAGCCCTGATTAACAGTATCTGAATGAGCAGCTCCAACTCTCCCCTCCCCCACCCCCTCCCCCCAAATAGTGCCCCTATTTACATGAAGCAAAATACTAGAACAACGGCATCTTATCTAAAGCGAGAGGAATTCCAAACTGATAAAGTTTGGGCTAGCATTTTCTTTCCATCTCTTTTTCTCTCTCCTTTCTTCCCCCACCCCCCTTCCTTCCTTCCTTCCCTGTCTCCTTCCCTCCTTCAGCTTTTCTGAGAATAATAAACAGATGATAAGTTTTTTGTTTTTCCGGGACATGCTTTGGTCTATGTTTTCTTTCTCTCTTTGAGAATAACATTTTGTTAGGTTAATTCATGCCCCCCAACAACAACAATGTAAAACAAAACACAACCCAAAAAACTTTATTTTCTTCAAATCCCCTCCCCGATTCCAAGTCAGTTTTTGTACTCCTGTCATTATGCGAGGTAGCCTAGAGTAATTTGAATATTTCATTCTCCCGGCTGCTAATGCAGCATGCGTTACAGATGGTACTTGCTTCATCCTTCTGGACCTGGTTCAATTATAAATGAAAGTAGGGAGCTGAGATTTGTCTTTTTGTCTCTGCTTAGTTGGAATAACACAATAAAGCTTGATGGGTAGGAATTTCTCAAACTGCCTCTTTTTCTCCTCGGACGTTTTCCAATTAGATCTCTCCTCAGAGTACTTGGGTTGCACTCACATTGGAAACCAAATGCGTAATTATTTCTTTGGATATTTTCTTCCCCTTCACTTGGACTCGGGCTGTATTCGAAAAGTACAAGTGGCCTCTGCCCCAACCCCTGCCCTTTTCTTTTTAGTTTCTATTTCTCATCTATTCCTTAGCTATGACTCCGTGATTTAGTCAAGAACCTTGAGTAAAACCATTCCCCTTCTCTGTACCCTAAAAAGTCCTGTCCCCTCACATCGTTCCACTTTGGGACACATTGGCGGTCAGGGGCAAGGATTTTTCTTCACATTGAAACATGTATACCCTGCTTACTAAAACTCAATATATAAAAATAGAACACACGTGTATAGTAAATTATGCAAACTTATGAGTGCAATCTTATATGCACATATTTACTAGATACTAGTAGTATTTTAAGTGTGTGTGTCTGTGTGCCGAAAGACTTGGGTTTGGTGTGTTTTTGAAAGCTTGAAAAGTAAACATTGCATATCTTCTTTTATTGGGCATTATTTTTATGAACATTTTTAGTAAATAGTAAAGCACTTAGAAAATGCTAAAGCTGTTTACCTCAGGCTATATTTATTTGGGATCCATGTAAGATTTTTCCCCCACAATCCCAGATTCATGCAGTGTTACAGATTAGCTTAGAGGAATGACTGATTCAAATATCTACCAGTAATTTGAAAGAAGGGGGGAGAAACATTAACCCTGTTTCTCTTGGATTGATTGATTGATTGACTGAAATTTCATTAGTTTATGTGGATGCTCCATTATACAGATCAATTTTTTAAAACTTTCACTTTGTTCCTCACCTTCTGTTGGAAACCAGCTTTGCCTGATCGTATCTGTTATTGTTTCCACCTCACTCTGATGTTCTATTCTTGTAAAGCTAAATAGGGATATACATTTGTAGTATCTCCTAACCACCTACATTTCTGTAAGTTTAAGTCATTAAAAGGAAAGAGAAAGCAGCCTACAGAGACATTGCCAATTGAAAAGAGAAAGCGTCAGAAGGTTATGGTAAGAGCTGTGATGCCCTAGCAAAAGCAGCCTGGCTTAAGGATCTCTGTTCTTTTCTCATGCAAGTGGCAATAATTCTCAGCTCAGAGTCTTCCTTCGTTTTCCTACTCAGCTAAATGGGATCCAACCTAACTCTAGAGATAACGGTGAAAATTAACCCAAAACAGAAAGTGAAGTTTTTCAGATTTATGACATATCATAAAAAATAAAGTGCTTCATTTTCTTACTGGTTTATGCTACCACACCTGTTGGAGGTGATCTTGTAGTTGAAGACCTGGTTCTGAAGTGCTCTGTACACAGACTCCTCCCTGTGTCTCAATCCACCTTGATTCCTGGCTTGGCTTCTATTATCCAAATGATATTAGGTGAGCAAGGGGCAAAAACTTTGGACCTAAATGGAATGAGAAATACTGTTGTTCTCTGATTTTCAGGTAGCTAAAATAACTTCTTGGCAGCCAATTTTCTAGGAACACAACAATTAGAAATGTTTAATAACCTATGGTCACTTTCATACAACTAATTACCTTGGACTCACTTTCTGTTAATAAAAAATCTTGCAAGAAAAATGAAGTTGGAGTTCCTATTTTTAGCTAGTTGTAATTTGTCAGTCATTGACCTACTTTTCTCTGGCAATAAGTAAACTGGAAAATAATAGCAACAATACTGATATTGGTACAATAATTGTCAGTGTACCAAGTACTTTTCATATACGTTGTCTCAATTTTCACCCTTATAATAACTCTGAATAGATAGGTTTTTATTTTTCTTAGTTTACAGATTGGAAAACAAACTTAGAGAGGTTAAACAGCTTAACCAAAATCACAATTCAAATCCAGTGTGAATGCGTTAGGATTAGGTTCAACTGTAACAGAAACCACTGTTCACCCCATTTCAAGAAACATAAGACAAGTGTAATCTTTTGACATACTCATTGATCCAAGATGGCTACTAGAGGTCCAGCTATCCTATACATCTGAATGGAAGAAGGGTGGACTTATTCTCTTTCAAGAGGACTTTGTAGAATATTACTCATACTTCTGCTTGTATCCCATTGACTAGGACTTATTGACATGACTATACTTAATTATAAGAGAGCCTTGGAAATGCAGCTGGATGGAAATGTTTCAGCTATCTCCAAGAAACAGGGCAAGTTTCTGAAATGGCACTGCACTTGGATTTAGAAGTGAGAGCCTTAGCTCCCAAATTTCCCCTGACCAGGGAAGATGGACTGGCTAGTCATTTTTATTGTCTAGATCTGATTTGGAATATAAGGGTCATATTATACCAGAGAACCCGTGTGCTATAAAGGCAAAGGCGAATCTTGATTGTGTTAATGCATGTTTACTAAATTGGTGTAACTAAGCATAGTCATGATGAGGCACATCAGATAAGAGGAGGTGGTATGCTTTGAACAGCGACACTAAAAAGGTCTGACTCTAATCACACCATGGATGACCAATCCATGGAGATAGGAGTGACCTTCAAGCCCTGGTATAAATTCTTTAAGATGACTTTTTGTGCTGCCAGCAGAGGTTTCTTCTTTTTCTTTCTTTTTTTTTTAATAGGTAGCTGCCAAATCCACATGCCCCCTTGGTATTACTTCCACCTAAATCATAAAAGAATGATTTAAAGGATTGTGAAGATTGATAGGTTCAGTTTCTTGGTTCTTCTATTGCCAATGGTCAAGGAACCTAAATGTTCCATACGGCCTCAGTGGAGAGGGCATCTTACTACTAGCTGTATCTCTGGAGGAAAAAAATCCAAGTTTTTAAGTACTTGGGCGTGTACTCTTTGCTTTGTAGCCCAAGTGTCCCTCAAGTCTTTGCCCATGAGCTGAGTGAGTAGGCGTCTTCCCTGGGCACTTCTATCAGTTGTATCAACAGCCTCAAAAGCTTTGGGAGACAGACTGTACACACATCACATCTCAGAGGTACTGACGGCTGGCTGGTGGCTTTCATTTATTTATATTTTTAAAAGAATAAGATGAAAATCAGGCGCCTATATGTTCATGACAGGAAGCATTTTGTGTGTGTTTGTGTATCTATGTATAATATTTCACATTGTATCTCACTTTAGACTCCTAATATGATTTTCCTTAGGTCACACATCCGTATAGAATATTTGTCAGTGTAGCTTGCTCTAACGTTTTTGTGGCAGTAATGTGGAGATGACCGTATTACTCATGAGTGAGCACTGCTGGTCTCTTCAGAATGTCAGGAGAAACTTTATGGTGCTGCCTGCACCATCACATGCTTTATTTAGACCACAGATGTTTGGTCCCATAATTTAGTTGTCTTATTCTGTTATATCTTCAGCTGCAATTTTTCTTTTATCTTGCCTTTATAATTCTACTGGAATTTGTCTCAATAGCTACAGGTCTCCTACCTGGAAAAATACTTTATTAATTGTGGCAACTTTGGTACGCAGATCTATGTATACGTTATAGGATTTGAAATGCATAGTGAAATATTAGATACAAAATTTTTTCACAATCCTGTATCAAATATTTAGGTCAGTATATTTCTTTACTATTATTGAAACTACTGACCATGTTTATGATGTCTAAAGATCAAGTTTAAGGCTTTTGTTTTATTTTTATAAGTTGTCATAATTATAATTCTTCTGTGAACTGAGCTTCTTCCTCTGGGAAGGAACTTTCCAGCACAGCAAGACAGATATCCATGTAGTTACAGATTAAAATACTTTTCCTCCACCTTGGCCTTTCCAGCATGGTAGCTTCTACCAGTGGTCACATGTATGGTCATCAATAGTATACGGATATTGACTTAGGCCTCAGTTTCAGGAGCATATAGATCTAATGTCTCGACAAGAAGTGGCAGGCAGGTTAAAGACATACGTACATACAGTCCTGCTATTAATTCATTCATGACTTTTGTCACTGCCCAGCAAGGTTAAATGTTATCTTTTACAAAATTTGTCTTGGGTGCATTATACGTGCAGGTTTGTGTATGTGTGTGTGTGCATGTGCGTGCACACATGTGCGGTAGGGTGGGCATTAATTATTTTTTCTGGTTGAAGAAAATAGGATACTGTTTGCTCTGATTTGTTTTGGAAACTTGGAAAGGGGGAACTTGGCCTCACCTGTGAAGATGATTGGCTCCTGATAACGGCTCTCTTTCGGTGCTAGATTTGGAAGGAGGAGGCAAACAGCTAGTGGAGTCATAACTGTTCAAAATGAAGTTCACCTAGTAAAAGTCAGGGAGAAAGCACCTCTCACTTATTGGGTGCCTTCTGTGTGCCAAGCTAGTCTAGTGACTTCACACACGTTAACTCGTTTTAATCTGATGGCAATCCTGTGAGATAAATGTGATTCTCCCCACTTTACTTACTAGGGCTTCGAGCAGTTAACTAACTCGCCCGGAGTCAGACAGCTAATAAGAGGCAGAGGAGTCAGAATATACCTTAGGTTCGTCTGATTATAAAACCATCCTATTTCCAGGGTACCATGGAAACTTGTGTCACTGTGAGTCAGATACACCGTCAGGATGTGAAATGCCCCTTAAAATACTGTTATGCAAAATCATGGCAATGGCTTTATGGGCTATCCTCATTGACTCTGCTTACCTTGTTTCATTAAATTAGGAAGTATTTATGAACCTGTTCCCTGCCCCTAGCAAAGTCCCAAATGCCGTAGGGGTACAAGAGAAGGGTAAGATGTGGTCCCAGCCCTTGGACGGATAACTCTCAGAGGCAATGAGAAAACAGTATGTGGAACAACTGATAGCCACGATGATTTTTAATAAAACTGTGACTTGTAGGGTGTCAACAGTAACTATGGAGCCGTATGTTTTCATCCAGAGAAGATATCAAGAAGCAGAGAAGGGGGAGACTCATACATGCAGAGTTGAGCAGAGCCTAGAAGGACACATTAAGGGTGGCTGGAGGAAGGGGCTAAAGAGAAGACCTTAGAGGAACAGCCGTACTGAGCATTGGCTGTAGAAACACAAAGTACCATCGTCTGCAGGTGTAAGAATAATATCTGCCTGGCCTGGCACTTTACAGTTTTCTAAGCACTTACGTTTCCTTATCTCTTTTATCCTCACTTCCTCTCTTACTGAGGTACAGATATTATTAGTATTAACATCATCGTCGTCGTCATCGTCACTCCCGTTTTGCAAACAAGAAACACCAACCAAGCCCTGTTCCAAGCATTTCCTGGGCTCTGTGAAGGGTTCTGAAAGAAATGAATGAGAGAATCCGGGGCTAAGAGAGAAGAGGCACCACATTGGTTCAAGGTCACGCCACTAGCGAGACGCAGAGATGTGGCCTTGTCCCAAGTCTTCTGACTCCCGTTTGGGTATAAAAAGTAAAGGCTTTTCTAGAGTTCGATATTCCCTATCAGTGGGTTCCAGTTTATGAATGGGTTGTATTCGCTGAGTAATATTCCATTGTATATATGTACCACATCTTCTTTATCCATTCGTCTGTCAGTGGGCATTTAGGTTGCTTCCATGACTACAAAATAGTTTTTAATAAGAAAATATACTTTGAAGCAGGACTGACTATATAATTTTGGGGGACCCAGAGCGAAACAAAAATGTGAACCCCTGGATCAAAAATTATTAAGAATTTCAAGATGGTGACATCAGAGCATTAAACCAAATGCAGGGACCTTCCGAGCATGGGGCCCTGTGTGACTGCACAGGTCCCTTGCCCAGAAAGCCAGCCCAGTGTGGAGGTTTGGCTTAGAATACAAGGAATACCTTTTATCCTAGAAGCTTTATCAGAGCTCCCCTAAACAGGAGTGGAGAGGAGGCATATGCCCATGTCGGGGCTGGAAAGGAGCAGCGTACAGGGTGCAGGATGGAGGTGGTGTGTCTTGCATCTGCTTGTCTGTGTAGATGTACCAGGAACGTGTTAACTCTCCATTGCATAAGGAAAGATATCTCTATTAGTCATTCCTGAAGAATTCTAATCTGGAGCAGAGGAGAGAATGGAGAAGTGGGAGGCGGCACAAACGTCAAAAAATGGGCCTTCTGTGCTCACTGCCAACTCAGATTGGGTTCAAGTTCGTAAGCATGTTATTATAAGTGTAGATAAGGCCCGTCCTTATGTAGAAGTCCCAGCACCTTCCACATATATTTCTAGCGCAAAAACAGATGGGATAGAAACTTATACAAAAATCACATCTGCCGCTCTGGACAATTAAGTAAAACATGAAATTGCTGCGAAAACCACGGGGTATTTAAATAGAACAAGATTTCAAATGAAGGACTCATATTGTTGAACCGGAATGTGGTTTAACTCTACATCTTCTGAAGGAGGAGGGTAGTTTTTGATCTTCTTCTACTTATACGTATATATTTTTTTGGCCCCCTTTATCTTCACATCAGTGGGTGTGCCCACTTAACAAAGACAGTTTTTCTCATTCAGGGACAGGCTAAGCCAAAATTTAGTACTCTTTTTGAATCATACCATCAAAAGGGACATGAAAAGGGGAAAAAAAAACCTTAACATTTATTTCACACAGGCCATATACTAGGGGCTCACCAGAACTGTAGACGGAGAGCCCTGCCAACTTTATTTTACAATTGAGGAAAGAAGCTCCGAGATGTCAGCCCAGGCCTCCCTGCCAATAAGTGATAGAGGTAGAACTTAAAGGCTAAGTCCAAAGCTATATTCTCCTCATTCACTAGATAACCCACCCTATTTGCAATTCCAGCACAGGGCGCCAGAGATGTAGAGAATAGGGCCTGCAAAGTAAACCAACCTCTCCACCTTGTAGGAACCCTGTCATCCAGAGGGGGGACTCTGTCAGTATCCACTAGGTCCTCGTGGAGGCTGAGTACTGCTTTATAACTTAGCTTTTACTCCCTTAAATGTTTCCGAAATGTGACTTGGATTTATACCCACATCACCTCTCCATTGTGTGAAACCCAGTGGTCCCCGATAGAAGGGTTCCAGCCAGCAAGGACAGTCACTTTGGGCTGAGTGTGGCACAGTCAGGCGAGAAGCATATCAACTCTTCCAGCAGACCAACTTAACTTTCTTGTCACTTTCTCTGGCCACTCCACTCTGACTCACTGCCCCACCTCGGACCCTGAGTATCGTCAGCCTGGTTGCGGGAGTTAAGAGCACATTCCTTAAGAAGTCCGCTCAAATTAATTTAAACATCAGGTCCATTGCCTCAACTTGCATATACGTGTTGGACTCCATTACTAATGACTCGAACTTGCTGGCTTAAAGTTTGGGGGATCAGGAAGAATCCCACAGAGGTTGAATGAATGAGACTGGCCCAGATTGTGGAACTGTACTCTGGTTCATTTCATTTTGTGGCCCCTACAGAGCTGAGCAGAAGACACAATCGACTTTAACTTCAGAAGCCTTTCCACCTTTGACTCAGGCCCTGAGAGGGGTAGTGTGAAGCAAGGAAAGAATTAGGCTCAGAAGACCCTATAAAGAAAGAAAACACGGGCTTCCCTGGTGGCGCAGCGGTTGAGAGTCCGCCTGCCGATGCAGGGGACGCGGGTTCGTGCCCTGGTCCGGGAAGATCCCACATGCCGCAGAGTGGCTGCGCCCGTGAGCCGTGGCCGCTGAGCCTGCGTGTCCGGAGCCTGTGCTCTGCAACGGGAGAGGCCACAACAGTGAGAGGCCCGCGTACAGCAAAAAAAAAAAAAAGAAGAAGAAAGAGAACACCTTGCCCTTAATTAAGGCACCTGGGTCATGCTCTCTTCTCCATCTCTCGCATAATGGAGTCTTACTTTGTCATTTATTAAGTGGGCCTGATAGAACTGGTCCTGTCATAAGGACCAGATGAGGTATTGTGTGTGCCGTACAAACGCAAATAATATCATTATAACCAGGAAGCTAGGGTTTGAGTTGGAAATTCAGGAAACCAAATGTGGACCTTGAGCCAAGTTTTATTACCATGGCACAAAATGGAATGGTTTATGAATAACTGTTACATAAGTGATGAGACGCTGAACTACTGAAAGGGATTTGGGTCCAGTCGCTGCCAGCCTGCCCCACTGCCTTCCGCCGTGTCCGTGTATCTTGCCACACTCTCCACTTGCCTGCACCTACCCCACCTCCCTACCTCTGTACTCCCCACTCCAGCTCACAACATGGTAACTGGCGTGACACCAGTACCTCCTCCTGCTCGTACACACACAGTCCGTGCTTCTCCGAATAGCAGGGCGTAAGCCCAGGATTGTGCAAAGAGCCTGGACTTTGAAGAACTGGACTTGCATGAACTGTGTAAACCTGTGCTGATTTCCCCCTCTCTGAGCCAGTTTCCAAAACAATGGGTATCCAAGATCAATTTCTGAAGATGGATGTGAGGCTCAGATGAGATACTGTAGGTGAGATAACATGAAAGATGATCTTGGTAGTGTGTAAAGCGCTATAGCAGAAAAGGCGTCCGAATCTGTTCAAAGGCTGTCTGACGAGCTCTTCCCATTTAGACAATGGCTGGTTTTCCAGAGACGTGCCTTAACAACCGAGACCTTTAAAAATGACCTAAGGAACCCTCTGTGTCCCAGCTATGGTTTTTAATCAATAAAGTAAAATGACTTGCCCAAGATCACAAATATCAAGCATGGCAGACCAAGGACATCGATCTTACTTAAAAACCAGTGCTTTTCCGTCTGTAGTCGCCTCTTTTTTTAAAAAAATATTTGTTTATTTATTTATTTGGCTATGCCGGGTCTTAGTTGCAGCACGCGGGATCTGGTTCCCTGACGAGGGATCGAACCCCAGCCCCCTGCATTTGGAGCGCCGAGTCTTAATCACTGGACCACCAGGGAAGTCCCTGTAGTCACCTCTTGATTGTGGCATCACTACAATCACTCAGTACAATCACTAGAGTCACCTCCTGTGCCCCAGCTGCCCTCGGCCTCACAGGCTGGTGGGTATGCTCTTCCCGTAGTGACCAAGGCAGGCTGGAGCCACTCTCTTCCCTTTTCCTGCCATGCTTCATTGCCCGGATTGTCTTGCAGACGATGCCTGCAGCCGTTCTGCATTTATGTGGGCTCACCATCGTCCTGGGCCTTCTGTAGGGTATGGCCAGGCAGTTGTCCTACTTGCCCGTCTATTCTTTGGGCCATAACTTTTGGAGCTCATCACCATCTCTACCAGTTAACACTGCCGGCTCAGAAACTCTGAGCAGAGTGCCTTTCTGAAGTCAAGTGCCACGGCTGATGTCTCTAAATCCCCTTACTCAGATGCACAGTGAGGATTTGGTGTTTATTACACAGGCAGGAGAGATGTGCAGAGAAGGAGGTGAGGAGGCCTAGGCCAGTACCAGCGGGGCTCACGCATCCACTCATTCCAGACTGCTGTGTGGGCAGCGTGTAGCTGATCCCTTTCAAAGGCAAAGCCAGTTTAAAAGTAGATACCTCTTGATCCTGTTGCCTTAAGATGCCAGCTTTCACACAAGGAGCACACTTCACTCCCAGGCCTCTGTGAGCCCTCCTCCACCCTCCCTCCATCTCCATCTTCCTTCTCCCTGAAAACCTTGAGGATTTGGAATACTTCCTGCCCACGTTTTCAACCAAGGGACCACCAGGGGATTTCAGATTTTATTGCTTTTTTCTTCGGGATCGGAATAGCTCTAACCAGCTACTATTTGAAAAACATAGCGGTATTTTTTGCTTATTATCAAAAGGAGAACAGAGTTTTCCTGCAACTAAATGAGAACTTGATACCTTTCTTGCCCCGAGGGTGTGAGTTTGCACGTGTGTGTGTGTGTGTGTGTGTGTGTGTGTGTGTGTGTGTGTGTACGCGGGGCGAGGGAGGTAGAGGGGGGTCCAGCCTTCCCTTCCTCCATCTCTTTCTCCTGGTCGCCAAAGCCCATGTTCTGAACCACACCAAGGAGGGCAGCCTGCCTTTCACCAAAGGCAGACCATCAGTAATTAGCTTCTTGCCTGCCTCTCTCTGTCCTCTGTGTCCATAGGGTTCTCCTCTCTTGTCAGTCTGTCTCTTGTCTGCAGGCAGCAACTGTTTTTCTGGAGCGCAGAAATCCCCAAACTTGACGATCACTACAGTCTTTCTGTCTTTTCTCTTAAACATCTTTTTTAAAGCCCCTGGAGACCCTTAAAAAAAAAATGCAAATGGAAATTATGCTGGAAGCTGAAATGAACATTGTTGTGAGTCATGAGATCCTGGCCACACGGGGACAAACTGTTTTTTATTTTGGGTAATATTTCTTCTTTGGCATTTATTACACCTCTGTTAAACACAGCTCATGTGACACAGTGTTATTCATAGGCAATCAGAGAAAAAGCTGAAAGTTGAGCCATCAGTAGGGCAGGGCAACTTATTGTTAATAGCAGCCATTAAAGCTGAAAGGAAAAATTACCCATCTGCCCCCGCCAGACCTGTCTGCCTGAGACCCAGCGGGCCTCCAGGCCGGAAGGGGGGCTGGGCGAACATGAGGGAAGGAGAATGGAATGTAGAAACCCGAGATCTGTGTAGGGCAAGGTAGGGCTGAATTCAAGTTTGGGCCCTACCCCAAGAACAGGAAAAACCCCACTGATCTCAAGCACTCAAGCTGCGCCTCTGTCTGATCACCCTTGTTCACGAAAGCACCTGGTGGCTCTCACAAGATTCATTTTAGCTAAAGATAGGAAACTCAGCAGAAAGATGCTGCGAGATTCATTTTAGCTACAGATAGGAAACTCAACAGACAGATGCCTACAGCAGCAACATCTTCTAATTATGCAGTGCTTTCCCCCACAGGATGTAATTTGTAACAGGTTTACTCTACCCGAATTCTTTGCCATTAGACCTTTGGGGTTCAGCGATGCAATTTTTTTTTTTTAATTTAACAAAGTCTGTATTTAAAAGAGCATACGGTTTAAAATCCTTTTAGACAGTTTAAATCCTAGCCAAAGATGCAACACCACTGACAAGCCACTCTGACAGCATGCTTGTTGATGGGAAAATATAAGATGTCAGCTGGGAAAATAAATTTGAGAGGGCTTTGGGGGAGTGTGTCGATACAGCTCACACCAGGCCTGGAAGGGAGAGGCAACGGGCCCATTTTGCAGACAGTGTTAACTCACCTGGGTGCAAAGAGCGACTCATTATCAGGATCACATATCAATTTGGAAAGCTACAATAGAAACTGGACATGTGGCTTGGAGGATGGCTCGTGAACAGCACTGCCCACTCCCCTTCCCCTGCCCACACTACCCCTCAAGAGGACTGGCATGGTGGGACAATACTTTGCAGCCCTGCACACTCTTTTGGGTGGAGATATTAGAATGAGGTTTGAAAGGCCAGTTGGAGGGCCCCAAAGATGACACAGAGGCTGGCTGGAAGTCTGAGCTGAGCTAGCGGCACTCATCATGGAGGCAACCCCTGAGTGCACACCGAGCTCAAGGTAAGTGGTGGGGCCTGTCAGAGAGGGGAGATGCCGCTGACTCAGACCCAGAGAGGCGTTTCATACTCAGTGTCTGATTTCTCAGATCTGATCACATCCAGTTCCAGGCTTCAGCCCGAACTGTTCCTTGGCTATCAAAGCTAACGTCAGGTCAGGTCAGCTTAACTCATCACCAAGGACATTCTCGATAGAGCTTGGTTCCTTCTTGCCTTTGGTGGCTTTGTCTCACTAAGAGCAGTGGTTCTCAGCCTTTGTGTTGGCAGCACAATTTTGAACCCTAGAATTATTTTGGTTGCGTCTTGGAATGAATTTTCATCTCTCAGAGGATCTTCAGCACACGTCCCTCATTGACTAGAGCTCTTTTCTTCCCCGACCCAGCTCTTAAATACAGTTACCACACACTGCCCTTGAAAAGACGCTGCCTCTTATCTTCAAGTCTTGGTGGATAGATTGCCCCCTGATAGACAGAACTGGGGAAACCACTCAACTCAGCATTTACCTACAGGCACATGTGTATCTCATGTGTACTGGCAGTTATACTGTAGTCTATTCAATTGCTTTAAGCGTTAGTTTTGTGCACTTATCAATTGTTGAAGAGTCTGACAGTTTTGGCTTCAAAATTTCGTGTCAGAGACCATAGAGTTAAACATCTCTGCTGCGGGATTTCCACGCTGTGTTTAAGTGTGGAGAGTGTTTTGGGGGGTTTGTGTCTTAAGGGATAAGCTGGTGAGGAAGAGGATGGGAAGGGCAGGACTAGTGGTCCACACACATCATTTTACAGCCTTTACCTATACCCGCCCCCCCCCCACCTTGCTTCTCCTTCCTCACCTGTGGATTATCTCTAGAGGGCATTCATGAAGTCGCCATGAGACACCTGCTAAGTGTACTGGAAAGAATTAGGTGTTGGAAACACATGGAAAAGCAGGTGTTGGAAAGAATTAGTTGAGGTGAGGTTGGATGAGAGAGAAGCAGGCCTGTTGAGGGACCTCTGGGGGCAGGGCAGAGGTGACCAGCATCTTTGCAGGGTCAGTGCAGTGGATCCACCTCGAGAGGGAGGTCCAGGACTCAGGAAGGTCAGGAAGGGATTTTCCTAGTATTCCTCATGCTATGCGGAGGCAGTTTCCTAAAATGTTAGGTCCACTTTGGATTCTTTGATCTTTAAGAAACACGAATAGGAGAAAAGGCTAGATGGCAGGACAGATGAAGAATTTCAAAGGGGGCTGTGATTCTTTATCCTTTAGAAGGGAAGGCCACTGGTTTGTTGAATTTAGAGGGCTGCTCTGAAGAGGATGTGACAGGAAGTTCCTCACAGAGAAGTGACAGAGCAAGAGAAAATAAACTTTAAGTAAGATGTTTTCCTTTTTAAGTCAGGTACAGGGTCCTTTGGGAAGCTTCAACAAATTCAGATTTTTTTAAAAAAAGTTTTGTCTCCTCTCATGGAATTTACTAAATAAAGATGTCCTTTTCACAAGCATGTCATTAAATGCTGGCCTCCCAAATGAGATGAGAAGTCTCTGTGGCGGGAGATAGAAAAGGCAGCTCCTAGCTGGTTTGGGTTGGTTTAGCATCTTCAAAGTGAGAATGAGTTTCTTAAATTATCAATACGTCCTTGGATTTCTGAGGCCCAGTACAAATTCCTTTGTGATTTCCGTGTCAGCCGTGTCCCCCCTGCGCCTCCAGCCCCCAGTGAGTTGCACAGCACCACGCCGTAGCCCTCACTGTGGTTAGAGACAGCGTGGGCTCTGTGTCACAGATACCGCTGAAGTGGCTTCTGTGACCAAAAGCGAGGGAGGAGTTCACCCTTAGTTACGATTTAGGGGGAGAGTATATTTTTCATGGACCTGCAAAATCTGTTCAAATGCAGTAACTTTAAGACCTTCCAAAGACTGGAAGGGGTAGAGGGAGGCCATGGGCACCAGCTCTAATCTAATTTTTCTCCCAGAGTCATTACCATCGCAAGCATTTCCTTTCCGTCCCCTGTAGGTATACCACATCGCGCCAACAACCCGTGGCCCAGCAGGAATATACAGTATCCTTTGCCAGTGTCGATCAGGGCTTGATTACACTTCACGGCTGTAATTCAGGCCTACTAATCCTCCTCTACGTTAGGAAGAGAGGCCTGTTCTATTAGATAAGCTGATTACTGTCTGGTGTGTGCTTCATGCCTAGCAAGAGTTGTTTATATGTGGAATTATTGCTGGTTGGAGCCTGTGCTTTACTGCCCTGGGTAAGCTTGCATAGAGGGGTCAGGGAGGGGTGGGGGGGGATCAGGCTTCACCTCGGATCTGGGAGGGGTGAGAAACAGAGTCTTGATTACAGCTGCTGTTCCCTCAACCTCTGCGCCCGTGGCTAAATATTTACTTTTCTTCTCTGGTACCGGAAGGAACCAGATAAGATTTTAAGAGTCTGAGACTTTTGCCTTCAGGACGCCCTGTCAAAGATCAAGGGTGAAAGATCACTGCCCCAGGCTTTTCACGTTTCTGATGAGGTTTGCAGGGCCATCCCAGTGGTGGGGTGTCTCGAGGGCTAAGTGAGAGAGGAATACGGTGGGATGAAGTTGAGCCTGAGATGAACTCAATAGCCACAGACCCAAGAGTGCCCAACCACAGGGCCAGGATGCCTGCAGAGACCATTTGAATGCTTTCTCACATTCAGAGATGTTTTCTTCAAAGCCACAAAAGCCTTGAAACCACCTCTGTCTCTCCCTCCCAGCCCATCTCTGGGCTGGTGTGCAGCTTGTGGCTTGCGTGCAGGCTATGAAGCCCTGATTCTTCACAGAGGAGGAAGTGCATTTGTTACAATTGTCTGCCGGGGGATGTTGGTGGGATGGATGCTGGCTGCACTCTCGAGGTCCCCCTACCTGCACCCCGTTCACTGAAGCAGCTCTTCAGGGAGAGAGGGTGGGGTGTTGTGTCCTCAGATGCAGAGCTGAGGTTCTTTTTAATAGTGGCTCTTAATTGTTTAAGTCCTGCGAGCAGTTGCTGTACTTAATGGCGTGGGGATGAGGTGAGGCTGAAACAGTTACAGGTAAATGTGAACACCTGGTCCCTGGCTTCGGTCCACCACTGCGCCAGCATATGTTGGTGTCTGTTTGTGTATTTGAATATGTGACAGCCTTTGCTGGAGTAAGGAAATTAGGATGAATGTCAACACGGCTTAATTGTGATCATATCACAAGCAGAGGCCTTTTGGAGGGTAAACTTCCTCCACACCAGGGCATTTTAATGCTCTATTTATTTGTCAGCTTTTCTCCATGAAACCATCCGTTCCTTTAGGGCAGGCATTTTGTCTTTTATTTCTGTGTCCCCAGTACACATAGTACTTACCTGGCACATGGTAAGCACTCAAGAAGTGATGTTTTTGATTTAATGAATGAATAACCTAATTACTGTATTTCAGTAAAGAAGAGCTGTACCCAAGAATAAATATAAATTGTTAGCTATTTATCATAGCTCACCGCACGTGTATTCCTTCTCATGCACCTTTCCTGCTATTCTTTCCAGGAAGCAGAGACTCCAAATCCCCAGGGACATAGGTGTTTCCTTTGATGTAAAGGGCATGGCCAGCTAAAGGCAGGACAGCAACACCACAAAGCCAACTCACATGTTAGGAAGGACACTGTGACATATGATTTAGGAGGCAGGGCCACTGTATTATGTCCTAACCACTGGGCATCTGGTCTATGTAACACTTCTGTTTTTTTTTTTTTTTTTTGACCGTGCTACATGGCTTTGGGGATCCTAGTTCCCTGACCAGGGATCGAACCAGAGATCCCTCGGCAGTGGAAGCGAGGGGTCCTAACCATTGGGCCTCCAAGGAATTCCCAGGGTAATGCTTCTTGATCCACAAACATCTTGAGAGTTATTTTATCTCTCCTTCCCTCTCTACCTTTTCTAGGGAAATCGATGTCTTTTAAAGATCAGCATAGTCTCTAAATGGATAAATTGTACCCCCTTGGGGGATTTCTTTTTCTTCGGGACTTAATTTATACTCCTAGGAAAAATCCAGAAGGATCCACACAGAGGGTTGTTGTACAGTAACACAGAGCTGTGGAAAGCGAGTGCAAAGTTTTTAAGTCTAATTTCAGCAATGAAAAGTTTCTTTGACATGCATTGATTAACTTTTTCTTCTTTAATTTTAAGGGATGATAAACGTATGCCTTTAGTATACCCATCATTGTGTGCATGGCTTGAACTTCTAAATTTCAGTTAAAATTTAAGACAGGGTATCTACACGAGATCCCAGGATTGTACGTTCCTATGTTCCCAGTGTGTATGTGAGAGAGTGTGGGTGCTGTCACTTAGATGGTGGAGGGGCAAGTAATGGGGTCTTTCCACTTCTACACATGAACTGAGTAAATGCTTGGCTATCAAAAAAATAATTGTCTGGGAAAACCATACCTTGAAATTCACCTTAGCATCTTTGAGATAATCTCAGGATTATTTTAGAGTGAAGAAATGAACAGTGATCCTGCAATCCCAGAGACTCTGCCTCTGACCGCAGAACTAGCTGTGAGCATTTTCTCACGGGACATAAGCACAGACTAATGCCTTTTGAGAGTCTAGGGTCCTACCAAACACAGAGCTGCATGAATAGCAGTAAGGCAGAGAGCAATTAAGAAGATCTCTGCTTTTTATTCTGTTCATATTTCTTTCCATCCCTGTCACTTCAAGGCTGGGCAACTGTCTCATCTTAAATGTGTTGCTGCCGTCCTGAGTTTTAAGACCAGCAGCAAAAGTAGCAAAAGTATTTAGATTGGGGCAGGAAAACAAAAGGGAATTTAAAAGTGTAAGAGTGTAGGTCCACCCACCCCTGCAAAACCATTAGGTGGCAGCTAGCACTAAGTAGTAGTTTTATACCCTGTATAGGGCTTACATCAGCCACTTTCAAATGCCACCGTGCCCCATCCCTTTTTTAAAAGAGCTTTTACTAGCATAGTTAATAAGTGCCAAAATAATCCAAATAATTGGCCTTGCATGGAGGTCAGTGGAACCTTAGGGTTCCAGGAACCAAAGTCGGTTTTGGGGGAAACGGCATACACAGCATTTGCATTGGTTTACAGAATTTTTAAATTAGCTAGTTGTTTTCCTTACGTTGTCATGGTTCCATAACGGGTTTGAGATAATGTTTGAAGATGAGAAGGAAAGGCTGAGAATAATTCTATAACTTTTTTATTTTATCCAGGCAAAATGAATATATATATATGTATATGTATATATGTATATATATACATATATATATGTACATTCAGCCATCTTTTTTACATTTTAATTTTGCTTTTATTCCACATTCATACCCCATATTATAAACAAGACTTGAACGATCTCTGTCTAATTTCAAAAAGAGAGAGAAGACTACATTCAACCATCTTGATGTGCGTGCTAAGCGCTTCTTTCATTGGAGGACGTCAAAGAACCTTTCTCCTCATTTTTCTATGGGTCTGAGTGTCATTTGGTAGCATATGAAGGCAGAGAGATGGCCCTGCAGTTCTGCTTTGCAAATTGGGAACAGAACCTGGAACTGGAAGGTGTCTCCTACTGTGTGATATCAAACCTTGAAACCAAGGTCACGTGCCAGCAACCCATCTCCACACATTACCAAACAGCAACAGCACAGCACCTTAAATTTCACTTCCACATCTCCTGTCACAAGAAGTGAAGACAAATTCAGCTTAAAAAAAAAAAGGTTTGCACAACTGCAAACTGATGGTTTTGGTGTATGAACAATTCTGTGACTTTTCGGTTTACTTTAAGACATAATAGGGCAGAGGGCACTGAAGCTGGGAAAACCACATGTGTGTCGTTAGTAGCTTTTCTTGGTTTAGCCTCTTTCAGGAGAGCAGAGGAAATGAAATTCTGCAAAAGGCAGCATGAAAGTTCACACTGACCTCCAACCTGTGAAAGTTGCCAGCTGCTAATTCAGGCCCTAGCGTCCTGGGTCAGCCCTGTGCTTTCTTCAGGGCTCCGGCCCGGCTAAGATTGGAGGCGGCTGGGATGTAGAGGGAAGGCCCTGGCAGTGAGTCCGCTGCAGAACTAGTTGTGTGCCCATGGGCCCTTCTGAATCTACTGTGCTTCCATCCCCCCATCCGAATAAAGGGGTTAATAATACCCCATAATGTTCAGGTGAGAGTACAAGCAAATGAGCTTATTTTTGGCAAATTGCTTTGAAGTTTCATTCCCCCGCAAGAAAATATCCCTGTTTCCATGGCTCCCGTACCACTTGTCCACACACCTGTTACTTTCACTTTGTGCTATCAGCCGATGCTTCTCTTTTCCCCATGATTCTACAGACTTCTCTTATTTCTGGTCGAGTCTCTCCAGCTGAAATACAGGACCCAGCAGAGAGTAGGTACTCGGCATATGTTTGTTGAGTGACTGCTTGACCAAGAGACCAGCCTGGGTCCTTGTTGGGACGGCCGTGTTGGTGAAATTGTGCAGGCTGGCAACACTTTGTGCAGGCTGAGAGATTTTTGTTTTAACGGAGCTGTAAGGCTGTCCCTAGACGTAAGTGGACATGACCAGTCTGGCAGAGTCAGAGTGTCACTGGAAAGCAAGCAGCTCCCAAAGAGAAAAGCAAAGTTGGCTTCTGAGATGACTGTGTATCTGTTACCCCAAAGAGCACGAGGTCCTGTAAGGGCCTCTGATGAAGTGGGGACGGGTAGGGTCTCCTCTCTTTACTGCAGGGGACTTGCTGGGCAATCGGCACTCTGTACCTCCGTGTCCTCAGCAAAATAGATGCACTTTGCCAGTGATGTACCGTCATGGAGGGGCCCGAGTAGGACCATGGTGACATCAGCCTGGTGGGACAGTTAAGAGATATTTTGTGGGTTGGAGAGATGCCGGCTCACTTAGTAGAAGAGAAAACAAGATACCTTTTCAGATAAGTGTAGTAAGAACCACAGTAAATAAGGCCCAGCCTCAGGGAGGCAGATCTTTAAAGGAAAATTAAGATCTCCATCATCTGTCTCTCTGTCAACCGTTGATGTATTTAGCGAGTGCCTCGTGGTGCTAAATGCTTTTTGATGACGGTGGTCATGATGACCACCGTACCTCCCCACAGAGGGAGGGCACCTCCTGTGTGAGAGTTCTTGGTGGGGGGGGGGGGCTCCATCTCAAGCACACAGAAGGAAGGAATGGTCCAGAGAACCCTTCTCTCTTCTCTCCCCTGCAACCTGATTTTACCAGGATGTAAAAGGAACACCAACAAGAAAAAGCCCGACTGAAAATCAGAGCCTAATCGCTCCCATCTGCTTCAGCACTGCTTCCCCTTGCTGCCTGCCAGGATGTTTGCCGCAGACGCTAAGTAGCACATTATTTTCGATAAGTTGCAATCATTTACTTGAAATCGACTTCTCCTTTGAGATGTCCCCCTGGAAACTTGAATCGGCATTTGAGAATGCTTGCTCAGGGTAGAATTTGAACGCTTACACTCAAGTGCAAGAAAAGTGAAACCCATTTGACTGCCAGGTGTTTATGTTTTCGAGATCTCGGCCACGTGGACTCTGGTGGGAAGAGGGGACACCGTGGAGGACAGCCCAGGAGCTGAGAGCCAATGCGGAGCTCATTCCCCAAGGAAGGGCACAGGTGCTGAGACGGGAAAGATTGGAAATGATGGCTTCATGGACTCTTCCCCAGAGCAGAAATGTCACGCCTCTCTTAAGCCAAGACCTTTCTTGGTCCCCATGACATGTTTCTCTTTTATGGTGAGACCAGGCTAGTGATGACTGAAGGCGTGTTTTGCAATCTGGAGCTCATCATCTCAGCGTCCTCCCCCCATTCCACCACCACAACCAGCATTTCTTGTTCAGCATTCTCATCCTCTTGCCCAGGATGAGAATCTAGACACAGCCAGCAGCCTGTCCTGCCTTCCAACCTTCCTCATCAGTAAAAGACTGGTGCTTTCAGAGGCTGCTCAGAAAGTTTTGAGAAGCAGAAAAAGCCTCTTGCTTCTCCTGTGGCCTGTTTGCCTGCAGTTTGCAGCCCCTGGTGTCTGAGAATGACATCAGCGACTCGTTAGCAGCAAGACATGTGCTCCGGCTGGTTTTTGTAAAGAGTGGTGATGCATCATTCACATACTCTCCCTGAAGGACCCTGACTGACCTTGTGTACATTTGTGAGATGACTGTCCGGGGTCACAGGTGTTGTTTGTGGTCATGGAAAAAGGAAAGCTAATTGGCAGGTGTTTTGAAATGGACCTGGGATGCCCATAAATAGACCGGAGTCCTTCCGCTGGGGAATTTCTGCTACCACCAAAGCGAATGGAGGTGATTTCTTCTCTAAGTGGGCCGCACTGGGATTTCTCTTTCCCTTCTCCTGTGTCCCTCTTCCAGTTCTCTGGAGCTGGCAAATCCAGCAGGCTGGTTAGAGTACAAACATTATTTTACTATGGTGTAAGGAAAATATCCCAATACAAGCTGTATGTAGGTGGGCAAGTTCCAGCAGCCGAAAATCATCTGTTAGAACTTGGTCTCACATATTGCAACTGCTCTTACATTTGCTTCTAGGATGACAGTTTAGCCTGCCTTAGCTTTCCTCTGGTCAAGATGGAATCCCCACTTTGCTTCCTTCGTCACAGAGGCGGCAGACTGCTCTTGGCTGGTTTCCACACGCAGCCACCCCTCACCACCCACCCCTCTCTTTCCTGGTTCAGACTACACTCCTCCAGGCCATCCAACGCCCTGACCGGGAGGCCTCTCCTTCCACTGCTCCAAACTCCAGGCTTCCCAGATCTTCTCCCACTTCCGCTAATAGCCTGAGTGATACCCAAGAGAGGCCCCTCTAATGATCAAGGCTTTTTCTATCTGTTCTAAACCTTCTCTTTTTTTGCAGGGAGAAATTCTCCCCAGTGGCTTCTCAGGTTTTTCTGTGACTTGCCTCTAGTTATTAAATCTGCCTCTTTCTAATTTCCTCTGTAACATTCTACCCAACAAGAAATCACTCTGCCTTCTAGAGTTCTTTCTTTCTTTCTTTTTTTCTTAATAGCTTGTATTAGCTTAGATTGGTTGAGCTGCCAAACACAAATAAAACAAAACAAAAACCTCCCCAACTCCCAAGACAACTTGGCTTAAACAAAATGCAAGTTTATTTCTCTCTTACTTTCATATAGTCTGAAGGTGACCACAGACTGGTCTGTAGGATATGAGAACTTCTATCTGGTTTCTCTCTCTAGTGTGGCTTCTGTTCCCCAGGTCAACTCATGGCCCAGAGTGGCTGCTAGAGCCCCAGCCATTATATTCATGTTCCAGGTAGCAAAAGGAAAAGAGAGAAAGAGGCAAGAAAGGCATTCCTTCTTTTTCAGGACGTTCCTAGGAGTTTTATATCTATCGTCTACTCATCTGTCACTAACTGGAATTTTGTCACTGGAGGCATGACCACATCTAGCTGCAAGGGAAGCTGGAAATTGTCTTTCCTCCCAGTGACCCTGAACTGAACTAAAAATCAGTGTTCTGTGTCCATGGAGAGGAATGTGTTGGAAGAAACCAGCAGATCATCCTTTTCCTTCATCTTTGTACCAAAGCTCTCTGCCAGGCCCTTTTCCTAGCTGTCCCCTCTCCTAGGTCCCATACAGGAGAGAGACACATGCTCCATCACATCTCATATCTCAAGAAAAATATTAGTAGAGTTAAAGCACACATTTACATGAAGTGATCTTCTTATTATCAGTGTTAGTTGCAGTGGTAACGGTAGTCCTGAGATTCAGCGAGTCTTTTCCATCCTCTTATAGATTCAAAGAAATTGTGTTCCAGTGGAGGGAGAAGTAGAAGGACCAAGTTAAAGAGGCCGAAGGGATGGAGACAGCCAGAATGTTTCACCTCATTTCCTGATTCTAGGCCCTGTGTCTGACCCTGCCTAGAATTTGCTGTCTGCCAACTGTAATGACATCCCTCTGTCCTTGGTCTGCACACCTCTGTCTGTGGAGGTCACCTGGCAGAGGTGTCCCTTTCCCGCCTGTTAGAGAGTAAGCCTCCTCCAGAGGATGAAGGTGTACTATTAGTAGAAGTATGCGTCTTCTGTGATTTGTGGAATTGGAAATAATCATGGAACAAGTTAGCTAAGTTATCACTATCTTCTGTAAGGACCCCTCAAAATCAACAGCACATTGTGTTAGGAACCCTGCCGTTGAATTATTCTGTAATTTTCAAAAACCGGAAAGATTTTTGTGGGAACAAAATGCTCTTTTTTTCAAACTTAGTTCTGAGGAAATCGTTTGGAAGGTGGGAGGAAAAAAAAAAAATTCTGCTATGATTGAACTTGAAAATGTGCAAGTCACTGCTAGTCACTAGGAGCTAGAAAAGCATTCGTAGTCCTAAGACAGTGGAATTATGTCAAGATGATAAGATCACACATGATACAAATGTGGCAATATCCAATTATCTTAATATTTTGAGTGTGGAGTTTCTCTATGCCCCGGCAGAAAGGGATGACTGTGAGGTCTGAATCCCACCCAAAAGCCGAAACTGAAACACATTTCTTCAAACCTTGATCATGAATAGAATCTTTGCTCCCTTCTGGTTATAATTTATTTATTTTTTAATGGAAATTTGAAAGCAACCATTAAAGAGGACATCCAGGCTAGCTTGTCTTGACACAAGGTGAGATTGCTTCAGAGCTGAGTGGTTCCCAGAAGGGTCTTTTCAGCCTTCTAGGAGGATTGTGTCTTACAGTGTGAGCTCTGCCGGGTCAGGATGCTTTCTGGCTCAGGTAGACTAAAGCCGGGGGCTCTTGTAAAGAGGGGACGCACCAGGCTTCAGGGGAAGTGGGATTCTTAACGTGCTTGGGAGAAGAATAGCAAGAAAGGAACATAAAGAGGGGGAAAGAGGAGAAAAAGAAGAAGACGTTTTGAAATGTATTCTTTGAGCTGAGGATCGATTTCCTGGGCTTGATGGTGTTAGTCTGAGCTTGCCTTGGAAGCCCAGCACAGTGAGGTAGGGTGTGTGTGTGTGTGTGCGTGTGTGCGTGTGTGTATGTCTGTACACTCATTAACTTAGCCTGGTTCCTTCTGCCTTGCTGATTCCTAATACATGAAAACCAAACTCTTAACCCTAAATCTATCTTGCTTTCTTATTCTTCCCAAAGGGACCTTTATCGATGGAATTGATTTAGATTCAACCAACAATTGAAAACCTACCAGTTACCAAGCACGGACATGTGCTTTTGTAAAAATAACCTTATTTAATCCTTTAATAAGAATCGTGGTGTGGTTGATATTATTATTGACTGTTGGGTGATAAACTGAGCTTAAGGGAGGCAAGGTCATGCAGTGGGAGCCTTGGACCTGGCTTTGAACCAGTGTTCTTCCTTCGTGCCGTGTTACAGAGCTGACGGAAGAGGGCTTGGGCCCTTACACTTTGGGAGGATATTGAAATCTAATGGCAGAGGAAATCTGTCATGAATTAACACTCGCAGGCAGTGTGCTAGGTGCCTAATTGAGACTCCAAGCTACAGAACATTTTCATCTTAAGGCAAGAGAATAGTGAGCAATCTCTCTTTCTCCGTGGTCACGTCCTTGAGAAGCTACCATTGTAGGGAGAAGCTTGCATCTCTGGGATTGCACAGCAAGCTGCCAACCAGTGGCTCCCAATTTCTCATGCTTTTTATGTACAACTTGGTAGGAAACCGTTTCTTCCATCATGAGCTACCAGGCGCCGTCTGGGCCTCTCGCACCCTGTGCTGGTCCCCCCCGGGGAGCTTTTCTTCTTCTCCCACCCCTTTAAGCATGGCAGTCTGAGGCCAAGCCCAGTGTGACCTCATGCCCTCCTCCAACTTCTGCAAATAACTCTTTAGGCCAAGGGGCTCCCCGTGCAGCAGTCCAAGCTAGAGCTATTAAGGCCCAATGCCCCTCACCCAGGCAGCCGGCACCTGTCCAGGAAGGCAGGAGTCTGCTGCCCAGCACATGAGCCTGCTGTCTGCCAGCTGGCCCAGGAGGCTCTGTGTGCCAAGCAGGGGACGTGTGATCGGGATCCATGCCCGAGTGTTTCCTGAGAAGTAGAAAATGCATGTGACCAGGGCTGCCAAAGCCTGGCCCAGAAAAAGGGATGACAAGAAAAGCAAGGCATGTTTCTCTAAAGAAGACCCAAAAATATAAACCACCACCACCACAACAAAAATATGTAAAACCATCTCGAGAGTGTTATATATTTGTATTTTCACCTCCTGCCCTAAAACTTCTCAGAAAGCGTTGCATGTAGTAGTGGATGGTAAGTGTGAAAAAATGAGTGTATCATTAAGGTCCCTGCTCGACCAATTTTGTTTTGCAACTCAGCACAGTGCCTGGTACCATAGGAGATGCTCAATGAATATTTGTGGGATGAATTGCTTGAGGAATCTCAAAGCCTTGCTGTCAACTGACTAAAGCCCTCAAGTCTCCTTGCTTGGTCTACCTGCCTAACAAACCAAGACGAAAAGTTGAAAGGCCTAGGAGACATCTTATCTTCATGTCTAAACCCCTGGTGATGCCATAGAAACCCTAGACCCGTGGGTCCCAACCTTGGTGTCCCTAAGCTTCTAAAGGGCTAAGAGACAAACAGCTGGCAGTCCAAGGGTGGCTGTCACACTTGAAGTCTCCATGAACTTGGCCTTCTCATCTGACACATCTGCTCCAGGCAACTGTAGCCTCAGAGATCTCCATCTAGGCTGGATGGTCTCCACTCAGGTGGTAACTCGTTCTTCCATGCTATCCAGAAGCACTGACTGACAGCTATCTCTAATGCTGGTTTGTAAAATTCAGGAAATCACATTGCTAATCGTTTCCATTTGTTGGTTGGACAGACTCTTTTCAAAACACACAAAAACGCTTGTCCATCAAACAAACGAAGGGGTTGAGAATTAGGGGGTGAAAAACATTGGGACATACTACCCTGAGCTTCAAGCCACTGACATCAGATGTCGGTCCCATCTTTGGTTCAGAAGAATCAAATTATGTCGTCGTTATTTTTCAGCTCAAGCTAGGAATTTATGATTTGTGGGTACAGATGTGCTTGTGGGAAATGAAGGAAACTGGAGGAAGGAAGAGAGTGTGTGTATCCCTTGGGACTTTTTTGGTTGCCAACCACCTACTCTGACAACATCATGCGCCCACCACAGGCCTCAGGGCAGTTGGTGTAGCATGCAAGAAGGGACTAGAGGAGTCTAAACCCTGGGCTTCTTGAAGCCAGAGCCCATGTCTGATGATTCTTGGAAATCCCAGCACCCACCTCATTCCTGGCACCTCAGAGGCCCTCAGTTAGTGATGTAAGTGAACTGAGCATTCCTCAGAGGGCTCACTTTGGGTGACATGGTATGTGTGGCCCCTTCACTGTGGGCCACTGTCAGCCCTCCCAGGAATTCTTCCCCAGGTACCAGTCATGTGCCAGGCTCTCCCCAAAACCCAGAGCCTTCATCGTGGATAATGTTGGCTTACTGGGGACATACCAGGCTGCGCGTTCCGGAGGCTCTGGCTTAATGACTGTGTAGATTTGCTTACTTAGAATTTTCAGGCTGATTTGACAGATTTTTGAAGTGGGGGTGGAAGAGGTGACAGAGGGAAAGGCCCTCTACTAGTAGCTGACTCTGGTCCAACTTGTGACTGGACCAGAGGGAGAAAGAGCCCATCTAAGGAACTGCCTCGCCAAGGACAGTGGACCGAGGCAGAGAGCATCGGAGAGTACCATCCTGCATCCTTCCCTCCTTCCCTTTTTCTCATATATTAAGAGACGCTTGAATAGATGCTCAGTGCCAGAGGCTCTGTGTGGTCATAGGGGGGGATACGTAGATGTAGGACAGGTTGTCACTGCTTTTCAGAAGCTCACAGCCTTGCTCTCAAGGCAGCAGGTGTGACCTTGGTTGTTCTGAGATGTGCTGTGGCTGTGGTGTAGATAGTACTTGCCCTGGTGGCTCAGAGGCAAGGGAGCTCCTTTTTAGCTGTTGTCTGGGTGGGTTTCATGGAGAAGGACTTTGAGCTGAGATTTGAAAGAGGATGGGACTGTAGTAAGTGGATTCTTCTGGCTGAGATGGAAGAGGGCATTCTGTCACTCGGCTCAGTGGCTCTAATCATGATGGTCCTATTGGCCGAAAGAAGTAATTGAAGAGGACCAGATTTGGAGGAAATTGTAAAGAAATTAAGAAGTCAGTAGGAACAACTTCCTTCCCTACCTCATATCTGGTTGTCTTCTGCCTAGAGTGTCAGTCATGACCTAGGCCTCAAAAGACAGTTTGTGTGTGTATGCATGCACGCACACCTATGCAGAATTGAAATAGCATCCACTTGGCTACCATTCGTGACAGTCAGAATCCTAACGTTGTAGTAGAGGGTAAAGCATCTAAGAGTTGAAGACCTAGATTCTAGTCGTGGCTTGTCCCGTTTGCTTTGATTTGGGGGAAATTACTTTGCCTTTGTAACCTGCAGTTATCTACTCTCTAAGTTTGGAATATTCCTTCATGTTTTATAAGGTGATGCAATTCATTGCGCACAAGTACTTTCTGAACAAATAAAAGGTGTTAACTGTGATATTTTCAGGAGACAGGGACTTTGCTCTATTTCTAAAAAATGCAAGGACAACGGATTTCTGTCCCAGTACTTCTGTCCAAAGTTCTGACCCCCCGGGAGATGGCAGAGCAGGGCTGGGGGTGAGGCTGGCAGAGCTTCCCTCCCCCAGCTTTCCTGGTCATGTATGTTGACGAACAGCTCGTGGACAGTGGAACAATTGCAAGGAGGTTAAGTCTTGTGCCTTCAAATCAAGCAAAGAGGTTGGCCAGAAAGTGTGAGGGCTCCCATCCTGGGGAGAACGCCTCATGCCCTTTCCCAAACCGCCTGTCTGTTGGCTGTCTATCTCTATCATCTCTCTCTATCTCTCAGCCCAGCTTTGGGTCCCTGGACTGCTGTCCGAATCTGAAGACAGCCCTCTCCGTAGATCTGCCCTCCTCCCCTGCTGCCTGCCCCAGACGTGGAAGTATGAATCTAAGCGGGGGGCATTTTCCCCAGCTCTGAAATAACCTGGGACAGGAACAGCCGGACCCTCCCAGTCCAACCAGTCCTTGGTGAAGAAAGAGTGTCCTCTAGTGGGCATTGTCTGGAGCTGCTCCGGATCCATGTCACAGCTCAGCCAAGGACAAAACAACCCGCTCGTGGCCCTCCTGCCAAGGATCTAGGAAACTGCCTTTGGGTTCGGTTTGTTTTTCTCCTTGTGTGAAGAAAAATAAATAAAGAACAGCGGGAGACCAGTTGTGAGAGCAGCTCCGACAGTGCTCTGACAGCCTCCTTATCTTGGGAGGTTCACCAAAGAACCCCAGGGCCAGTGATGACAGCAAGGTAGACCATAACATCGGGTGCTTTTTAAAGGGCATGTGACAATTTCTATATACATCACTTACCTGTCTTGGCCGGTCTCTTCCATGAGGGGTTAGATTTGTGAGAAGGAAACTCTATTGAAGAATGATTACCGAAAGGGTTAAATATCTTGTTGGGTGACCCTCCGTGGAGAGCAAATCCACCGCAGTTGATTTCATTTTTGGTAGTGGAAGTGTACAGATCTGACTATTAAAACCCTGTGTGTACTGGCATAAACAGGGGAATTTTCCCTTTAAAACCTATTTCAGTAAAAGCTGTTGGGTGGGGAGCATAGAGGGGCGGGGGCTAGGGAGGGCGCAGGACACCCATCAGGGGAGCAGGAACCTGATCATATGTGATGGTTGCTGGATTAGGTAACAGCTCCGCTGGTTGAAATTGGATCTTGGAGGGTGAGTGTTAACATCTCTGGTGTTCCGGCGAAAGGTTCATTTGAGACCTGCATGGTGCTACAGAGATAAAAAAGAAGCTTTTAAATAATCATTTTGTCTCCTACTTGCCAGAGTGCCGGCTTCAAGCAGTAAATGGGTAGCATCACTCTGCTTAGACATATCGGCCTTTTCGTTTATTTATTTAATGTTGGTGGGATTTTTTTTTTTTTTT
>NW_021703774.1:62314001-62404793 GCF_005190385.1 Monodon monoceros | reverse complement strand
CCTTTTCGTTTATTTATTTAATGTTGGTGGGATTTTTTTTTTTTTTTTAACTCCCTGGCCGAACAGTTTCTCGTACCAGTGAATCTCAACACCCATTTTTTTTTTTTGCGGTACGCGGGCCTCTCACTGTTGTGGCCTCTCCCGTTGCGGAGCACAGGCTCCGGACGCGCAGGCTCAGCGGCCATGGCTCACGGGCCCAGCCGCTCCGCGGCATGTGGGATCTTCCCGGACCGGGGCACGAACCTGTGTCCCCTGCATCGGCAGGCGGACTCTCAACCACTGCGCCACCAGGGAAGCCCCAACACCCATTTTTATAGTGGTACGGATGCTGCTCCTTCTGGGCAGAAACCTGTACATGCAGTGTTGTTTATTGGTCCATCCGGGCCTCTGCCCAGCACACATACACAGTCCAAGACCCTCAGAACCAGAATCTTCCATGTAAAATAGTGGAAGAGGAAAGTTTTCTTTTGTTTATATTGTGTGTGTGTGTGTGTGTGTGTGTGTGTGTGTGAGTGTGGATAGTTATGGTGGTGGTTCTGACACATACTCTGAAATTTCTATGTTCACAATCATTTGAGTATAATTTAAAGGGTGTAATTTGGAGAAGACTGTTGGGTTTTTTGTTTTTCCACATTTTTCTGTTCTTTTATTTTCTTCAGATCTCTGGTTTGGGGCCAATTTATGTGTCCTGAACTCTGAATATAAATGCAAGCACCATTGATGTTATGGTACATTGTATTTCTAGCATACCAATTTCTTCTTGGCCACATTTAGAAATCAATTATATTAAATCTCAGTGAATCCAAATTTCTTTTTGAAGAGTATTTGTTTACAGGATTCATCAAATTATATAAAAGCTAAGCGAAATGATAACACTCTTACTCTGCGTGTGTGTGTTTTTTTCCCCCAACTAAATGTATCTTTCGTACCTGAGGGGGGAAATAATAAGAGTCAGTATAGATTACGGCTTCACCCTCTGTGCTAGTCCTGGAACTTCTTTGGTGGGTAGGGGGTTAACGCTGTATCCTTTCAGTGTCCTTGGCCAGCTTTAGCAATTTGCTCTCTTATTTCATTTAAAACCAGTTAGATTTCAAGACCAAGAAAAATATTAATTAGGTAGGTGTACAGAGTTTGTGTGGACGTTTCGTGCTTCCCGTTGATTGTTTAAACGAAAAAGTGGGGCATGGGCGTGGGTGCAACTGAGAGAGGCTGGAAAGGGAAAATATTCCCAGAGGTAAATATTGGGCACATGGGAAATACTAGTAGGAACATGCCCACCTAGTCACCTACCTGGTACCTGGAGGAACTAGTGCCAACACTTTGGTCTGTGCATGCCTGTCTCTTTGCCTCTCTTTCTCCTCTCATAATGAATTGAACTTTGCTAGAGGAGCAAGCTAATGGGGTGAGCAGGTCAGTCTTAGGCACAGGTGCTGTCTGACGATGCTCATCACCACCTCAGGTGACGCAGTGTTTAGGTAGCCCTAGGAAAGTGCGTCTTCACCATTAAGATGACATGATTATATTTTGCTTTGCTACCATTGTTGCGACCGGAAACCATCACAAGATCTGTCAGTGCTGGGTCTGTCAGGGAGGATTGTTATAGAGTGATGAGGAAGAAGCACTTGGAGGCATCACTGCCCGGCTCCGGTGTTAACCAGCCTCAGCATCTTGGGGAGGTTTCCCGTCAGCCAAAGTTTGCAGCCTCTTCTGGGATACACTGGCCATATTATTGTCAAGTTTTGCCTCAGCACCAGTTTTTTAATGATCAAGCAAAAGTGCAACAACTACAGAATGGCTCAGAGTTGATCTTCTTTTTCTTTTTTCATTTGTAAATGGCCCATAGATATTTGTCGTTGGTAAAGTAATTAAAATTCATTCAATAAAATTCACTGGGGAGACATCCATAAACCCCACGTAAATGCCCTCACCTGGAAGAATTCACTGGGCTGTACAGGCCAGGAAGGAAGGGTTCCTGGGCTCTAAGCCTAGCTCCTTGCGGGGTCACATTCTTTTCCCCACCTTTAGGGACTGGTATTCAGGAAATGGGTACTGCATTCGTTTCCTTTCTTAAGGAAACCTTTGTTAGTGATATGTTCTTCTGAGGACTTTGTAGATCTGAGTAAATAAATTCGAGGAACTGAATAACATGACTAAATCTTTATTATTCTAAGATCAAAGGGACAGTTTCCCATTACAAAAAAAGGATGTCATTGGAAAAAGGTCCACAAAATAAACCTCCAGGATCCCCTAACCTGTGCCATTAACAATGTAGCAATTTTCTTTTAGTGCAGCAAAATATTAAAAATTCAGATGCAAGAGGAGAACCTGGGTCCTGAAGTGTGGCTTGTTGGGCGTCAGGGAGGACTTCCTTCTTTCCTCCCCAGCTAACTGCCTTCCCCACGTCCTCCTTTCCCTCCTCCCGTCCTTTCTTACTTCATGGGGTGTGGGGGGCACGTGTCCCTACCCCGTGCCTTTAATCCTCGTGTTCCTAACCGCCAGCCCTGGTCCACATGGCTTGACCTTCCACTTGACTGTCTCCTGTTTCATGAAAGCAAAGCTGCCGTTTTCCTTTTAGCACAGGAATCGGGCTTTCCTTTGAAACAGCTTCCAAGGTTGCTTCTTGTCATGCCTGTTAGAAGCCAGGAGCATGTGGACACAGCCAGCAGTTATGCTGGTATTATACGTGATGAAATGCCCTGAATGTCTACATGTCCCCTCGGATTGAGCTCAGATCCACCTTCCCTGTCACAACCCTGTGGGGCTGCCTTGCTAGGGCTCAGGAGACAACTGCACCTGGCACCGTCCCCATGGTGCTCACCAGACGCATCCTGGCTGGAAACAGCTCTGGGCTCTCTGGCTGCACCAGTGTTCACATACCCACCAGGCCGCGTAGACCCTGCCATCTCCATCCCCAAGATGTGAACCAGCATGGGACGCCTTCTCCTCTGTCTTTAATCGTGTTCCTCCTTTCCTACCCTCAGTTTGTTTTTAATTGGAAAATCTTTTCGTGTTCGCTCTCAACAAAGACTTGGCTGCTGACAAGTAAACTGGGCTCAGATGAGTGATTTACTTTATGGCAGGTTGTATGAAGGTAGTAAAAAGAGACTGCCTAGCTCTTCTGCTGATTTACTAAATCACTTGATCTCTTTCAGTCCAAATCACCCCCTCATCCCCCAGAAATGGTCATGGTGTTTTAATAAAAAGCAGAGCCTCTAACAGAGCTGAGCCTTCTCCATCCTATCAGAATACCAGCTTCTCTGAATCCCTGAGACAGCTTGTTAAAAGGACCTCACCCTTGTTTGTACCAGGATGGAGTTCTTATCACCTGGAACAGATTGATCTCAATGTGGGGAGATGGAAGTCCCTAGTCCAGGGGAGAGGTTTAACACTTCACTCCAAATTAACTGGATTTGCCTGGCTTAGATCATTTTGGAGATGAAAATTTAGGCTGATCGAATATTACAAAGTCAATGAGTGGAAAACCACAACCTCACAGAAATCTAAAATTAGAAATGAAGAAGGAAATGCTTTTCCTTGAATTAAAATTTGGCAGTTTGGGGATGAAAGTGAAAATTATATTGCTATCATTAATTTTTTTGTAGGTTTGAAATTTCTTTCACTGTGATAAAATATGCATAACCTACAACTTATCATTATAACTGTTTTTGAGTGGACAGTCCAGTGGCATTAAGTACATTCGCATTGTTGAGCAGCCATCACCACCATCCATCTCCAGGACTTTTTCACCTTCCCAAAATGAAACTCTGTACCGGTTAATCACGAACTTCTTATCCCCACCCTCCCCGCAACCCATGGTACCCACTGGTCTACTTTCTGCCTCCATCAATTGGACTATGCTAGGTACCTCATATGATGGGATATAATTAACTTGGGGAACAAAGCAAATCTCTCCTTGCATTTTCTCCTCCCCCAATTCCTCTCTTTTTCCAACCCATTGCTCAGATGCCATATTGCAAGTAATTTGAGACTTAGCCAAACGATACATTGGAAGTTTGTTGTTGTTAAACTTTGCTTCGTTGGGTTACTCTTAACACCTCCCCACTCTTTTGGGTCTTCCCGCAGTTTTGAGTATCCGGGGAGCGCAGGAAGAAGAGCCAACAGACCCCCAGCTGATGCGACTGGACAACATGCTGCTGGCGGAGGGGGTGGCCGGGCCAGAGAAGGGTGGCGGCTCGGCCGCGGCGGCTGCGGCGGCGGCAGCTTCTGGAGGTGCCGGTTCCGACAATTCGGTGGAGCATTCTGATTACAGAGCCAAACTCTCACAGATCAGGCAAATCTACCACACGGAGCTGGAGAAATACGAGCAGGTAACCACAGCCCTGTGGGGTCTGGGCCCCTCCAGCCCTTCAGGAAAAGGGCGGAGGCATCAGGAAACTCAGGGCTGTGGGCGCCGAGGCGGGCAGCCTTTCCTGGAGACTGACATCTGGGGTCCAGCATCTCCGGCCTCACCCCAGAGCCACTTGCTGAACCTGAGCCCACCGAGTCCTTGGTGTCCACTGTTGAAAACCCAGGCAAACTAGAGATAAAGCCATTAAAAAAAAGTCGAAGTTGTAAATGATGATTTCAGAAAACATCCATAGTCAATATAAGGAAAACTCAGTTCCTGGAGCTCTGGAGTGTTTCCCTGTGTGCATGCAGCCCCGGGGCTCTCAGGGTCATGAGCAGAGGGTCATGGTGCTCATGGAATCCTATGGGAACGGACACTAAAGTCCCTCGCTCTACCTAGATTCAGTTCAAATGGGAGTCAAACATGTTCTGCTTTTTATATATGGTATGCAATACGAGACACGCCTCCCGCTATAAGAAGAGTAGAGGGTCTCAGGGGACCCCTGGAGTCAGACAAAGTTGAATTCCAGTCCTAACACTCCACTAAATGGTCTCTGGGATCCAGTGGTCCACATACTATACCCTAAAAGCTGGGGGTTTTTGGCAAAGAGCTGTGGATTTGGAGTCTAGGATATCAAAGAGCCATAAAAATCATACGAAGGAAGGGCTAAGAAAGGCTTTCAGTCATAGAACAGTATATAAATGTTGTACAGTATTCTAATTATAATAGCGCCCCTCTCTACTAGAGGACCCCCACACACACACACGTGAATTTTTTAAAATTTATTTATTAATTTATTTAATTTTTGGCTGCATTGGGTCTTCGTTGCCGCGCGTGGGCTTTCTCTAGTTGGGGCAAGCGGGGGCTACTCTTCGTTGCGGTGCACGGGCTTCTCATTGCGGTGGCTTCTCTTGTTGCGGAGCAGGGGCTCTAGGCGCGTGGGCTTCAGTAGTTGTGGCACGTGGGCTCAGTAGTTGTGGCTCACGGGCTCTAGAGCACAGGCTCAGTAGCTGTGGCACAAGGGCTTAGTTGCTCCGCGGCATGTGGGATCTTCCCGGACCAGGGCTCGAACCCGTGTCCCCTGCATTGGCCGGCAGATTCCTAACCACTGCGCCACCAGGGAAGACCCCACATGTGAATTTAAATATCAATATTGTTTCCGCTGGTCAGTATGAGCAATACTACTTTATTAGGAGTCCCTTAACATCAGGCTGTCCTCCCATTATTTATAGATATATTTGTTGTCATCTCTTTGGATGTGACATTGTCCTGAAGTTCTAAGTTAACTTACTTCCATTGAATTGTTAGGTTTATGGCTTTCTTTTCTTTTTTAAGGGTCACAGAAGAAGGGGGAGAAAAAACAAAAAGCGGAAGACCCTGTACTGTCCACTTATGACTGTCTAGGTAGAAGGCAAATGCAAACTTAATAGAAAATTTAAATTTTAAAATAGAAATAGGCATTTTAAAATTTAAAGTGAAGAAAGTTTCATTATTGCACTCCTATCTACCTTTGAAATGGATTTCTACAAAGTCCCTTCTTTTATGAGGGAAAAAGGTGTGAAGCTGGAAGCCAAGCGTGGTGAATTTCAGCCATCAGACAGGTCTAGGGAGGGTTCAAGGGGAGGAAAATAAAAGCAATCTTGTGGTAAGAACCTGTGGATCATCACCCTCCACCTTCCTGGGAAAGAACAAACTTTCTTAACACGGTGTAGGCTCATGTAGACATTTCCTCAGTTCCCAGGAGAGGCTGAGCTCAGGTAAGCTGGCTGATCTATGACAGCTTCCCCACCTGGGCCATAATGTTAGGGTTCAGAGTCTGCCCCAACTAATGGGATAACTTGGGAAGACACATGGGGACGTTTGCTGACAAGGTCCCCAGCTGGCCTCCTGGGTTCTTCCTACTCTGTGCCTTCCCTCTTTTACCTTCACTGCTAAGCTTGGCCTCTGGCATAACAACCTATCTCGACCTAGTATCCAGGTTAACTCATGCCAAACTCCAGGGGTACACGACGAGTGTGGCTTCCTCCCTAAACCCACAACTGGAATGGATGTTAGGCTGGATGGCGTTTAAAACTGGCTTTCTTCTTAGCTCAGGTTGCCAGCAACATAGACGAACGGACTGTTTCCTTGATTTACCCCCCCTTGTCTCACTCTTCCATCCTCATCCAAAATGACTAAAGCACTTTTGTCAACTTAACTGCACTTGTTCCTCAAGGTAATTTTAAGGCTGGGTCCTCCAGACAGGTACTGCCATCATCTCCATTTCGATACAGCTGAGGAACTGGAGGTCAAAGAGGTTAGGTGATGTATCTGGGTCACACATCCAAAGGAGGGACAGAGTTGGCCCTGGAAGCCAGATTTTGACCCTTGGCCCAAGGGCTCTTATTGGAACAATACCCAGCCAGCCGCACTTAATATGGAACAAGTGTGGACGTCTGTAGACAATGAAGTAACCGGCTTGACCTCTCTGTTACTTTCATGGACTAGATTGATGCTCTCTAAGAGAGGCTAGTGATAAAAAAACTATTCTTCTTCAGAAACTTCTCATAGATACCTACCTATTCTAAATAATAATCATGCTGGAAATTGGGAGCTTAAGGAAAAGCTCCATCAGTACAGAGCAAATTAGGTAAATGTAGTAGTAGTCTGTATTTGTTATTCTTAAAAAACACTAAAAAATCATTTCCTTATTTCTTTGGGCATTTTCTGGGTAAGAACTGAATACTGTTTAACATATTCTATGTGCTTAATAATTTATTAATATTAGTTGTATTGTTAATTATAGTAAATAGCAGATTATAAGGAAATTATGCCATTAACCTTCTAGCTAGTATGTCTGAGAGATAGATCTTCTTCATTTTTTTCTGTAAGCATTCCTTGCGGGAGATTTCTTAAAAATAGGAAACCTTAGTAAAAATGTCAGTCTCTGTTTCAGTAGTACCTAGATGGCTACCAAACTGACTATTTAAGAGTTGATTCTGTTGTTTTGGTTTGTTTTGTTTTGATTTTAGTTTGGTGATGGTAGATAACCAGAGGATCAATTAGCTTTCCAGTAAGTAGCTACCATAACCCTACTCCCCCATCCCCCACTCCCCCCCCAAAAAAAACCCCAACATGAGTCAGCCATTGTTTCACCCTGAGGTTATTAGATAAAGAAGGCTTCTAGAGACTTTCATTCAAAAGAAAAGAAGGAAATTGTTTTCTTCATTAAAAGGGGCTGGTAAAACACTTTTTCAGCAGATCATGTTGGAAGCTAAGGTATTTAAGAGCTAGCATATTCTAATAGATAAAACCGTGATATCCAGAAACCTGAATTTTGTTCCAAGTGCTATTCTAAAAACCGATACTCTTGTAGTTTTGCAGAGTTCTTCACTTTTCAGTTTTTGTGAATAATGCTGCCAGGGCATTGACAAGGCTGTCTCTAAGGCCGAACCCAGGTGGGTCAGGTCCACTCACAGCCAAGAAAGTCTTAAAATCCCAGTCACATTCGTTGCTGAAATTGGCAGCCAAATCCAGTTTGAAGCAGTAAGAGAAGAAGGTGGGCTGAAGAGAAGTGCAGGAAGGAGGCTTCAGGTCTAGGATTAAATTGCTTAAACTCAAGCAGGATTTTCTAAGAGAACTTCTCTTGGGTAGGCTGCTCCCAGAAGGGCCTTTGCCCTGGAACTTGGGACGTCTCCTTTCAGAAAGCGTCCGCTTTCTGGGGGCAGCTGGAGGGGTAGCTCCAGGAGGTGTACCATCTTTCGGACAGTCTGCAGCAGAGTCTCCTCTGTCACAGAAACCTTCAGCCGGCGAGGGTCCTATTTAATTAACGATTGTCATCCCCACGCTTCCCAATTCCATCAGGAGCGCCTGGCTACATGGGAGCAGCACAGCTTGTGAAGGTGCCGAGCTTGGGGGAACTGAGGAGGAGATGTGGGTAGTTCAGGTCCTGGAAAAATCTGGATCACTGTGTTCTGTCTGTCTAAAATGGACTTGGAACTCCTCTGCACTGTCTGTTGTGTGTTCCCGAGCAGCTGTTGAGCAGCTGTCTTGCTGCACCTCAGCAGTGGGTGAAAAGACTCCACTGTCTGTTTGGGGCAGAGCAGAAAGGGGCCCGGGATCCAATGCCCTAAATAAGCATCAGGTATTGTGAGTATTTTTATTCACCGTAATGAAGCACATCATTATTAGCCGAGCACTGTGGCTCCCCAGCAGAGAGCAAGTGCACTTGACAATACCTCCTTCACATCCAGTCCCTCCTCCCTGTGAGCCCCCATCAAGAGGGAGGAGGCTGCAGCCCAGCGGGGGATGAAGCGTTTCTCCGGAAGGCCACTTAGGATGCCTGCCGTGCCTCCCCTCACCACGCCCCACCCCGACTTCTCATAGACTTGCCGCCAACTCGCTGCCAGGTTTTATCTCCCTCCCTTGTTGAGGTTGGGGAGAGATGAAGCTTATACTAAGATCTTGTGTTTAGGTAGCAGTTTTCTTAGTAAGAGCAAACTGCTCTTGGACCTCATCTTCTGTGGATTTTGTCTGCAGCATATGCCTGCAGCCTAGAAAGAAGGTATTTGTGACCCCCTTTAGTTTTACCGCGGGGCAGACTGAAGCCTGGAGAGGTTTGCCCAATCGTGATCCTATGCTGGGTTTCTAAGTTCTCTGTACTTTGAAGAGATAATAATGACACAATTTATATGGCCAGACACAGAGAGTAACTCATGTAGTCCTTACCACACCCTTTGAGGTACTGTCATCCCCATTTCACAAATAGGGAAGACGAGATACAGGGATCTTACATAACTAACCAAGGCCCCAGAGCGAAGTGAGTTCCAGCGCAGGATCTGAACACAGGCAGTCCGTGCTCTTAGCCCACTGCTACGTTCATGTGAGTGATTTACTCCATCTGCAGGTCACTGCACAAGAGCATGGGCACTGCTAGCCTTGCTGAAGGGTTAGGAATGATTAAATCCACTCTCGGACAAATAAAACGAAGTACTGAGTAGTGAAAGGATTTACCCTCATACTCACGGAGGCAGGTCAAAACCCAGGCCTCCCAGCCCCCAGTGTAGACACAGCCCAGTGGATGCATCTGCCTTTGTATCTCTGGCCAGCCGACCTCGAAGGATTTCTTGGAGAAATGAACTGTAAATATGTTATTGTTACTGCATAATTGCCAGCTAGGAAGGGCTTGGTGCTGTAAAAAACAAGGGCAATGCAGTGTTAGCCTCAATGGGCGTGTTTCCACTGTTAATATTAAGTTGAACCCTTTGAGTCCTTAGTTCTTCAAGTCTCACAGCATCAAGTTGCCTTTTTTTGTTAACAATCTTATACAGTTTTACAACATTACTGTGAGTTAACCTGTGAGTAGATATTTTATTGAATGTTCACTAATAAAACCCGACTACCGAGATGATAAGTAATAGTAACTAAGAGAAAGGGCAGTGGTGCTCTGAGGAGCAGATTCAGGGTCTGGGAAAGAACAGACACCCTGGCCTGGATGAGGATGTGTTCAGGTCCTGCCTCAGCTGCTGTTTTTTGCTGTGGGCCCTTCATCTCTTGGAGCCACAGTTTTCCCAACTGTAAAATAAGGAGGTGGGAAAAATGCTCTCCAGTTTCACTTCCAGAGCTGAGAGTATGTTGGTCTCTAACCTGAGAGTTTTCCTTTCTGCAGGGATAACTCCAGAATCCTCTAATTCATATTTGGATGCTGTTTTTGTTTTTGTTTTTTAACCTATTCCCTTTGTGTTATAGACATAGCAGATCTTCGGAAGACCGGCATAGGAGGGAGTCCTTACGATAAAAGTAGAAGTAGAAATAGATGGATGAGAAATCTCCCAGAAGAGTTATCAGAGCTTTTAAGTCCATGATTCCACTCTTCGGGCTGTTTATGCTGAACTGAATATTTGGAAGCTTTAACATATCAGAGATAAGGGCAAGACAGAAAGTTCATGCTATATTTGGCCCCAAACTCTCTTTGACTGTTAACGTTGGGGTGAAGTGTTGTGAAGTGTGTTTTATACTAGTGTCCATGTTCTCATCTTTCATAGTAGTAAAGTCATGAAAAATAATTGATTTTGAAAAATACGTAAGAATTTTCTTTTCCCTTTAAAAAAATCCACAGCATGGCCCAAAATTATAATCAAATGGGCTGAAAGGGATTTCCAGGCATCATTTATTTTTTCCGATTTGACAAAATGCCACAGACTAGCCCACTTTCCTTACCTGCACACGTCTCTAGCAAAAGACCTACACAGCCTCACGTCAAGTGTGCTGAGGCTTGGACCCTCCCCACACTCCATGTGTGTCATCCTGCCGTTCTAGGCATGTAATGAGTTCACCACCCACGTGATGAATCTCCTGCGAGAGCAAAGCCGGACCAGGCCCATCTCCCCGAAGGAGATCGAGCGGATGGTCAGTATCATCCACCGCAAGTTCAGCTCCATCCAGATGCAGCTGAAGCAAAGCACGTGTGAGGCCGTCATGATCCTGCGTTCCCGGTTTCTGGATGCGCGGTGAGTCCCCAGGAGGGATCTGTCCTTTGGGAGAACCCACTGATCCAGGGTTGGAATCCACGGCTGGCCCTCTCCAAAGACTCCGTTGTCATCATGTTCAAGGCTAAGCCAAGTGGTAGCCTGAGAAATGTTCTTAGGTCAGGGAAAGGAGTGCTGAGAGGGTGGATGACCATTGGTTTTATACGGCTCCAGGAAAACGTGTCATGGGAGGGGGTATTTTTTATGGCCGCTGCTTACTCACTCTTCATGAGAAGCAAGGATGACTTAGCTACAGGGACAGAAAAAGCAGGACTTTTTGTTTTCATACCACTAGGTGTCTCTTTCACAGGAATAGTTTGTAACTATGGGCCCATACAGGTCTTACTAGATAGTGCAATGACATATTTTCTCCCAGAAAGTTCTGATTGAGAGCTGGGAATCTTTGCCACAGTATATGTAGGCAGAGAGGGCACCCAGTTCGAGTCAACAAATATTTATAACTAGATTACCATGTGTCCTACTCTGGGCTGAGTTTTAGGGGCACAGAGATGAAAAGATGAAGAAGACATGGTCCCTTGGGCGTAGAGGGGCAAGGGACTGGTCTGATATGGGCCAGATTTTCAATCAAGATTTGATGTTTTCTATCTGACATTAACTTGTGACCTAATTTGTGAGGTCAAAGAATTCAGTTGAAATCACGGATAGAAAGGTCCTTTACGACAAAAACTGAGACTATAGAACAAATAATCAGTTCTTGGTCCTCCTACCCTCTAGACCAATGGATTTGTACAAATCCCTTTGAGTTCTTTGGCTTCTGTTATCCAGCCTGTAAAATGGTGATATCATATCTTTCATCTACTCTAGGGGAGTGTGTTGATAATTGATCTAATAAATAAGTTTTCAGAGTGTGGATATCCTTTGTGATCTACAGTTCATCTTAAATTAGCCATCTTCTATAAATGCAGATTTCATCATTCATTGTTTCAATTCCTGAATATAATCCCAACCTATGATTTTTATTATTGAAACATTAGGTATGTCAGGGTCATATACCATTTAATAATCTGTAGTTTTGTTCCTTTTCATTCAGACACCCAAATGCTCTGCTTATTAAATTTTTTCACCCCAGAAATCATGTAGTATTCAGCTCTCTTACCTGTACTTTTCTCTCTCTTCACAAGTGTGGTCTTTACAGTTCACAGACCTCTTTAAAACTCCCTGGCACCTCCTAAACTCCCTTTTATTCATTGTGTTTTGGGTCACATGGAATATGAAATAAGAACGCCAGCTAGCAAACTGTATCTCTGGGCTAATAGAATTCCATAGAGTAAGTCAAGAGAAAGTACAAATGAAGAGAGCTGCTCCCAGCAGAGCATGGTGATGAGTGGGGGAATGCACAGGCCCTCTGAAGCAGGACCCCCGCCCCCCCCGCCGTGCATCGCCCTCGCCCCGTGGCCTGCTGCCAGCCTGGCTTTTTTAAAGCAGGCCGTTCCGCACGGTACAAAGTGCAAGTGACTGGTGGCCTGTGTCTGGGTCTCTCCCCTGTGCTGTGGCCGCTGCCACTCTGCATGTGTTGTTTACATCCCCATGGTAACTCCCCTCGTTAAAATGCTGGAGTTGGCATTTATGTTGGCAGATACTGAAAAAAAAAAAAAGAAAAATTGGGCCCAGACTGGGTTCTTTTCAAGAAAGAAATCAGAGAGAAGGGAGGAGCAGAATCATTTTCTCATAGGATTTCTTCTCTCAGTAACTCTGCTGTGGCCAGCAGAAGGTCAGACTCTAAAAGACGCGAAACTAGGCGAGCTTTGTACACAGTTCCTTTCACTTCCACCAGCCTTTGCCTAGATTGTTCCAGTTGGCACCAGAAGGACAGTCACTGTAAGAGAGGGTCTCTTTCTTGCTTTGGCTGCAACCTTTGAATCGTTGCCTCTGAGCCAAGGCTCAAAACTAAAACAACTAACCTTTTGTCTTTGTTATTAGCATTTACTTAGAGGTATGTATATTTAGTATCGCTGAAAAAATATGACCCCAAGTGCCAACCCAAGGCTAAGCAAATGGTTTTTCCAGCTCAAAAATAAACGTTTGCCTGGACTTCCTGATTGCGGTAGCTAATATCATTGCTTCTCGTGCTATCTATAATTGGGAAAGCTGGCTAAACACACTTTACTAAGAAAGACACATTCACTGCTCATGTTCATGTGCTTCTCTCAACCATGCATTGGATGGGCAGGGCTTCAACGGAAAAGATTTCTTGGAAGACGAAATGCAAGGAGGACTTGATTTAGTAACAGGGTTAGTCTTCGTAATGTAATGGGTATGCAGAATTGAATGTTACTGCTTTGCTGTGTAACATTCCTTGTATTTTGCGTTGCTGAAGAACAGATTACCACAAAGTTAGCAGCTTAGAACAACGCAAAGTTATTATCTCACGGTTTCTGTTGTTCAGGAGCCTGGGCAGGCTAACCTGGGTTCTCTGCTCTAGTCTCACAAAGCTGCAATCCAGGGGTCAGCTGAGGCCACGCTCTTATCTGAAGCTCATTCCAGTAGGGGCATAATTCAGTTCCTTGTGATTGTAGAACTGAAGTCCCCAGATCCTAGAAGCTGCCCTCTCCATAGGCAGCTTACAAGTTGTCTGCTTGCTTTCTTCCTGGAGAATGTCACCATTTTAAGGATTTAACCTCATCTCCCATTTCATTAACGCAAAGTCAACTGATTGGTAACTTAATCACAGCAATGATATCCTGTTATTTTCACAGTGCCCCCCAACACATACACCCCCCAACACATACACTCAACACAACACATACACTCAAGGGAAAGAGATGTACCCCAGGGTGGAATCTTACATATCTTCTTAGGATTCTGCCTTCCACACTCCCCAGCTGAGCATTTGGGCCAGGTTTTGTCCACTCAAGTCATATCCTTTTTTTTTTTTTTTTTTTTTTTTTTTTACTCGGGCCTCTCACTGTTGCGGCCTCTCCCATTGCGGAGCACAGGCTCCGGACGCGCAGGCTCAGCGGCCATGGCTCACGGGCGCAGCCGCTCTGCGGCATGTGGGATCTTCCCGGACCGGGGCACGAACCCGTGTCCCCTGCATCGGCAGGCGTACTCTCAACCAGTGCGGCACCAGGGAAGCCCCAAGTCATATCCTTTTTGTCTTCCTTATAGTGCCAGAAAAGTTTAACTTAAAAATTCCACTCATTCATTCATTCACTCAACATTTATTATTTCAGCTTTATATCAAGCATTGTGCTGTAAAACTTGGTAAGCTTATTGTCAGGACTACAATAATTCTTTGAGAGAGAGAACTTGTAAACCCTTTTAATGGTTTTCTAGCAATACAGTAATTTTATCTTGTTTTTTAAAAATAACATCTTGCTAGAGAGAACAATAAGAACCTAAACACATGGTTGGAAGTACACCTCTGCACTTCACCCTGGTAGATAGAGTTACCTAAAATGATTAGCAAAGGGGACGGTAAGAAAGAGGAAAGGACATCCAATAAGGTCTGGCCAAACTGGCACTGTATTTAGATTTATTTACTTCTCTGAGTTTTTACTCTCTGTCAAATGCTATATTAGCCACTGGAATAACAAAGATGAAACAATGCATGTAAATGTGGGTCCTCCTGGGACAGGTGCTCTTATAACAGCATAAAACTGCGCATGATCACAGGGAGTACATCTGCCAAGTTTACCCAAAGGGGAGAGAGAATCGACAATCAGGGAGAGGCAGACAGTGCTGAGTCTCAGAGGAGTGTGATGTTTAACAAATAGAAGGAATCACAGAAGCAAAGTAAACAACATAATTCAACTTCAACAGGCATTACTTACTGGAATGCATACTATGTGTTGGGCAGCGGGGTTTCAAATATGTGTGAAACATGGCTCCTCCCCTTGAGGATTTGCTGTTTAGTTGGGAAGACACTTGTAAACTTGTGGCAAATGCTGCTGGAGAGAAGTACACAGGGTGGTATGAAAAGGCAAGGGGACATGAACGCCGTGAGTGTCTTTGGTGAGTGGAGAAGCATATGATGTAGCTGGATGAAATTATGTAGAGCATGTGTAGGACTGGAGGGAAATGAGACACTAGGGAGGGGCTAGATCCACTGAAAGACCTTAACCGTACCAGCAAAGATTTCAACTTGGTCCTAGGAAGCAGCAGAAACTCTGAGCTGTTTAAGGAGGGAATATAGTAATTTATAGTGTAAGTTCTCAAGTTGCACTTCTTGGATTCAGATTCTTGCTACAACCCTGACTACCTTTGTGACCCGGGGTAAGTGGCTTATCCTCCCTAAGACTCAGTTTTTGTGTTTCTAAAATGGGGATAATTCTATACAAGAATAAATAAGATAATATATTAAAAAAGTATAGTGTCTGGAACATAGTATTCACACCGTAATTCAGCTATAATATAGTAAGGTTCAGTCTATTATATATTATTTATCATTATTATTATTATTATTTTCATGATCAGATCCATGGTTTGGAGGAATTCCTCTAGTGATTTTCTTGAAGATGAGCTGAATTCAAAGAAACGGTAGGAGACCACTGTTGAGGTGTGTGCTTCTCAAACTGGGGAAATACAGAATAAGTATGAAAAACCTTCCCCATTTTACTCAAATATTTGGAGGAAAATATTCTTATTTTAAGATAAACATTGGTATGTGATGGAATAGACTACAGCAGGAGGTTTTGGAGCCATTTCGTGCTTTTGATGGTGTGCACCAGGGCCGTGAGTCCATGCTCTCCTTCTAGGAGGGTTGCTTGGCCATGATTTAGGGAAAGCATCAGTATGGAGTTGCACTGTCTAGTCTGTGGCTTCTTGATTTTAAATTTAAATTAATTAAAATTAAAGTAAATAAAATTTAAAACTTTAGCACTCCAGTTATATGAGCCATGTTTCAGCCACTCGGTAGCCACATGCAGCTGATGGCTGCTATACTGGAGAACAGAGAACATTTATTTTCCTCATTGCAGAAAGTGCTGTTGGACAACACTACTAAGACCATTATATGACAGACTGTGGCTCCTCTAAACCCATTTCAAAAATAGCAATGACACTAAGGATGGAACAAAAGGGATAGATTTGAAAAATAGAACTAGTAAGACTTGCTCTGGGGCCTACCTTCCTCAAATTCCCATTTTGCAAGAGCTTTTAACACACGCCTCCTTTTTAGTGGGGCTTTTGAATCCAATCTGCCCAATTTCTGGTGCTGGGTGACCCAGAAACTCAGCATGATTTGGGAAAGTGGCTTAGGCTTGGCATAATCTGGACAGATGTGGTTAATACCTATGGACAGAGAGTGTTCATCCAGTAAGAGAACAAGAAGAATGGAGAATCGCTCCCAGATGCTGGCGCATGCTAGGTACTCAAATATTTGAAGGAACAAACAAACGAATGGACGAACAAATTAGCAAATACAATGAACTCTGTATCGATGGTGATGCCATTATATAATATGGAAAGAAAAGAAAATGGAGCTGGTTTGGGTGAAATGTGATACTAGCCTTAGAAACACAGAGTTTGTTGGAAGTGTCTGGGGTATGCAGTAGTAAATGGGGTGTTGGCTTTTAGGAGAGGCATTTGGTCAGAGATAACACATTTGGTGGTTAGCAACATATGTGCACAGCGCCTACACTCCTCACTCTCGAGTCACTGTGATTTGAAAGGTTCCATCCCTAAAATTTAATCAACTTCCACATTTCTTAAGTTTACCTGGATAACTGATGATCAGAGCTTTTGGTTGGCTTGAAATAACACATGTTAACTCACCGAGCTGAAAACGCTTCCAGCCAAAGCAAAGAAACCAGGTGTCTTAGTTCAAATAACCTTATCGTCAGAATTATATTATTTTTACTGGGTTTCTTGAAATTCTGCAAAATCCTACTTCTGGGGCTTCAAAGGCCCTAGATTGAGACAGCCACTGCACAAGGTGATAAGTGCATCCATCTGAGTAGATGAGACCACCTAAAGGAAGATTGCACGTCACCAGGAGGAGAGAGCCGGGAACAGCTGTCTGCACCATCCCTGCACCCCAGCTCATTCCAGAGAGGCTTCCTATGAGCTCAGTTGGAAGAGTCCCAAGAAATACACTGTAATGCTAATGCAAACAACTCCCAATTAGGGGAGCCTTCAGGGGCCACTTCCCCAGGCCTAAAACAACTGTTTTCTTTAGGCCAAGAGGAAGCCAGAGGTTATCCAAAGACTAGCTTGGAGACCGGGTTAGCCACTCGGCTACCATCCTCAAATTCCCATCATGCAAGAGCTCTTAATACACGCCTCCTTTTTAGTTGGGCCTTTTAATCCAATCTGCCCAATTTCTGATGCTGGGTGACCCAGAAACTCAGCATGATTTGGGAGGGTGACTTGGGCTTGGCATAATCTGGGCAGATGTGGTTAATACCTATGGACAGATGGTGTTCGTCCGGTAAAATCAGGCACTTTATTATGTTAATTAATCCAAGTGGGACCCGGAAAATACAATATTAGCTGAATTTCCTGTCTAGCAAGGCGATTGGTGCTTTCTGTTGGCTTAAATCAGAAAATTCAATATCCTGGCATAACCAGGGATGTTCTGGAAATTTTTTTTCCCCATAAGGAAAAGCCTTTGATAAAAGCTAGAAAGGCAGAAGTGCTAATGGAGCTAATTTAAAGATAGAGACCCCACCCCCTCAAGGAGGGCCAGCCGGCATCTGCAAGGAGCCAGGCATCCCTAAGCAAACCCCAGCTATCCTCAGGCCTTAGCAGGGAGGAGGCAACAAAGTGATTCTCACTTTAAATTAGTTCAATTAGCACTTTTTCTTTTAAGAAGAAAAATGCTTTTATTCAAAAAGTGGTTTTCTTCATTTTAGCAACCTGTATATTAAAAAGATTTCTGTGGGCTTATGTTTTACCATTTAGCAGCTGTTCCTGCTTAGAAAGTGCTGCTTTTCTCCTTTCAAGGGAGGTCAAGTAGTCAGGGGGTTAATTTCCATCCATTCTCGCCCCCCTTCCCCATGCCTTTTAAAAATGTTGCATGCACCTATATGGGGATAGAACAGAGAGAAAATAACTTCTTAAAAAATATTTATTTATTAATTTGGATGCTATGGGTCTTAGTTGAGGCAGGCAGTCTCCTTAGTTGCAGCAGGGGGGCTCCTTAGTTGTGGCTCACGGGCTCCTTTGTCGCGGCACATGGGCTCCTTAGTTGCAGCATGCATGTGGGATCTAGTTCCCTGACCAGGGATCAAACACGGGCCCCCTGCATTGGGAGCATGGAGTCTTAACCACTGTGCCACCAGGGAAGTCCAGACAACTTATTTTTAACTTATGGCTACAGAGTCTCTGTGTAATTGCCAGGAGGCAATCTGTATACAAAAAAGAGGCTGGGTTTTGTAGTCAGGCAGACCTGAATTGATACTTTGGCCCTATAACCTACTAGTTGAGTGACCTTTGAACTCAGTTCTTCATTGGTAAATGGGAATAACCATAGCTACCTCGCTAGTTGTGAAAAGTGAATAATTTGAATTGATGGCTCTGAGGGGGTATGGCCCAAGGCCTGGAACCTGGTAGGAAGAATCCCCAGTAAGTTCTAGTATTTGTCATGTACCAGGCACTGTGCTGAGTCCTCTCTATGTATGATCTGATTTCTCCCTGTCACCCCGTGAGGTCAGTTTGACTCTTTTGACTGTCATTTGAAGAAGCTGAAGTTCGGAGAGGCATCCCAAATCACCCAGCTGGTATTCAGCTGGGCCAGGGTTCAAAACCAAGATGGTGGAATTTTGAAACTTCATGCCCCTCACCACTCTGTATAAATATTTGTATAATACATGTGATTGTTCTTCTGCTTAGTGTCCCGACAGTACACAATGAAGTATTTAAAGAACGCTTTCAGCATCCAACCCCTTCGCTCAAATCTCCTCTTGTTCACTTTTCACTCAAAAAAGGGTCTTCTCCCAGACGTAGATCCTCTCCTCTCCCTTTTTATATGTATTTTTGGTGTGAACTTTTTTTTTTTTCCGTTGTCGTTGTTGTTTCCTTTCTCTTTATGAAGGCGGAAGAGACGGAATTTCAACAAGCAAGCGACGGAAATCCTGAATGAATATTTCTATTCCCATCTCAGCAACCCCTACCCCAGTGAGGAAGCCAAAGAGGAGTTAGCCAAGAAGTGTGGTATCACAGTGTCCCAGGTAAGAAGCCCTCAAAGGGCTCAGCCCATAGCCTGGCCCTGGTGGAGTCACAGTGCAGAGTCTTGGAGGTCTTGCTTTCCTGAACTTTCATGCCTTGTAAGTTCCATCAACTTAAGCCTTAAAATGGCAAGGTCAGCACATGATGTGCATAAGAGAGTTTCCAAGGCAGTACCTGGAAAAACTTGAGAGGAGCCAGCAGAAGTAGGAGAAGACTAAGTACAGTGTAAAAACAGGGACAGGGTTCTTCCCTCTGAGCTCTCCGTTGCTTCAAATGGGTGAAGAATTCTACATGTACTTGGAAAGCCATCTGAATTTCTCATGTTATTTTCTCAAGCATACTCAATTCCTTGGCCCATTTTTTTGCCCAACCCAGGAACTTTAAGAGTCAGTGAATGGAACTTTTAAATGAAAGGGACTCAAACGTCCTCTCTTGATGTCCTCACTCTGTAACTGATGGAGTGTAGGAATTTTAACGTGTCACTATGCTTGCATTGGAATGATTGCACAAAATGTCACTGAGTGCCCCCTTCCCCCAAAGAGCAATAACCGTAACAGGTGCCTATTGACGTGGAAAGGTACGTGACATAAAATTTTTATGGACCTGGAGTGTTCAGCATTAATATGAAGTAGAAAGGTCAGCAAGTTTTATATGTATCTACATTTTGTCTACACAAAGGATCCATCCAAACTTCTTACTCGGTCTGAACCTCAAATACCACCACCAGTCTCTAGTTGAGACCAGTAGGGATAGTCAAGAAATCTCTCAGAGAAAGCTTTCCTCAGAATTATGTCACGTGCAAGAGAATCAAATGTACTAGTGTTTCCAAAAAGGGCAAGGGGGAGGGGGAAGTTGGGGAGAAGAGGCCTACTTTAGTGAAAAACTTCACTTAACATTTTGTAAATGAAGTAGACGCTGTTTTGTATAAACTGAGCATCTGTACTTCCTTGAGCTGAATCCTGGCTTCTGCTACTCCCCGCCGGGTGCTGATCCCATCAACCTGTGTTTAGCTAAGCAGAATTGGGTCTAGTCAAAATAAAGAACTCCACACAGGGGATCTGCAATGAAGAGATTGCCGGGCTCTCCCCAGCACTCTATGCGTGATTTTTGCAGCAGCCTTGGAAACCACCTTTCAGACAAGGCAGAAAGAATCGTCTCCTTTTTAACCTGGACCTTCCTCAGGTACTTGGACCCAGCGGAAGGTCGTTGCCAGTCTTGGCAACCCTGGGAAAGCAGAACATCGGTGGTCTAATTCAGGTGGCCTGATTGTTATCTAGGTTTCTAACCATTCTTGTCCAAATCTAGACCCATTGTCCACAAGTAAAGAGAACTGATGTTTTGTGGTGCTTGCTGCATGTTTCCAGGTATAAACCATATCACTAACCCCCAAACAGTGAATTTCGGTCATGGGATCTTCTGCTGCTAAAGTTGAAACTCGCTATATTGTTTGAATTCAAATTCTGGGATTTGGAATTCCAAATCCCTATTGAAAATAGAATGAACTCTTCAGGATCTAGTCTGTATTGTATGTGAATAAAAAATGGAATCTTGGCCTATTCCAGCAACCTTCACATCCTTCATTATGGAAATCCAGGGTGCAAATAGTGTGTCCATTAAAATGATTATTTACATCTATTGTATCACCTTTCTCTTTCCCCTATCCATCCCAGGGCGATACCATTCTTCCTTCCCCATCACATCACTTCCTCCCAACAATAACCAGACTGTTCTACCATTGCCACACAAGTTCCAGTGGGAGACAACATGATATCGTAGAACGAGCATTTGCTAGGAGCATGTTTATGCTGAGTCAACCGTGGGATTTTAGGAACTCACTCTTTCTATTTGGGTCTTAGTTGCCCCATCTCCAGTCATGGTTGGTTGGACCACATGATATATTAAATCTCCCTCTATCTCTAGTTCTCAAATCTAGGAGATGCCTTTGACTGTATCTTTCTTGTTTTTTTTTTTTTGTTTGTTTGTTTGTTGCTTTGGGGTTTTTTTTAACTAAATTTATTTATTTATTTTTGGCTGAGTTGGGTCTTTGTTGCTGGACACAGGCTTCCTCTAGTTGCGGCAAGCGGGGGCTACTCCTTGTTGCGGTGCGTGGGCTTCTCATTGCGGTGGCTTCTCTTGTTGCAGAGCACGGACTCTAGGCACGTGGGCTTCAGTAGTTGTGGCTCGCGGGCTCTAGAGCACAGGCTCAGTAGTTGTGGCTCACGGGCTTAGTTGCTCCGCAGCATGTGGGATCGTCCTGGACGAGGGTTCGAACCCGTGTCCCCTGCATTGGCAGGTGTCCCTGTGCCACCAGGGAAGCCCTGTTTTGGGGTTTTTGTTGTGGTGGTGGTTAATAATCACCCTCCATCTTGAAATTCTCCTACTTTGGCTTTCTTGACATTGTTCTCTCTGGAGTTTCCTCCTTCCTCTTGGGCCACTCCTGCTCAGTCTTCTTAGAGAATCTGCCATCTCTACCTATCCTAAAAGTATTGTTCTTTCATTAGCCCCCATCTCATCATATCCTAGCCCATCGTCCTTAATTATTTTTTAAGACACATATTCTTTTAAAATCCACTTACTAGTGAGTCCTCCTGTGATTCCCAAACCAAAATATGCTCAGACACAGAAACCCATCTATTGACCATCCTCTCCTTTGATCCCAGAACAGCCCTTCCTCTATTCTAATGCTTGGAGTACTGCTTGGAGTGTGATCTACAGAAGGCAGCATCAGCTGGGAGCTTGTTAGAAATGTAAACTCTTGGGTCTTACTGTATAGCACAGGGAACTATACTCAATATTTTGTAATAACCTATAAGAGAAAAATAAATCTGAAAAAGAATATACGTATATATTTGTGTGTGTGTGTGTGTATATATATATATATATATATATATATATATATATATATATATATGTAACTGAATCACTGTGCTGTACACCTAAACCTAACACGATGTTGTAAATCAACTATACTTCAATTTAAAAAAAATTTCTTGGGTCTCACCCCAGTCCTGAATCAGAATCTCTGGTGGAAAGGAGAGGATGCTAGGGATCTGTCTTCATAAGCCCTCCATGCACACTTGACTTTGAAAAGCACTGTTCTACACAGTGAGTTGGAGTGGCCCCCTCCGTGCTCACAGCTGCAAATATACTTCTCTTTAAATATCCCCATGAGACTTCTCTCCTGGAATGCCAAACTCATATATCTTACTTCCCACTGGACTTCACCATGGCTCTGCCCACGGGCTCTTCAAACTTAATGTTCAAAATGTGAACCAAACTTTCCCCGGAGAATCAGTGATTCCTTCTGCATTATCTGTCTCGGAGTAAGTCAGTCATCTCTGTATCCCTAGTGCCTAGCACATAGTAGACCTTGTCAATGATTGTTGAACAGTGAGTTAATTAATGAAAACACCGATTCTGTACATTGTTCAGGGCATAGGACATCCCCCTAGTGGACGATGCAGGAAATGCCTGAACTGACCCAGCATCTTCCCTGCATGAGCATCTATTCTCCTGTAGAAAGGAATCATCCCAGGACCGGTCCCTTCTCCACCCTCTTCCTTCTCACCTCCTCTCATGTAGCCAATTTATTAGAGCACAGGCATCTTCTTTCCTCCTCAAAAGTCGTTCCAAACTTCCTTCATCTTTCCCCCTTTCTTCCAGCTCATCCAGTTACCCCAGAAAAAAATCTCCCTGCCTCTTTTCCTCTCTCTCTGTTCCACTTAGAAGTCAAAACCCAACCACAATGATGATTGATTCCTATGAATAGTGAAAGTTACATCAAGAAAAGCATGAGTTTGGGAGTGAAATTAGATAGGCAGTGGCCCCTGAATGGACCCAGAAATGCCCTTCCTCTTCCAGTATAACTCTCTTTCTGTAGGCACCAGCATTTACAATAAATACAGCATTTTCTCTTGAGTTTTTTTCTCTCTTGTTTACTAATATTGCAATGCCATGTTTTGATTTTTATTACAGAGGCTTGGCATTTCTGCTTCAGTGTGAGCTGTATAGGTCTATGAGGGATAGCCTTATAAGATTTTTAAATTTAGCTAATGCACTTTAAAAATAAGTGTAGTTTTGCAAGAATTTTCTTTATCTGCCATTGTTGGGGTAAATTAAATTACATGTAAGCTATGGTACATGTGTTACCAACTTCTCCTTCTCTCACCAAATTCATGGTTTGTTTTGTAATTGTATAAAACCACAATATTTTAGTTTGAAATCACATCTGAAATATGGGGTATAAAACTCTGCTTCCTAAGGCAGGATTATGGGAGTAAAACTTGAATTTCACTGTGTCTCCACTTGTGTCTGGCAGAGGTCTTGGTATAAAGAGAACGGGCATAGAATCAAGCCAGGACAGCCGCTGTGAGCCACATGAAGGAAATAGGTTAACAAATGAAAGTAAATTACGTTTATTTTGTGTATTGGTGTTAACATTTAAAGCCTGGAATTCAAAGGAATAATCAGTGCTAGGCTTCAGTTTTTCCTCATGTAGATAACACCAAGCTTTGCACAAAATACTTAGTGAAATTTATTGGATTGAATTATATTGATCCTAAGGTCAGTAGTACAATGCAGCTAAGAATCTAGTCCATATTAAAGTTATTTAACTAATAAAAATGTGAAATTAATCCATCCATGAAAGCACCCATATGTTGATATAGATTTCTTTGAATATTTAAAGGTCTGTATATTTTGATTGCCCAAAGTCAGCTTTAGCATTGGTAAGTAACAGGCATTTCTCCTGAAATGCTAGGTTTATTTTAGCGTCCTATACTTAAGAGGTAAGCAGATTTAAAATGCTTGCCCTAAACTACAAGGGTCCTAGTTAAATGAGCAGCTCCTCCCTAGAAAAATCTTTGTCACAGTGGTTTTGCTAGACTGTGTTATATTAGGCAAGAGAATCTCATTTTATGTAGTTGCTCCTCTCCAAGCCCTTCCTTCAGATCTTTTAATTGATGTTGCAGAATCAGAGCTAGGATGAGACCAATTAGCCTACCTCTTCAACCCTCTCATAAGCTCTTCCTTTTCCTCTGTGATATTTGTGCAGGATGAACTTGGTAACTTTCTCGTCTTCTTTTAAACCTCTCTAGGTATCAAACTGGTTTGGAAATAAACGAATCCGGTACAAGAAGAACATAGGTAAATTTCAAGAGGAAGCCAATATTTATGCTGCCAAAACAGCTGTCACTGCTACCAATGTGTCAGCCCATGGAAGCCAAGCTAACTCACCGTCAACTCCCAATTCAGCTGGTTAGTTTTTTCTTTGAATTGGGGGAAATGTTCTCCATTTTTATATGTGCTTTTCCTACACTGGGGTTTTCTTTTAATTCTTTAGGCTATGGATGGGTTGATTTACGTATTTGATTGTCTGTTTTACTGTTGATGCGACTTTGGGTTTTTCTTTTCATTTCCAAAAAGCAGTGTGTTTTGCTGTTTATAAGATGGACTTGTCTGAGGGTTTGCACTAATGTGTCTCTTTAAGTTGGACAGAGGTAAATTGGTTGGTTTTGATGAGGAGACCTCTAAATTCTCCTTTCAGAGATTCTAATGAGTAAGCTCGACTTAATACTTTGAGATAGTCCCTTGGGGTTCAGGCATTTCGTCTGTCTCATATAAAGTTGTTGTCCTTATCTATTTTGCTGTTCCTATCACATGATGTCTGGGTCATCTACTAGCATGCATTCTTTGAAGGAATATTCACTCTTCTTTAAATATCTTATTAAAATGTTCTGGTCTGCAAAGCCAACTATGGTGATTGCTATCCATTTTTTATACTTATCGTTCTTTACTGCTTTATTGTGTTGGTTTTCTTTATGTAAACTACAAAGAAAATTGCCAGTCATTAATTCAAATGATTTCAGATTCCAGTTTTTCTGTTACAGTATCAGTCATGTGCTGTACTCCTGGTTTTATTTAAGTAAATGTGCGTTGTATCACTAATTTCAGAGTTAGGCAAACATAATATATTTTGGGGGTGTGCCTTGTACCACCAGTTCTTAATTTCCACATGTGAAAAGAATAATCAGTAATGCATAAAAAATATAACCTTGGTGTTTGTATGCTATGGAAGGCATGCATGTTGGTGCTTTTTTTTTAAAGGGAAAACCAGAAATATTTCTTATTAAATAAGTATTTATTTACTAAATAAGGCTTTATTAAGTTAGTTAAGGTATTTCTCCCCATAATGAACCAGATGCATTGATTTTGGCTGTGGGGTACATATCTAAGAAAATTGATGCCCCAACTTTAAAGGGTCACAAATTAAATATGTTAGATCATAATATGACTTTTAACTCTAATTTCTAACATTTGGGGGTATGTGGTGTCTTTGACCTCCCCGCCTGTTTGCCCACTAAAATAAGTCCTCTTTCTACCCTGTGGTAGATTGTTATTGGAGACATGTAAGGCTCCACACACTAATGTCTTCTGTGAGCTTCTAGATGCTTCTAATTTGTTATCATAAAGTTCTCCAAGTCACTGGGCTGTACCATCACAGCTTTCTTTTGTTTAAATGGAATCATGCATGAAGAGTGGCCTGGGCTTTGTAAACATGGATATGGTAAGACAATGCAGAATTCAATCCAGTTTCATTTTTCCCAGCACTCCAGATTAGGTAACCATGGAGAGCATATTTGCTTTTTGAGGTTTTGTGTGTATGTGTGTGTGTGTGTGTGTGTGTGTTTCCTTCTCTTCTCCTCATGGTATGATTGACAAAGGATCAAGGCTAACAGGTTCAATAACCAGAGAGTTTCCTTCATCCCCATCTGGTCAATTATTAAGCATTTCAGACCCAGCAACACTAGTTGAATTGTACTGCTAGGCAGACATCTTCACTTGTCTCTTTGGAAGAAGTGCAATTCTGTCAACATTAGCAAAAACACATTCGATACTCTTGCAAAGGTTATCATAATGTAAAACAGATATCAAAATGACTTTTTCCTGTCCCTGATATATCTGCATCGCAGATGGCTTAGCATGATTTATGAACAGTCTTTAGAAGGGCCCCGTGGACTCCCTTCATCACTAAATCCCTTTTTCTTCTTTCCTAAAGTACTTGAAAAGAGAAAAGTGAGCATTTTAACCCCCTCGTCTGTGTTTAAGAATTATTTTGGCTCTCTTGGAATATCAGTATGTGATTACAGTATTCTAAGGAATTTTCCTGGTGGCTTAAACTTCATGTGACTATTCTGAGCACAGAGTAAATTATTATGGAAAATTTGAGCTAAGCTTTCCAGTGGTGCCTAAGTTGTTAGAAATAATATGCAGAGGAACCCCTTTGTAGTGCTTTTTCTAAAATAGAGACAAAAGAAAATACTATTGTATATGTGCAATAGCGTGGAATTTTAAAAGATAAATGGTTTAACAGGAAAAGTTATAAATGGGTTTTTCTATCTTTTCTTTGCTCTTAACACAACCCAAATCGCTACACAGATAGAGGGAGAACTTTAAAATGTTTCAGCTTTGCACATAGGGTGTTTATAATGTTGTATACCAGCTCTTTGATAATTCCGAAGGGTAAATAATAATTGAAATAGCAAGTTTTAAATAAGAGGTTAGGAAGTGAAAATATATTTTAGTTGAGTTTAGAGTTCTGGAACCTGGGAACTTTTTATATCCTCAGTATCGAAGCAGGAGTTTTTTCCAGAAGCTTTACTAAATATAAATACTCATTTCTACTGCAAGGAAGATATTTTGCAAGTAAATCTTATTCCTTCTAGAGGCTTTTGTGTGGATAGCAGTACTTCAGTATCTTTATTTAGGCCTCTTCTAAATATTCCTGTTTGTTGATATATGCCTGGCCTCCTATTTCCTTAAGCATAATTCATAAAAATCACGTAGGGCTGGGGCCTGTGAGGAATTAACAAGTATTTCGAGATACTTGGAATGCTTCATATTTTACACCAGCAGAGTTGGGCAAAATGGATGGAGCAAGGAGGAAGAATAGAGAGAGGACAAGAAAATTAAGTTTTGAAAAAAAAGAAACAAAAATGGGGACCAACTGAAGCAATAGTTAATAACCTGGGTCCATAATTCTTTTGGAGTGACCTAAAATGACACCTTCTCAATTTCCTATTTTTGATGAGATTATGAAAGCAAGAGTTAATATCTCAGAAAAATAAGGCCCTTTTAAGAAGTTTGGATTATCTATTTTGGAAGGTTGGAGAACATTTTAATATCCAAGAAGAAAGAAATTGGCTTATGGGTTACAGATATTTTCTGTGGCATAGCATCAGCATTGATATCTTAGCAGAATCTGTGATTAGCTAAGCAATCCCCTTTTTTTGAGGCTCAGAACACACAGATTTGAATTCTTTTGCTTAGTTGTATGTGTTTGTGTGTGTCAAGGACAACAGTAGATTCAGCCATGACATTAGTTAGCAGCAAGCCCTTTAACATATTCTTATTATGCCCCTCATAGAAAGTTTGGTGTTTTTCTGGGTTGGTGGAAGGTTATCATATTAAGGCCCTGGACACTGGCTTCCTAAGAGAAGTTTATGTATAGTACACATGGTTAGAGAGGAGGTAACACATCCAGAGTTGACTGACACTTCTAGTAAAGCCATCGGAACACTCATGGTTTTGTTTTTTAAAACCAGTGAAAGAATTTACCCCCTTGATGTTTTCTGCTGTGTTCGTCCTTCCTATGTTTCTTCCCTTGTGGAAAATGAAAACACGGCCTCCTGGAATTGGAACTCTAGATCCTGGACATGCACACCTGCTGAAGGTTATCTGGTTTCCCATTGAACCAGATAACCTTTCCCTCTTGTACTTTGCCCTGAGTAGAAAGTAATAATGGTTTTATTTTAATTTGGAGAGAAAAATCTTGAAAAACAGAGAAGTGAGCATAATATAATTAAGCTTACATCCAGCAAAGAGACTCTATCTTTGAGCCTCCAAATGGTATAGGAGGCCAACAGAGTCCAATATGATCAAACTGGCCACCTAATCTGTGTGAAGCCTACCTAGACTTCTAGATTGCAGAAATTAAGGTAATACTTGCCATCCATCTGCTTCCTAAAAATGCTGTGAGTTATAATGAGCTAATACTTTTAAAACACCTCAAGTTCCTTAGGAAGAAAAAGTAAATTCATTCTTGTTCTAGGTCATGGGTTCTCAATGTCAGTAAAGTTGCCATTTTTGGCTGTCACAGTTGTAGGGGGATGGATGTTCCTGGCATCTATGAGATGGAGACCAGGGATGTGTTTGACCGTCCTACAATACATAAGATATTCCTCCACAACAAAGAATTATCTGGCCCAAAATGTGAATAGTGCCAAAGTCAAGAAACCCCGCTCCAGATTGAGATATTATCATTAGTATTCTATTTTTTGGATTTTGAAGTTAACTGAGTTTGGGTTTTTTTTTTTTCCCCCTGAGCAAATGTAATTCTTTTGGAGACTCTTTAGAGTAGAAACAGAGTGTTCAGGAAATTGTCTTTTATGAAAATGGCTGTTAACACATCTCCACATCGTGTTTGCATGAGCAAATGCATCAGAATCTGTAGGTGATCTATCACTTCTCTGTCTAGTTGAGTGCAAGTTTAGCTTTGTACGTGCCCCAGCTGTCTGGATTACGGCTTAAACGAGCTACTTGCCTCCCTTTCCAAGCCAAATTCAGAACCTTTTAACTGGCAAGCACGTCTTAAAATGTGCTTCTAGTCATTGCCATCACTTTATAGCCACCTGCAGGTAAGGTTCCAGACTGACCTTCTCAGCAAACCAGGTAATTCTGTTTTAGTTCTTTGAGAATTCCACAGCACCTCCAAGAGAGCCCACATGCTATTTGTCTATGAATCACATCCTCCCCAGGAGGTTATCCAATCCAGGATAAGTTCTTTCCAACTTCCAGTGCCAGATGAAGAATGAGTCTCCCCCTCATTACTTAGATGTTTGTGTGGACATGTCTGCCTTATTGCGGTATTCGTGACACCTGGTCTCTTTCCTCAGTGAAATCACTGCCTCTAGTTACTTATCAGAGAAGCAGAAGCCATGGCGGTGTTGTACGTGGGTGTACAGAGACAATGAAATGCTGAAACAGCATGGCCAAAAGCACAGGGACTCCTTCTGCAATTACTGCTCTGATTCAAATGCATTTGTACATGAAGTACATTGATATGTGCATATTTATCTCTATGTACATTAGGCAGCCAGACATATTTACAATTTATCTATGCACATATATTTTTTAAATCATCTGTGTCAATTGCAGTGTATATCTTGTAAGTGGCACATTCCGTGCCTTCATGGTTCCGTGGGTGCCATGTTCCTTGGCATCAGTGTAGCCCTCTGGAAGTTTCTCCCATTTCTCAGTCTGTGTGCTAATTTCCAATAAACCATCAACCAAGCATGTAGAGTGTATGTTTAGTACATGGTATTTGGTTGGGAGAGAAATAAGATACCTGGGCTTCAAACTGAATACTCTCGGGGGAAAAAAAATTCTGATATCATATAAACAATTATAATTTGGGTCCTTAGAGCTGCTGGTTCTTGGTTCTGATGACATCTACCTGTGAGCATGTGTTGTAATACTTATTATAAAATGGCTTTTAATATTTAGGTTATATTGCTGTGGTTGAAAGAAAGATTTGAGAGGGATGTAACTAGGACATAGATGCCTGGGTCTTATATATCTTAACATACGAATGTGATCTGTGCTACGCACTGCTTCACCCACACGTTGTGGGGGGGACTGTTTGAAAGATTTGCAGCACATTAATGGAAGGAGGGTCCAGGCCAAAGCCTCTGCCCACTGATTGGGTGTAAGCCACACCTGGTCAAATCTTGCACCTATTTTGCCTAAGATCCAACTTTTCTAATTCCTTTCAGATAAGCTAAACCGAGAAATGTGTGCCAGATGACATACATAGGACATGTTTCAGAGTTAATCAGGATGTCATAGTTCTTTGGATGGTGCTTGAGTTGTCCCCCGCCCCCCAAAGAAAGCAATCCCTTTTTCCCATGAGAAGGGAGTTAAGAGTGGAGGATCCGTCTGTGTAGCAAAATACTCAGCTGGCTACTTGCATATGGATGAACACCCCAAAGAACAAAGCAGAATGGAGATGTTCCTTAACTTGAGGTTGTCCCCAAGTAAATTGTCCTCAAGTAAATCATTTGGTTCCTCTATTTAGAGGCTCTTGCCTTTGAAGGATGAGGATACCATGAATAGTTGAGGAGAGTGGCAGAGTTTAGAAGTCATTGCTAGTTAAGTGGTCCTGCCATGGAACAAAAAAATCTTCTGTTCAGCTTAGCTGCAGCTCTTCATGTGAGGCGAGACGGCTCTCTAGGATGGCACAAATCCCTATTTTGGGATAAAAGAGAGTCAGAGCTGGGGCATGAATCATTGTTGGGCGATTCCACACGGATGATGGCTGTCTCAGAATTCAAGGGCAGGAGTGCAATTTGAGCAATATAGGGATGGAAACAATAGAGTGGAACTGACCTGGGTCCCTGAGGTCTCTCCTTTTCCAGGCTAACGTCATGTTTTAACCAAACCTTGCACGTTGAGCTTTCTTTCCTAATGCACTGAGCTGCACGATGGCTTCAGAATAATATTAAGCTTTTCCACGGCCTTGTGTTTAGGTTGAGGGGGGACTAGATTTACCACAGTAGAACCAGTGGAACCCGGGTGGTGCCTACAGGCTAAGTCTGGGAGAAAGTTTCAACCCTAGGAGGTGAGATCAGATAGTTAACTGCTTTTCTGAAGACTCACTTTATTATTATTATTATTACTATCATTTCATATTTCATGCATGCTTGAGAATTCCTGGTCCATTTTCTGTCTCATCTTCCTCCAAAATGGCAGGTGGCAGAGAAGAGCATATTATTCTCACTCATTTTTGCAGTCCTCATGATTCTCTTGGACTGTTTGCCACCCAGCAGGGAACATCACCTTCTTTCTAGAAATCAGGAATGTTGGTGACTCATATCACAGGGCCAGCCCTACTGTGCAGCGTTGCCTTCATGCCCCCCCCCCAGGTGCTGCTACCCATGTGAGAGTAGATGGGTGTAGCATTAGTTTGTTTAGAATCCAGCTGATAGCTCACGTGCTCCATCGTGGTGGCAGAAGTACCACTGACCAGCCTGTAGTCTCCAGCCCACAGTCCCCCAGCCAATCCTAGAATTTTAGAGACATGAGAGAGAGACCCTGGGCCTGGAGACTGTCTTCAACTCAAACAGAGCAAGTTGAGAAGAATACATGTTTCCTTTCTCAGCTTGAAGCTGCTAAGGGGAAGCAGACCTATGGGCAGCTTGCAGTGAGATGTGGGCTCCGCATAACATGAATGATGTGCACCCTTTATTGCTTGCTCTGTTCTTCATGCTACTAACCAGACTCTGTTGATGTTGTTTTGATTTTAGTTTTTATTTGGGGGGGGTTGCTTTGCATGTCATTCTTCCTCTTGGCTGTTAGTTGCGGGGGTTAAGCCTTTTCCTTTCTGTGATTCAGGTGCCTCACTCTTTCCTTTCCAGGTTCTTCCAGTTCTTTTAACATGTCAAACTCTGGAGATTTGTTCATGAGCGTGCAGTCACTCAATGGGGATTCTTACCAAGGGGCCCAGGTTGGAGCCAACGTGCAATCACAGGTAGGGACCCAGCCAATGTGCCGCCAGGTGAATGCTTTAGCGTCCAAGAGCCCTCAGTCGGATTGGCACCTCCTGCTTCTGTCCAGAGAGAGAGAGACGGACAGACAGAGAGAGATGTAGAGACAAAACCTTACCAACAACCAAACCGAATCAAAGACAACCATTGTCGTGGGGAATCTCGTCCACACTTTGTGAATGCGTCTGGCTCTGGCTTGTCAGTCACCCTAGGAGGGCAGGAGAGCGGCAAGCACGGGGTGAGGTGACTAAGGCCCGTCAGGCAAGTGGACCCAGTGTATTCTTTGCTCATGAAAGGGAAAGGGAGGAGGAGTTGAGTCCATCAGTTCACTTTTCAGGTCCCTCTCTTGTTTGTTGCTTTTCCACACTCAACGTCTGCCCAATATAGAGGTCATGAATGACTAGGCACATACCTTAGGGTCTCACGTTTTCATTTTAACCTTTGAAAACACCCAGCCAGGTTGACTAAACTCATCTTCTTAGTCATCCTTGAGGTCAAGGGATTTGGGTTTCTGGTGATGAGACTATAAGTCCATGCTGGGAAACAAAAATCAAGCGTGCAGTGTAGACCCTCAGCGCTCCCTAGTCGGCAGCTCGCCTTCACGAGAGCTCAGAAGCCATCCTCCTGTGTCAGCACACAGCCTGATGTGACAGGGTGAGGTCCTGTGCTCTGGGTCAGAATCGCTAGGGAAGTTCTGAGCCAAGCCCATCCAGGCTCCCACCCTGCCAGAGGAGCGGGAAGCATTACATGCCTGGAAGAGACCACCTGGCCGGTGACTCGGCGCCCTGCTCAGGAAACATTGCCTGGAAACAAGTTTGAGGAGATATAGTCAGACTTCGGTCAAATGACTAAACGGCTGGCCATCATTTAAGTCCTCAGAAAGACAACGTTAGTCGCACACCGCTCTCTCTGTGAGGGGCCTGGCCAAGCCCCTCTACACAGAACCTTGACTTTTGTAGGATCCCCAGCAAAGAGGTTAGATGGGCTGATCCGGAGGGCAGGGAAAATCCCTTCACTCTCCCCACCCTCAGCCCCTCTGTCACCCAGTCCCTGCCGTCTCATGCAGCATTGTTGAATTAGTTTCAGTGTTGGGAATCCCAGCTTTCTTTGACCATTTTTCTGTCTTGCTTACTGAAATCAGAAAGGATAGTGGATTCGGCATAGAGAGGAGGCCCAGCCTCCTCCTGATGGTTCCTTTCCCAGGAAGAATGTCTCCAGTGATCGCATTAATTTGGCGAGCCCAAATGGTAGCCTGTGTGATGACGATGTGCCTCCCTTTCCCTGCATCTCCCTGACTAATTTCCTCTCTGTTGTTGTTCATCTGTTTAGGTGGATACCCTTCGCCATGTTATCAGCCAGACAGGAGGATACAGTGACGGACTCGCAGCCAGTCAGATGTACAGTCCGCAGGGCATCAGTGTAAGAAAACAAGGCTCCCCCCGCCACCCTTTGTTTTTATTCTATCACTATCAATTAGTTCAAAGCCATAGGGCTCGGAATGCCACTTAGTAGGACTTCTTAGCTTTACGGTCACCTATTTCTTGTTTCTGTGTCGGTCATGCCGTCGGCAGCATTCTACCCTCAAAAAAAGTGGCGATTGGGCAGGCTTCATGCAGGCAGCTGGCGTCTAGGGCTGTCACACACAATCAGTGTTTGCATGGCACCTGCGGCCACATGCGTTCAGCTGAGAGGGGCTGCTAAACAGGTGACACCTAGTACAACAGTGGTAGGAAACGTCCCCACAAGCGGGGGCCTGGGAACCTGGGGAGAAAAACCAGTAGCCGAAATCCATTGCATCCAGGTCTGTGGTCTTAAAAAAAAACACCTTTCTCCCATCTAAGGACGATTAAAAAAAATTAACACAGAGGCTGGGAATGCTGAAGGGATGGGGAGGGGTGCAGACCATCTTCTACTTGTTCTTGGGTGCACTGGCGGCTCCTGACTAGCATGAAAATTCATAGCGACAAGCTGTGTCGCACAGAGTGAAATCGATCAGACAGACACAAGGAGAATCGAGTGTAGATTTGGGACAGCAATCCAACTTGATTTCTCAGATCAATCGTCCGCTATCTCAGCAGCGGTGACAGCAAGCTGGGACAAGGGGGCAGCCTGGAAAAGGAAGCTGTTCTTTAGATCAGAGGTGATTTCCTGGGCTTTTAGAGGTCATAAGATGCTCCAGTAGAACTATTGGCTCAGAACTGTCTAAGAAAACTATGATTGGATGATGGTGAGGATTTTTTGTTGTTGTTTCTGTTGTTAGGATTAAAATAAATTGGGGATGGAGGGAGGGAAAGGTAGGCATAGTGTGTTGATGTAATTCTAGCCTATACTAATTGAGGTATGGTATCTGCAATGAAAAAGGTGATAGCTTTTTAGCTCTGCATTAGTGAAATCATATATGACAATGGTCAGACTGGAAGGAAGCAAGAGGATACCAGATGTTTCATCAGATGAGGAACGGTTGAAAAAATTAGGAATTCTTAGCCCATTAAAGAGAAGGTTTGGCTGGTAAGCAATAGTTTAAGACACGCTGTCATCAATGAGAGAGATTAGATTCATCGTGAATGATGTAAAGGGAGGTAGGATAGATCACTGAGTAGAAGATTCAGGGAAACAGATTTCACTTCAACATCTCAAGGGCCTCTCTAAGATGCAGTCAGAGTTGTCCAAAGAAGGGATCTTTTGCCTCTGGAAGCCAAGAATTCCCCATCATTGGCGCGTTCAGACATTGTTTGGCTAACTACTTGGTAAGGATGTTGTGGAAGGGAGTTAAGTACCAGGTGATGACTGTCTTGGTGACTTTTAAGGCCCCTTCCAATTAGGAATTCTTTATTTTCTACCTTCCTTAGGCAGAATCTCCTCTGAGTTTATATAATATTTATCAAGTTCCTCTCTGGGATGGAAGGAGGGAGGTTAGAGCTGACCCTGTTAAACATACTCTGGGCACCTGTGTCCCTTTTTTAGAAAGGGTTTCCAGAGCAGAGGGATTTTTCCCTTCTTGTGCTTATACTAATTATTATTCCTGTGTTCATGGCTGACTTGTCAGACGCCTGCTTAGAAAAAATCCAAGATACCATGGTGGAGAATTATGTTCTCAAACATGGATTCCAAATGAATTAAGTTGTTCTGTGTTTGTATGGGGAGGTTCAAGCACATAGGCATTTATCCACTTCCTGGATCTTTCTGAGCTAGAAGATCGGTCTTTCCAGAAAAAGTTTTGCTCTGTATGTAAGTGGAAGAGAGGAACATGAGGAAAGTATAAGAGTGTGGGGAGGAGACTATGGACGCACTCAGAAAGAGAACTGCAGAAAGTCTACATGACTGGGCAGGAAGTGGGGCTGACAGTTCTGCTATTTGGTATCTTTCTTTCCTAATTGGGTAGCACAGGAGAGAGCGGCACTCAGACTCTGGGGGGTCAACGTTGGCCCCTCTGACGTCATCTGGTGGGCTGGGAATCATTTCTGAAATAGTGTAACCAAACATGTGCAGATCATTATGTCTGATTACATAAGCCCACCGCAAAAACTGGGCTGGAAAATGCCACTTGAAAGAGTCTCTCATTTTGCATTAATTTTTTTCCCCTGTGAACTGTTTATTTTATTTCTGGATCTTTAAGACACAGGGTAAATGAATCAAAGGCCGATCATGATACGGTCTGTTCCTTTGGTATCAATTTTAAGTTGTGCCACCTTGCAGGAGACTAAGCTTGTGGGATGTATTTTTAGAGAGTGGTATTAGATGCCGAAGCGTGTGTATGTGCAGAGAGGGGCACTGGCTGCTAGGAGAAATGAGAGAGAGAGAGAAGAGGAGGTAGACAAGAAGAGACAAGGACAGGAATGAAAGATTTGAGCCAATGAATAGAAATAAACAATTCCAAAACCCATGGCAGCAATGGAATTCCCAGCTGGGCTGGATTGTGTTTCATTCAGTGGAGGACATTTTCTGGGCAGCCTTTATCTACTCCCCTGCCTGGGTTTTCACAGCACTCACATCTTATCCAACCAGCGTCTATTTTAAATCTTGTAGAGTTCAGACGGCTTGCCTTTAACTAAGGCCACGTAGCGATCGGGTTGCAAGGTGTGGTGTTGAGAGCCCTGCGTTGGGAGTTGGGAGACTCTGGTCCTTTTAACTCTCATGTGCCCATGGGCAGGCGTCAAACCTTGTCTTTTATAAAATGGGGCCGGTAATTCTCACCCTTAGTACCTTCATGACTGCTTTAGGGGAAATGAGAAAATAGGTAGGAATGGGCTTGGCAAAGCACACGTTTTTCCACATGAATGCAGCATGAAAAGTTACAAGTGATAACTTTCTAATTTGACCTTTTTCCTCCTCTTGTGTGAGCAGTTTTCCCAGTAGGTAGTTCCTAACGAGGATAGGATAGGACACAGTTGTCACTTTTTCCTCTTCTGATGGAAAGGTACACTTTTGACAAGGATACAGAGTTATGCAAGGCCTAAGGACCCCCTTCCTTAGCCAGAGTGAGCGTTTAAGACCCTGGGTCTTTAAGACACAGGGTAAATGAATCAAAGGCTGCTCATGATACGGTCTGTTCCTTTGGTATCAATTTTAAGTTGTGTTAAATTATACCTTTTTGAGTGCTTTGTATTCTCAAATGACAACGGGCAATGCTTACTGGGTTTAGAGTGGCTCTAAGTGATGGAGGGAGGTTACTTCACTTCTCTGTCAGTTAGACAGACTGAAAGGTCGCTTAGCTATCACATCCACTCTTTGGTTTCCCTTCCCACTGCCACCATCCTTGTTCTAGAAATGGTTCATTAGCTAGGCTATTGTGATTATTTCCTAATTACCGTTACAGCCTTTAGTGTCTCCTTTCTCCTGCACACATCCCCAGAATTTTGTCATTCCTTGCCCAGAAATCAAGAGCACTTCTCTATTGCCCACCTAAGCAAGTTGAATCCCTGAGTCGGACATTTTCAGAGTCTTCCACGCTCCAGCCCCATCTACCTATCCATCCCCCTCACTCCCCAAGTCACACTGACTCTCCCATGCCCAGATCCTCCTTGCTGTTTGTCTTCTTCTCCTTATAGCCCTCCTTCCTCTCTTCTCTCCACTTTATCACACACGTACTCCCTTGCCTTATAGACATATGCACAGACACACTCAATCAGTCTTTGTCTTTCATTCCCAAATACGCATGTGGTCCCAAAATGCATATATTAGTTGCTCAAAACATGTTTGTTGAATGAATAAATCAGAAGACAAGCTACCACTGAATTTAAAAATGCCACATCTTATGTAACAGCTGTAAAATACCTAGTAATGATTTTTCTCTTAAATGCCTTACTAACCCACAAATAGACTATCTTTTTTAATTCAAAAAGCTTCTTAAGTCTTTCTTTTTGGAAAAAGTTTCTAAACATTTTGACCAAGGCAGATTCTCTGAGAATTAAGAGTCAGATCAGCATTAAATAGATGAAGTTACGGAGTGATGATATTGTCAAGAGAATTATCCCTTTGAATTCTTTAGCACCTTCTTTCCTAAAAGAATCCCCTTATCAAAAGCTGCTTGTGGGGTAGCCATCTATACAGCAAGAGAACATCGTTTCTTTTTTTTTTTTTTTTAATTTTATTGAAGTATAGTTGATTTACAATGTTGTGTTAATTTCTTCTGTATAGCAAAGTGACTCAGTTATGCATATATATATTCTTTTTCATATTCTTTTCCATTATGGTTTATCACAGGATATTGAATATAGTTGTGCTATACAGTAGGACCTTGTTGTGTATCCATCCTATATATAATAGTTTGCATCTGCTAATCCCATACTCCCAATCCTTCCCTCCCCCATCCCCACTCCCCTTTGGCAGCCACAAGCCTGAAGAACACCGTTTCTCACGGGGTTCTCACTGCTTTCTCTACCAGACGTGGGACTAGAACCTGCACAAACAAACGGGTGGACAGTGGCAGCAACCTGAAGTCAGGAAACTTGGATCCTTCTTGTGGCTTTTCTTCTGGCGAGTCTCTTCATCTCTGTATCGTTGCTTCATCTGTCAAATTTATCCCATCAACAAGCTCTAAGGTCCTTTCAGCGTAGTAGTTCTGGAGTCCTACAAGTATGGTTTTTGATTCCTACTGTTCACTCAAGGGACACCAGACTCAACTGTAGGCTCCTCTTTCCAGAAAACTCTTTCAGTTGAGTTAGTCTCTGCCATCTTTTCTAGCCTACCCTATCGCTTCCCCTTTCAGTTGGATCTTGAGGGAAGGAGGAAGAGCTTGCATTACATGAACTTTTCCCTTTGAATTCACGGAGATTTGTGGTAGCAGAAAGCGTTAGTCTTTAGGGTGAAATTATTTTTGATTATTTTAAAATGTGAGAGGGGACTTCCCTGGTGGTCCAGTGGTTAAGACTCGGTGCTCCCAATGCAGGGGGCCTGGGTTCGATCCCCGGTCAGGGATCTAGATCCCACGTGCTGCAACTAAGACCCAGCGCAGCCAAATAAATAAATAAATATTAAAAAATAATAAATTTTTTTTAAATAAAATAAAATGTGAGTTAAGGGAGTGAGTTCACTCCAGCCACATCTTAAATGTTGACAGATACCCCTATAAGATTGTCGTTATTCAAGAGATTAAGTGAAAATAGAAAAAAGGGTTAGTGTTCTCTCTATAAAGGCAAAGTGCCATTAACGTCAGTTTATGACAGAAAAGTCTCATTGATTTTGCTTTGTGATAATTATAGTAGTGGAAAAATAGATATGAAGCTTTGATCTTTGTAAACCATAACATACGTGTTTTTATTTTATTTTTTTTTGCTTTCTCCCATGTTAGGCAAAGGGACAAAAGGATATTTACAAAGAAAATAAATAAAATATAGAATCATTGGGACAAAAATAGAGAACTGTTTAAGTGAACACGTTTCAGGCATTTAAACATCACAGGGCTTACTTGGTAATACTTGGCCACCTGCCATCATTTTCATTTTTTCTTAACTACTTCTGAGAGACCCCCTTCCACTTAAAGTATATATTAATAAGATGTTGCCACATGTGGACTTGTAAGAATGGAGAGTGAGGGTGATAATTAAAATCATATGCAGATCTTTAAAAACTCACTTTAATTATATGAAGTTTTAATTGTTCTACCAAGCTGAATGTGAATTTTGAAGTTATTAAAACATATTCAGATGTGCTCCCAGTTACTTGCCTTTGGGTACCTTCTGGTGCTGCAGCCAGGGACCAGTGAACAGCCCTAGTCTGGGGGGTAAAGGGAGTGAGGATAGGCTTGAACATGGTGAACCAGTCTCTGCAGGGTTGAAGGCAGCAGTACAGAGGAGATGGACTCCCACCTTCCAGAAGCTTATAAGTCTGGCTCTCCCTGATGACAGAGCCAAAGGGAAAGTCCCTTTAGCTTCTTACATGATGAGGCCTTTCAGCCTTAATACCGTATCAACTGAGCATTCGAGACTAGAACAGCATTTTATTTGAGCCCACAATAGTTGGAGAAGCAAAAAAAAGAAAAAAACCCAATACTGTAATTTCATATGCAATCCACTGTTTTTCACCAGCCACCAGGTGAAAGTCCTTAAAGGTACAGAAGATGAATGAGGCCAGATCATTCAATGTCATATTTAAATATTCATGCATTCATGTATTCATTAATTCATTCATCCATTCCTTCAATAAATATGTCATCAATAGCATTTTTGACCTCGGGGAAAGAGGCTACATCATAATATATCCAGGTCAAGTTGGAGAAACCCTGATGCCAATCAAGATGTATTTTAACTTTCAGTCTCATTCAACACTTTACCTGATATTACGTTTCCTGTTCTTTGAATACTAGGACAAGGGAGCCAATCAACTTTGTAGTTTAGGAGGGAATTTGAAATTAAGCTATATAGCAGAAGAGAGGAATTCAAGACCAACCAGCAATAGTTTGAGAAACCTACTCCCCGCTGCACAAATAAGCCATACCATGGACTTACAATAAAATAAGTATCCTTCTGTGGAGATTCCATATCTCTTTGTAGAAGTAGAAGTAGTCACAAAGAATTTTCTTGATCTCAAACCTAGTGATACAATCACTCCAAACATGGTCACATTTATAATGTGTGTACGCATCTTTCACTTCTGCCACTTTCTGCCTGTGTAACTGTGGACAAGTCACTTTCTCTCGATAAGACTCAGTCTCCTGTACTCTAAAAAGGACAGTTGAGCTGGATGATGCCAAAGGCCTCTTCCAGTATCCCTGTTCTACTTAGAAGCATGATGTTTTTCCATTCCCAAGAAAATACAGGAGGAGAGGAAATACTTCAAAACTATAAGGAAAAGATAAATTTGTGTTTTTGGAAATAGTCCTATCTCTGACATGACAATGACGCCATGCTGTTTTCATTGGGATCAATGTGTTATAGCATCCTGTCCAGTTGGGCCCACATTTGTCCTTGCAGCCCTGCTGTCCTTGGGCTAGGATTGGGTTAGCTGTTCCAGACTCAAGTTGACCCCACCTTCTGCTCCATAAAGAAAGAAAATTACAACCTCAAAAGGGCAGTTTGTTTTTGTGGTTGCTCCTGAAAGTGGCATAGCCCCTTTAGACCTCGGTAAATATTAAGCTAATTAAATTGGCTGAATTTAATTGTGGGGAAAAGTTAGTATTGATTTCAGAAGATGGCCCTCTTCTTGCCGTCTGGGAAGGAGTTCCATGTTCTTAAACAAGTTTGTTTTCAGAGAAAATATTAGACCTCTTTTTAAGAAAATCCAATTGTTATTTTTAACTTTGGTACATTTTTAAAATCTCTACTTATACCTGGCTCTAAGTGAGTTTTGGGATATTCTGTTCCACATCTTTAAATATTAAGTATTTGGATCCCTAAATATTCTCCAAATTCACAGATATATAAGGCAGAAGGCATGACTGACTTGAGTCTGGAACAACTAACCAGGTTAAGTAAATGAATAAGTGCTTTATTTGACAGATTTATTGAGAACCTTCTGATATCCAGTACCAGGAATGCAAATATTACTAGGACATGGTTCTTGCACTCTGTAAAGTCACAGAAAGCTAGAAGGACTGGGAGTTACCTGGTTCAGTCCCCTGCTTCACTGAAAGGGAAGGACTACATCACCTTTATATAATCAACATAATATGATTTTTAAAGAATTTGGGGAATGGCCATCATAATTTCCAACTCTGTCCGCCACTAATTCATCTAACCTAATAACTTTTCAAGCCTAAGCCAGACGTGTCTTTGAACTCATCTTGACTTGAACCTTTCTACATTTCTAAAAACTCTTTGGGGCTTAGAGAGGTCCAGTCTCTGGGAGTGTGGAAACCAGCCTCAGCCGACCTGTAGACCTTGAGGATACTCTCTCTGTAAGAGGATGAGGTTCTCATGAGGGAAGTTTCAGATCCCTCTCTCACCAGAGCTCAGGAGTTCTACAGAGAGCCAGCGTAACTACTGAGGGTTCTGTGCCTTTTTAGAGGGGCAGAAGAACAAAAGCACAATTAATTACATGCTTAAAGTTCTGGGGATAACTTGAGCCTCCACCAATATCCATACTAAGAATACTAATTCATAATAGTTATTGAGTACCCTAATCCAGTGTCTTTATAAACATTCTCATCTCCATTTTATGGATAGAAAATGGAGACTCAGAGAGGTTAAGTAGTTTGCCCAAGAGTCAAATAGCCCATCAGTGATAGAGCCAGGGTGTGGGCCAAGATGGTCTAACTCCAAAGCTTCTGTTCTTTCCCTTTATCCAGATGGACCCTTGAACCTCTAGATCTTACGCTTAATGGAGGGAGGTGTCAAGAACCTTACAGTAAGAGAATCCATTATGTTTCCTAGTAATAAATATTTTGGAGCCTGGCTGGTATGGGAAAGAACTATAAGAACTCAGTTATGACTATTCTGTTATATATCCTTTCAGGGTAGCATATAGAAGGCTTAAGACTGGTTGGTTCTTTTATTAAAATTAAATCTAAAACTTATATAGTAAGTCCTTCCCTGGATATAGCTTACTCTTCACCACTATTATGTCATATTTGGCTAGCCAACTTAGCCAGGGACCCAGTGATCATACACAAGAGAGAAGAGAGATTTTAGATCAAGTGTCTCTTCATGGAGAGATTTGATGGTTCACTAAAATAGATGGCAAGACTGTTTCAGGAATCTAGGTACCAAATATCAATAGAGGTTTTATTTTGTTTTGAAGTTTTAATTTGGGGACAGTGAAACGGAAGAAGAGGAAAATTTTGCCTGTTAACTTAATAAATTATACATGTTAAGTAATGGTTTTGGAGGATGGAAGATCAGCAGTGAAGAAACTGGGGCATTAACTATAGAAGTAACAGTTTTTCCTAGGCCAACAAAAAAGATGAGAAGGCGCCACCTTGCTTCACTGGGCCAGGACTCCTGTCAAGTGGCCCCCTTTGTCGACACTTAATACTTGGCATTTTTAATAATTAAAAAGAATAAAAATTTAAAAGAATAAGTGCAACAGGTACAAGGGTAATAGATGAACAAAACTAGAAAGAATAAATAGAAAAAAATAATGGCAAATATTAAATTTAAAAGATCCAGGAAATAAGAAAAACAGAAAATTAAGAAGAAAGAAGGCAATGGAATGATAAAAAGGCAGGAGATGGATAAAATTGCATGTGAAATGGCAAAATGAACATTAAAAGCAATTAAAATACGCAAGTAGCAAAGAGGATAATAACAACATAAAATAAGCTAGAATGAGTGGTTAAAGTAAATAGCCTCCTCTAAGAACATACTTACAAAGATTATAAAACAGATCAAGTAGTAATAAAATAAGGAAGTGGTATAAAGCAGTAAATTAAAGAACAATTATAAAACAATAAGAAGAGAAAATTAACAGACTAAAAGGACATTTAATAATTGTATTAATAACTAACACTTTCTGACTTCTTCCCATGTGTTAGGCACTTTACATGCATTAACTTATTTAATTCATTTAACTTTACATGCATTAACTTATTTAACTTATTTAATTTTATTAAAATAATTAGGACCTTAAAAATGTAAACAAAAAAAGTTTGGTGGGATGAAATCAGGCATCAGAACAACAGCAATAAAAAAACATCTAAAGATTAGAAAAAATATACCTATGGGTGTCAATTTTCATTCCTTGTCTGGAGTGATTGTTTTTGCTGTTAAATCACCAAGTACCTGCCCTGGTACTTCTCTAGATTGCATGTTTGAGAAGTGCCTGGCACTCTTAATGTTGGTTCTTTACCCCTCTTGTCCTAGTAAGCTTGGCCTTTCCTAGAGACAATTGCTAGTGGTTAAGATTCTCAAGCAGTAGAATCCATGGCCCGGAACCTGTGGCAGTGGGAAAACATCTCATAATCCTACCCATTTTACAGGGTTTAGATCAGGATTATCTTCTCCTAGAAGTTCTTCCTAGTTCCTACATAGTACTTAGTGCGCTGGGCTTGGAATGGGTATTCTTCTCTGATTCTTTTCTTTACTTCCTCTCAGCCGTAGGTTTCTGAAGAGGATTCTAGTTTGTATCCCAGCCTTCCATTCAGACTTGGTACACACTAGGTGCTTAATGCATACTTTTTGAAGTGAGCCTACTTGAACCTGTTGTCAAGAGGTTTTTCTTTCTGTTTTTGAAAAACCAACAACCAACTTGTGTCTGGATTTTCTGCCTGCCTGGAACCCCTACACATTTTGGGGTTTCTGTGGTCCAGAAAGAGTCTCTCCCATAAGACAATGGCTTTTTCTTCTTTTTCTCTCTATTTATCATATCCCAGTACCCATCTTTTACCTCCAACTTCCATATACCTTATACCCAATAATCTTTACTAATTCATGCTAGAACTCTTTTATGCGTATGTTCAGAGACCAGGTATCTGTTGCTGTTTCTTCTCTTCCCTATACTTTTCTCTGGGGCAGGTGTTGTCTCTGAAGACTTGGGCTTGATCTACAATTCCTTCATTTATTCATTCATTCATATTCACTCATTCGATCAGCAGGCATTTTCTTGGAATTTACTGTTAACCAGTTGTGTTGGGCATTGGGACAGGGAAAATTAAAAAGAGACCAAATGCTTCTTTTCAAGCAACTCTCCATCTTGTCTAAGTTGATTGGTATGTTTAGCGTCCTTCCTTTGACCTTAATTTTTGTGGAATGAGAAAAACAACTGATTAGTACTCCTGACAGGTAATTATATTTTGAAGACAGTTGTGAAATCACCTGCTAATGCACTATTCTCCAGGCAGAAGAGTCCCTCTTACCTCCATCTTTCTTCCTCAGACTTGGATTTGACCATTAATTGCACTGGTCTTTTTTCCAATGAGCTGTAGAGGTTGGCCACGACCTTTCAAACACACAAGACAAAGACCTAAATTAGATGTGGACTTTCCTTCCTACACTTTGTTTAAATTTTACATTTACTTTTTTTTCTGATTACAAATTAATATTTAATGTAGAAAATTTGGAGAATGCAGGAAATTCACAAAGAAGAAAATTACTGCTAACTGTTTGCTTGGCAGCCTCCTAGCATTTTGTGTCTAAGTATGTTTTGTGTGGGTGTAGAAAAGTTAGGATCATATGGAACACATCATTTTGTAGCCTACTTATTTTACTAAAAATATATTATGAATATTTTCCATATCATTAAACATTCTTCTCAAACATAAGTTTAATAACTGCATAAGAGCTTGTTACCAGGAAGGTCCGTGATTTATTTAATCAGTCTCTACTGTGGAACATTTAAGCTGTTTTCTTTTTTTTTTTTTTACTATTATTAATAACACTGTGGTAAACATCATAGTACGGAAAATTCAGTGCATATTTTGTATTATTTCCTTGAATAAATTCCTAGAAATGGAGCTGCTAGATCAAAGGGTATGAACAAATCTAAGGCCTTTGTGATGTATTGTAAACTTTTCTCCTGGAAGCTCCTATTAATTTATGGTTCCTACCAGCATTTTTGATCCTTCCCATTTCCTTACATTCTCAATAACAGTGTCTTAGCAGTTTTTCAGTCTTTTTCAATTATCACATTATAAAATGCCATCTCATTTTTAGTTTAATTTAATTTGTATCTCTCTTTGATTTACTAATGAGATTGAACATTTTTCATCTGTTTGTTAGTCTTTTTTATGCATTCTTGAAATGCTCATGTTTTTCTTATTGATTTCTAAGAACTCTTACACAAGAAAGGTATGATTCCATTTCCTACTTGACCAATATTTAGAAAATAGAGAAAATTCTATTTCTCAATGGAGGAAGACTCAGGAGGAATAAGGCCCCAGGTCTCATTCTGTCTATTTCTGTGGAAGGTTCTTCAGAGTGAAAGCTGGATTGTTATCCTGGGAAAACTAAAGGCAGATCTATATGTGATACTGGTGGCGATCTTAAAAAAAATATTAACCCTGCAGTCTGAACTGGCTTGACATTTTCTGTATTTCTAGTGTATGAAAAAACTCAGGACTATAAAATAGAACCCAAGAATTGTGTAAAAGAACCTAGAGAGGGGCTTCCCTGGTGGCACAGTGGTTGAGAGTCCGCCTGCCGATGTAGCGGACACGGGTTCGTGCCCCGGTCCGGGAAGATCCCACATGCCGCGGAGCGGCTGGGCCCGTGAGCCATGGTCACTGAGCCTGCGCGTCCGGAGCCTGTGCTCCGCAACAGGAGAGGCCACAAGAGTGAGAGGCCCGTGTACCGCAAAAAAAAAAAAAAAGAACCTAGAGATACATTAGTCAGTCAAAACTTTCCTTGAAGATTTACCCTATGTCTAGTATTCCCCTAAGTATTAGGAGTTGCCAAATAAGTCATTGGCTAGTTTATAGCCAGGTTGAAGAAATAAAGCTACATATAATTTAAAAGTTTTCTTAGGACCTTAGCTAAACTTAGGTCTAAAAAATGGTCTTTTGAGTGACTAGGTGTTTTCTCATATTTTGGAGGCTATATCTGTCTCCTTGCATCTTCTTTTACCATCTGAAAGGTAGCACATTCTTCTAGATGATTAAATTTTGACATCTCACCATCATCATTCCCCTCTGCCCTTCTCATTCCCTGGCAGAACACATACAGAAAAGCCAAGTCAGACTCCTGAGCCCACAGCACAGCTGGAAGATTTCCACTGCAGAGATTGCTGGGACAATCTAAAAGGAAAAGAATTAAAATTTAAAAAATCAACCCAGTCTTATACTTGGATGAGAATCTCAGAATAAAAGGGGATATCCCCCAGCATCCACTGAAGATATCTGGGATGGTGTCAAAATAACTCTGAATTCTTGAGTACGTAGTTTCCAAGCACTTGCCTTCATTTCGTAGGTACATAGAATTCTCAAGTAATCTCCCTAAGTAAGGCACAGTAGAGCCTCATTCTAGCACTTTCCCCTCAACATTCTCTGTCTGCCTGTACCCCACAACTTCCCACCATCTCTCCCTCCTACCCTTCTGTTAGCTGTAATGACCCTGCAAACACTAAATGGCATTTGAGTGCATTAAGCAGCAGACTCTCCGGTGACATAGCAATTATGGCTCTGAAATAGATTTGGTGCGTCACGGAAGATAAGGGTTTTGAAAGTTTCTGTTGTGATTATAGCCTGTAACTCCCACAAATAATAGGCTTCAAAATAAGAGGCTGCCAACGGAGCCTTTGTGGCTTTGTCTCAGTGATGGCACGTAAATTGCTATTAATGTCCTAAGTGTACTTGAATATGCCAGTCTTTGGGATGTGAGGTTGGCTCGGTGTCTCTCTTTACGTGACATGTCATTGTTGGTCTGATAATCTGGGGTAATTGCTGTCTCTTGGATGGTCAGGAAAGTGTAAGAGGATTTAGCTTCCTGTGTGATGGTAAATAGCCTCAAGATTTACACCACGAGTTATGTGTGTGTTCCGTAGATAGCCACCGTTTCTCGTTCAGGTGTGTATACAATTCCTGTGTGTACCCTGAGTAGATAATAGCCTTTCAACAAAGCCACGGCAAAATCAAAGGTTATGAAACTAAAGTGAAGAATCTGGAGCTGTCTGTATCAGCCAATCAGATAATTTATACTGAGAGTAAAAAAGATACCCTTGGCTTGAATTTTCCAGATTTGGCTATATGAGTAAATATAATTATCTATTGTCTTATAGAGCTACTCTTTTCCAGCATCTGTGTGTGTATGCACATTTTTTAGGTGCCATAAGTATTTTCTGAACACGTATTAGCTCTACGTCAGTATGATAAAGTGTGTGGAAATTATGTGTGTTTTTGTGCAGTGTGTGTGGATGGGTGTAAGTGTGCGTGTGCTTTAGTTTTGCAGGGCTGGATGTAGAGGATGTTTATTCAGATATAAATAGTTTTCTGCACTAAGACACCTCTATTTAGCCAAAGCAAGCTGAGCTTATTTTCCTTTGTCTCTGAAAAGTTAAATAAAACAAATTTGAAGTTTTCACTTCCTGTATGTACATTTAACCTAAGGCCCCCCTAAGTCTGTGGAACATGGAAACATTACATGTAACTGTCCTGTTTGCACTTTGAGCAGAAATCCAAATCCAAAAGCATCCCAGCCTTAAACTTGGAAATGTACACTACCTCGTATCCTGTGCAAGCTACGAAAGGTTCAACCCAGACCATCCTCTGTGTCTCAAGTGCCTTACGTGGCAGTATTAATTCTGGGCCTTCACAACAGATGAATTAAGGAAGGATGAAGTTAAGAAGGTTCCAAAATAGATCTTGATCTTGGAGTTGACCTATATGTGCATGTACTTCAGTCGTGTGGCGCTGAGAGCTGGCAGGATGTTGCACTGTGATGGTGCTGTAATTTTGCAGTTGGATTTTGACTGAGTGCCCTTGAGTGCATGCCAGATACAGTTGGAGATAATGACTTGTAATAACAGAGTTCACATTCATACCAAGTGAACATGGATCAGGGTTACCATCTGACTATACAGGTCTCAGCCCAGGACTTCGCATCGCCAGTGTAAGGTAAACTGTATTAACTAACAAGGTGGTACCACACACAGTGATGTCTCAGAAGTATAACCCCCGAGGAATACAGTTTGTCTTGTCCAAAACCAAGTTTGGTAAGGTGGATTGAGGCTTGAGAGTAGAAGGTATTAGAATCCCTGGAAAGAATTCTCTGAGGCCAGTCTTGTGGTTCATAGGTTCTAGCACCTTCATAAACAGCACATAGATTCCCAGAAGGTGAACTTAAGAGCATGGGTCATCTGCCTTCCGCCCTGAGATCAGTAGCAGCCATGTTCTCTCTGCGCTTCATGCACCCCAAGCTTTTGAAACCTGAAATGTCCAGAAGCTGTGGCATATAGTGTGGACTAAGTTTGGCAAATTCTAGTTTCTGAGTCGTAGATTCCTGGCCTGAGAAGAATAGATGTTCACACTGAGTTTATGTACCATTATATATTCGTTTCAACCAAAGTAAGAGAATTATTATTATTATTCTTACATAACTACAAAGTCACAATGGGCACCAGCATACAGATGGCCTTACAGACACAGGGACAGGCACCAAAAGAAGCTTTCAAAGCATTCATTTCTCTATTTGTTCAACTCAAGTACTTAATTGAACAGTTGCTCTATCAGACATGATCCTTGTCTTCTAACGGCTTGTGGTTGAATGATTCATCATCTTACTGAAGATAAAAATCAAAGCCTGCAATTCTTGGCATGATCAAGCCATCCCATTCTCCAGGCCCGTCTTGCTGCACTCGCCACTGTGCTCCTATATGCTCCATTCTTTCAGGCCTTCTTTCGGTTCCTTGGAGCCTTTGGACAGGTTTCTCCTTCTGCCTAGAAGGCTCTTTGCCCCGCTCTTTACTTGTCTATTTTCTGTTCACTTTTAGGCTGACTTTCCAGAAGCCCCAACCTCAGTGAGGTCCCTGTTCCTCTGTCTCATAGCATTTATTTCCATCTGGAATCTATATTTGTTCTTTTGATATGTTTTGAATGTCTATTTCCCACAAGTCAGCAAGCTCCATGAGGGCAGACATCACATTTTTTAAAAATGTGTTATATCTACCACAGTATGCCTAGTACATAGTATGAGGTAGGCACTGAACACATGTTTGTAGATTTTAAGAATTAAAGGATTGCAGCTAATAAGATCTGGCGCTTGCATGGATATTTACATAAATAAAAGCTGCACGTGGTTAAATGTCAACATGAAAGGTCAAAAGGTCAGTGGTACTAGAATGTAGAGAAGTGGGTGATGGTTTGCCCTGAAGCGACTTGCAGAAAGGAGGTAGCCCTCAGGCTGGGCCATGAAAGAAGATATGGATTCCTAGAGAACAGAGAAGCGGTAGGCAAAGGCAAAAACCTCTCACTTGACTTCTCTGTAGAGTAGGAAGGAATCTCACTTTGGCAGTGAGAAATCTATTATTTCTTCAGAGCAGCTTAAAGTACTAACGTCTGTTCTCTACCAGGAATGGCTAATGGTACCACTGATCTCTCTTAACCTTCACGGCAAAATCTCAGGGCTCAAGAGGCTGTGGTGGGAAGCAGACTAGCAAGGGGTATGGTGGTGTGACTTGGGTGTAAGGTCACCAGGGACTGACCTAGTGGTAAGTGGCAATCAGAGAGGATACCCCCAATAGGCAGGGGACCATGGAAACAGGAATCCTAGAGCCAGCGGCATGGGATAATCCAGACAGAGGACCAACTTCAGGGAAATGTGATGGCAGGCAGTAGTTGGTGGGCTGAGGTTCCAGAGCAGGATTTCATTTACAAGAGCAAGTCACTACCTCATTCTTTTTTTAAAAAAATTGAAGTATAGTTGATTTACAATGTTGTGTTAGTTTCAGGTGTGCAGCAAAGTGATTCAGTTATACATATATGTATGTATATATTCTTTTTTCAGATTATTTTCCCATGTAGGTCATTACAAAATATTGAGTATAGTTCCCTGTGCTGTACAGGAGGTCCTTATTTATCTACTTTATACATAGTGGTGTATGTATGTCACCCCCTCATTCTCAAATGAACTGTGATAAATAGCAGGACGCTAAGCAGAAGCTAGGCAAGGGCTTGTAGAGATGCTCACAGCCACGAGGAAGACATTCCCTGTGTGAAGATACAGGCGCAGAAGGTCAAAGCAGGAAAAGCAGCAAAATTCATTCTAGCCAAACTAGGCTAGAATAAAAAATTTTTGGCTGAGAGCACATGTTCTTCCCAGACAGGGTTACCCAGATTTAGCAAATGAAAATACTGCGTGGGACATACTTACACTAAAAAATTATTTGTTGTTTATCTAAAACTCAAATTCAACTGGGTATCCTATATTTTATCTGGCAATTCCTTTCCCAGGTCCCATGGTGGAAGCTCTACCTGCATGTGGGTCTCAGCCCTCGAGAGACTAAAGATGGGCAAAGACCTACAGGCCACTTTGGGACTATGTCTATTTTGTACATTTGTCTGATTCCCAGGATGCCTGAGGTGGTGACTAGGAGACCGTTCCAGATGCAGGGTGGGATATCTTCCCACTCCTTGTGCCCTGTGGAGAACACTCCTTGTTAAGATGGAATTGCAACAGGCAGTATCCAATGTTTTTTTCCATTGCTTTCCCTAAAAAGAAAACAGAACAATATAAACATGAAACATAGTTTCTTGTTTGGGTTAAGCTATGAAGTACCAGATCTCCTTGATGCCTACTTATTAGCAAGAGAAACGTTCACTTCCTAGGTGTAAAAGTTACCTTGAACCCTGGTGCTACCTCTGCTTTGCATCTTGAATATTTTCTAGGTATACACAGCTCTTTACGTGTAGTCAGACTGAACTGTGGAGGTCAGGGACCTGATACCCTTCTCTATGTCCATACCCACGATGGAGGATGGATGTTACAGTGCCACTGAATGTTTATTTACTTCTTCTTATGTTCCTCCAAGATATATTTATTAAAATCTATGCTGTGTCAAGCACCGTGGTAGGAACTTTGGAATCAAAGATAAGTTCCATGGCCCTGTTCTCATGGTCCAGACGTGTGAAAGAACAAATGCAATATGGCGGCACAGGTGCTGTGATAGAGGTACATCCTGGCAGGGAGGTGCGGGGTGGGGGGGGGGCGATGACCTGGAGGGCTTATAGGAGGAAGAAAAGTTGCCAGGGGTCAGATACAGGTGCAAGGATACTTAAACTCAGTCTTGAAAAAGAGCCAGGGCAATAGTGGCAAGTAAATGGATGAGTGGGGCACTGTATTCAAGGGGAAAGAAACGGGCATGAAATGGCAGCTCTGTTACGGGAATTTCTAAGTACCCTGATATGGTTGAAATATTAAACATGAGCATGGAGTTGAAGAGTCAGCAAGGTCCAGGACATGATAGACCTGATGAGGACATTGAACCTCACCTTGAGTCCAGTAGGAAGCCACTGAAGGTTTAAACAGGGAGGTGACATGATCAAAACTACATTTGTGAAAGATCACGCTGAGGGCAGCTCGAGAGGGAACTGTAGGGGTGCCAGAATAGGTGTGGGTCTGTTTACTGTTGTAAAATTTCCTAGGGCAATTTTGAATCCTTTGTCCCTAAGGGGGCTTTCCAGTAGCATTTTTTCATCCCAGAGCATCTCTTGGGAAGTGCTCACAGAATAATCTTGGGAAAAGTCTATGCATATCAGCAAGACATAGTTCTGTCTTGGTGGAAGAATGTTGGATCTAGGGTGTGACTCCACTGTGTGAGCTGATGTCTCCCCTGATAAATGGTGGCTGTGTGTGTGCATGTATGTGCAAGTGTGTGTGTGTGTGTGTGTGTGTGTGTGTGTGTGTGTGTGTGGAGAGAGAGAGGGAGAGAGGATGCATGCATGTTTCTTTGTTTTTCTTCCTGTCTGGCCCCACCAGGGCCTGGGTTACTGAGGGCCTGGAGCACGTCTACCTCACCCTTGCTGAAGGCATTGCTGGTAATGGCATCTGGCCCATATGCAGATCAAGCTCAACTCGGTGCTGACATCAGCCGGTTTGTGGCACCTCAGTGTATTTCTGGGTTGCAAATGAGAGTTTCTTAGTGCCAGGCTCGCTTGGGCTGTCACATCAGGTGATGAATTCTCTGCATCAACCGTGTACTGCTAAGGTAAGCTCAGAGGAAGAGCGGGAGTAAGAGCAGGATGGGACCAGCGATTCTCACTCAGCCCAGCAACCGCCGCTCTGGGCGAAAAGGGGTACTGGCTCCGCAACAGCGAGGGAGAGGCAGGTGGCCCCCCGAGCTCTGGCTCGAGGAGGGAAACAGAGGACAGGGAAGTCAGGGCTTAAGCTGCAGTTCTGTGCTCCTGTGTATGTCAGGAGGAACCGTGCGGGTTTTGCCACCCACCATCGCTCCATCCCCAGCTCCATGGCTGGCTTCCTCTACCTCCTCTGATAGGCGTGCTTTGCCTTATCCATTAGATGGGATTCTGGCAAAATGTGGCGTCTATCAAGTTATGTGGGTAGGATAGAGAGTAGTCATTTTTGTTCCTGAAACATTTTGTTCCCAAATGCCTTGAATTTGTGTTGTGAAAGTCCAGATTTCCTTAACTAGGAAATCTACTGCGTTTTGTCCTAATTCTATATTCTATTAGCTTCCTCTTCATGAGGTTCCAGGTCAAGCCTGCTGCCGGCTTAGGTTTCCCCTGGTGGAATTAAATGTTACACCAAGTCTTGCTTCCCAGGCCACAGGCTACAGAATTAACCTGAAGGAACTGGGTGTAAGTGTGAACTCTCTCCCATTATGGATGCTTTGAGATAAAAAGGGCATATTTGGCTTTACAGATTCCCATCCCTGTATCCCCTCAGGGTGGTTTCCAACAACAGCATTTTACAAAGTGAGCGTGTCCCTTTAAAGGCTGGTTTGCATTGGAGAGTGAAGGAGGCAGTTGGGGTGCAGAAGAAAAATTAAAACAGAGGTCTTATTTTCCCGCCACCTCACACGGTTGTTAATGAGACCATCTTTGACTCTCTCTGTTCCCAGAGATAAATAAACACACAAAGGCGGCGTTTCCTACTTAATATTCACCCGCAGTGGAGGAAGAGGGAAGGAATTGCTCCCCGGGTTAACGTGGCAGTAAGCGAGGTCAGCTGTTTCCCAAGACGGTGCAGCCTCTGAACGTCTTACATTAAAGCTGGAATGATACAGCTGAAACGGCCGAAGTGATTTACGGGAAAGCCGGTTAGGGTGGATTTGCTCGCACTTTCTGATCTCACGGAGGCTTTAGCAGCAGCACGAGCAGCGGCAGACAATATGCCATGGTAGAAAGCACCTCCAGAGAAAAGGATCCTTCCACATTTCCCAGTGTTAGACTCGTTTGTTCTAAAAAGTACTTGCATTCATCTAACTTAAAACCCATAGGCTACAGTGTCCTGAATTTAGCAAGAAATCAAGGGTCATAGCTGGGATATCCTGGGATAGGGTGACCTGGGACTGAAAGTCCCCCATTCCATTAAATCCCGGAGTCCTGGGCAAACTGGGGCAGTTGGGCACCCCATCTGAAGTGTGTGTGCATATGTGTCTGTGTGTGTGTTTGTGGTTGGAGGGGGAGTGAAGAAAAAGCAGTTAAAGAGATTTGTTTTCTTTCTTTATTTTTAATAAGGTTTTTTAAGGTTTTATATACTCTTCTTCACCAGGCCAACTAGCATCATTTAAATGCTGGTTTTGGTATCAGGCTGCACTAATTCCTGTTTCCACCATCTGTGAGCTCTCTCTCCCCTCTGGCACCCTGAGCACTGGTCTGAGAAAACAGAACTTTTGAAGGAAAGAGATCAAATGTCTGCTGTTTGAGTTATTTCAGCTCAGAGATGACTCAAAAAGAAGTCTTCTAGAACCTTCTGGTCAATATACAGTGCCTTGCTAATTCCCTGCTAATGAAACGCCACAGAGCTCCTTTTTTTTAACTAATGGCTTCATCTGGGGCACCACTTACTGTTATTTTAATGGAATTATAGTATGGCTCAACAATGGTAGTGCTGGTGATTTGTGAGCAATGTAATGACATGCCTTTGTGCCACGTGCTATGACATGGACACTAGCTGCTTTAAAGAGCTTCCTCCCCTACTTGTCTCATACCAGGTCAAGTCTAAGATACATGACATTTTTCCTCTTTTATAAGCACCTCAGTCTCTGCTTTATGATGTGGTGCTTATGGAGCTCCTGGAAAGTTTCCTAAAATCCCATGCTACCCAGCAAACACACACACACACACACACACACACACCTTCCAGTCTATTTAATTAGCGAGTTAATTAATTTATTTATCTACCTATCTGATAAACATACACATATTAAAAATTAGGATGTATATCAAAATGCTAAGAGTAATTATCTCTGGGTAGTAGGATTACGGCTATAGTACTCTTGGTTCTTTACAATTCTCCTATTTTCAAACATGATATTGCATGCATAATTGCAAATATTGTATTTGCAAATATCACATAAGCACATCTTACTTTTATCGTCAGAAAAGATAAATGATGCTAAAGGATTTTCTTCCAGGAAAAAGAAACAGAACCATGATTCTCAATCAGCCTAAAATGGTACCAAAAGAATACATGTGTTCTTGGTTGAGAGGGGAGGCTAAGTAAGATATTGTCACTCTGGTGACCAACCTAAATGTGGAAATTGAATGAATTCTTTTCTTGATTCTGATCATACTACAGAGTCTTAGGCCCCAAAAGATAGCAAAGCCTCCTCTTATAAGAGAAAGAATTCTCATTTTCCCCTCATCGCCCTCTTTCTAATCTCTCTTTAACAAACAACAGGGGAAATGGCGTCCAACAGAAAACGGGAGTGGGTAGAGCTGCCTGACTCAGTTAAGAGGTGGAGATTTGAACTTGAGAGCAGTTATTCGATAATCCAAGATTGAGGGGCCGTGTTCCTGGCATTGCCCAGGATGACCTTTTGCCCGCTTAGTGTCCAGATCTGCTCTTAAAGTGAGGTGTGTGGGGAAACACCTACCCTCATGCTGAAGTAAGTGGTGGGAGCTTCTCTGAATGAAAAGCCTGGCTTTCCTGGGAACATTGGAGCATCATTTGGGTGAGCCAATGACAGAGAGAGCCAAATGGATGAAGAGGGCAGAGAAAAAGGAGCCCGATTCAAAGGTTAGGAAGCCTGTGTTCTGTCTCAGTCGGAATCTGGAAGGCTGATTTTCTCTTACACCTGTGCTTTCTTATGAATGAAACGTGAATGGATGTTTACCGGCACCTACAAGTGCCAGCCATGCTCCTAAGTACTGTGGATTATACTAGGGTGGAAGCTGTGGTCCCTCCCAAATGGCAATAATAATACCTACCCCCAGGTACCCCCACCTACTTCAGGGAGTAAAAGGAGAGGAAAGTAAAAAAAAAATAATTTACCAGGACTCCCTAAAATCTGGTCTGTTCAGTATTAACATTTCCAGTGTCGAGAGTCTATTAACTTCAAAGGAACCCAGTGACTGGGGAAAAGGGGCCTTTTAGCACATTTACAGTTCAGTGCTTTAAAATATGTAAACCATCATGAATCAACCACTGTAGCAAATCATTCTTCAGCTATTTAATGGTGGGGTATTTTTTGAAAGGGGTGGTCATTAAAACAAATCTTTTTCGGACAATTTTATTGTTTTAATGCATCTGGATTTAGAGTCTTAGAAGATGATCTACAAATACAGATCAAACTTGTAGCTTCCTGTCTTACCACCTTTTTAGATATAGTCACACAGACCAGTCCTTATGGTGTTGGCACCATTGCTTTACCTGTTTTATTCGTCTGATCACCCGCTTTTCAAGGCTCACCTCAGAGAATCCCTCCTCCATGAAGCCTCTGCCGATACTGCATCAAGAGGAGATACTGCCTTCATTTGAAGTTTCATGACAACTGGGCTGTACCGTGTATTAGGTTCTGCCTGGCATTATAGTTCATTCGTCTGCTTGTCTCATCCCCATACTTGAGGACATGAACTGTATCTCACTCATCATTATATACCCTCGAGCAGCTAGAACAGAACCTTGCATAGAACAGGTGCCTGGGATCCCATAATACAGGGAGCATCCAGAGCTGGAAAGGACCCGAGAAAGCATTTGAGCTAATCTTTTAAGTTTTCTAAAGGGGAACCCAAGGCCAAACAGGGGGAAGTGCTTCGCCAGAACCGATAGCTAATTGTTGCCAGGGTCAGAGCTAGAACTCGGTCCCTTGGCCTGCAGGGACAGCTGCCGTCATCCTAGAGCACACAGAACGATCATCTGGTGGCTTGGACTGAATTACAAAGCCTGTGAGAAGTGAGAGGTGCTAGTACTGTGTCCAGAGGCTTGCTGGGAAGAGCCAAACTCATCTGAGGGTGGGGGAGGTGGGCATTATCGACCACAATCCTAGCCGCCCCTTGGATGAGTGTTCCCGTGGGCCAGGCACTGTGCTCGGCCCTTTACCCAAGTTGCCTTATTGTCATTGTCTGCTCAGAACGGCCACCCGATCTCAGAGGACTGACTTCTCTCCCTTTTTCCCTTCTAGGCTAATGGAGGTTGGCAGGATGCTACTACCCCTTCATCAGTGACCTCCCCTACAGAAGGCCCTGGCAGTGTTCACTCTGATACCTCCAACTGATCTCCCAGCAGTCGCATCCCGGCTGACCCTGTGCTCCAGTCGGGGCCGGGCCAGGAGGGAGGGTTTCTCAACGCTGAAGCGGTCAGACTGGAGGTCGAAGCAATCAGCACACACAATAAGAGTCTCCTTCTCTTCTCTTCTTTGGGATGCTGTTTCAGCCAATCTGGACACTTCTTTATACTCTCTTCCCTTTTTTTCTGGGTAGAAGCCACCCTTCCCTGCCTCCAGCTGTCAGCCTGGTGTCCATCACCTTCCCTGCCCCTTTCCCTCTGTCCTAGACTCCCTGGGTCCCTGCCCTCTATTACATCCCTGAAGGATATTTTCAACAATTAGAGGAATTTAAAGAGGAAAAAAATATACAAAGAAAATAATAAAAGTGTTGGTATGTTTTCATGCTGGTGGTTTGAGGGGCCAGACTTACCTCCCTGGGATCCCTTGCTCCCTCTGTTAACAGAAAGTCCTTCTCTGTTTCTCTCGTTACTCTCACTACCTCTTAGCAGGAATATGCCACATTGCCCTACTCATTCCAGGCCGCCCTACCTCCTCTTGCTCTAACCTCCCCGGGGGCGATTCTGATTAGAATACAATTCCTCCTCTTCCTTCTCAGCCCCAGGTATTCTTTGGGGGCTGCCTTTGCTGGGCTTCTAGAAGTGCCACAGTTTCTGGTTTCACCTCTGCTAGCTTGGTTCCCAGCAGGAAGTCAGGCAGCAAGAGAAGCCTCAAGGAACAAGAAGGGCAGAATTCCTAGAGGCTTTTGCATCTTCCCAATAACAGCTCTTGGTTTCAGAGGAACAGTCTCTGGAGACTGTGCAGTAAGTGGTGTTCAGAATCTACTGCAAAACCAGGTCTGAGTTAGGCATGGTGGTGAATGCATCACTAAGGAGTAGAAGGTTCTTATCCTGCAACCCTTCACCTATCCCCTTTCTCTCTCTCTCTCTCTCTCTCTCTCACACACACACACACACAAACGTACAAATGTAGGCATGTGCACAGCCTCACACATTTCACTTGCCCCAAATCAGGCACGTGCCACATTCAGATACCTATATTAGTAACCGTAGCATTATACCTTGTGAGCCCAAGAGAGGGAATTAACAACTCTGAGTGAAGGTCACTGACACAGAGAAGCAGCATGTGCCTGGGGCTTCCAGGCCCCCAGCATGCACACACAAGAATGACATACACAGGACTCGATCATGATGAAGCCCAGGTTTCCAGTATAAACTAATCCTGTTCTCACCACCTCTGGAGCTCTCAGGGAGCCACACACAGTACTTACAAAGTCTACAATGGATTTGGTTCTGTTTTGTTTTTGTGTTTATGTTAGGGACATTGTATTAATTATCCAAAGTGTTATATGGCTCCAACATTCTTGTCCTGGAGGAGAAAGATGTATAAGAACATGGCTTGGGCAAACTTTTTGCTTGCTTACCTTGAAGACCTGAGAGTGATGGAGAGCAGGGAGGTCATGCTTTCAGTGAAATCATCCATGATTTTTATTCCCTGGTAATATCTGAGAGTGAAGAGTAGGTACTAGAAAGCTGTCCTCATGTCGCCTGTGTTCACATTCTTCATAGCCAACTGTGCTGGCAATAAACATGGCAGCTCTGTCACTTGACTAAGTGGGAGGTGGTGCCTCATTTTCTTCATCTGTAAAATGGGGGTTATTACGCCTGGCTCACCAAGAGGCTTGTGAGAGACTGAAGAAGTTGACTTCATTCATATCCAATCTGTAATTGTGAAGTCAGGGGAAGAAGCATCCCTAAGATAAACTGGTTCATGCCACATAGGGACAATAAATGGTTTTCTAACTTCTGGTTAACATTAGTACCCTGAGGTCATCAGCCTGATGACAAAGAGAAGGGTTAGTGTTGTTCCTTCTGTTCGTTTGTTTTGGTCTGCTTGGTTTCTTAGAATAGAGATGTCTCTAAATTGGAAGAAATGGGACCTGGTTCTCTAAGCTTGTACTTGAATCCAGCATGTGGCCTTGTAACTACTTAGTCCCTGTCACATCTACTATGTTTGAGAGGCCTCCGGGAGAGGTATAAGACCCTGAGGGGTGAGAGTGGCCAGCTAACAAGGTCATGGACATTCTGCATGGCACTTCAGTAATGATTCGAAAATGTTTCTGTGTGTGGGTGTTGGGAGGTGGGGGGTTAACCTAAGGAACTAGAAGGTATGTGTATTTGAAGGAAATGCAAAAAGTAAATATTTGGCAAGATGGCATTATGCCTGGATGACTGAGATCAGTAGAAAGACTCTCTTCTAACCAGTGCCATAATCAGAGCAGGGCTTGATAAAGAGGATTCCTGGAAGGAGCCATCCTGTGACCATTCTACAGTGATTAAAACCAGTGGAGAACTTTGTCTGAGTGGCAGGGATCTATTGAAACTACCCAGAGAGGAATATGGTGGGATCGCATCCCCCTGATTAGGGGCAAAGTACAAAAGGGACACGTAAGGGTTCTCTTGGAAACAGGAAGAATGATTCCAGATTTGGGTTGAATGATTGCCATTTTAAGTTGATGAAAGAGATCAGAGCAGTGCTACCTTTGCACAGGCAGTCTCTCTCCCTGCAGTAGTTTGCACTGATCACCTCTCACAGCATCTTCCCCACCTAGCACTTCATGCAGTGCTCTTCGCATCCAGTACCTTTCCCACGACTTCCCCTCCTCGCCTACGATCACATCCAACGTGGCGGCCACCACATCTCTTTGCATTAAGCGAAGCATGAGAACACTGGCAGCGGAAGTTTGGGGATGGAAAGTAGCGTGCCTCTGGAAATACAGCTCCCTGGGAATTCGTATTAGGTCAATCCTACAGATACCAAAATGTGCCCCAAGACTCCTTCATTTTCTGATGGAAGTGGGAGCGCTCCATTTTCCCTGGCAGATTTCCCCTGAGAAATGATACTAGCCCTAGGGTTTGCCCACCTTGTAACTCTTCATCACATCCTCCTTTTCATCCCTAACTCCTCCCCCTGGCTTGGAATTGACTCCTGTGCGGTACTTTTGCCAAGTGACACCTTTACATTTATTTTTCATTTTGCTGTGGTGGTGGTTCTTTATTTACCGTTTGCCTTTTCTCTCACATATCTTCCCTGCCCCTCTTTCCTTCTGAGTTTTATTTTTCTGCCCAGAAAAACCTGACTTCGATACCAAAAAAAGATGAAACTACAGAAACTCAAATTTAAAAAAAAAAACTTAAAAAAACACAAAAAAATACTCAACGATTCTTTCAGCTTTATTAACATTTTCCATTGTTTCTTGCGACTCGTGTCTCGTTCTTTGTAGTATTGATGATGAACATTTGATAATGAATGTTCTTGTATATTCAGATAAAGAAAAAAAACCAAAAAAGCGGTCTGAATTTAATAGTGTTTATAATAAAAATTTTAAAAATGACCCTCATAGCACGCAAAACAGGATGGGGGATTTCCCCTCTTCTTTCTGTGACAATGCACATCATTCCTGCATTAGTTTTTAACACCGAACTACCTACATTCACCATTTCCCCCATTTTTCTTTTATTTTCTTGCATTTGTGAATTAGTTCAAGAATGCTAGAAAAGTGTCGAGTTGTGCACATCCATTTCCTGTTTCACAATGTTTAAAAGTGACAGTAATTCATTTTGTAAACTAAAAAAAAAAAAAAAAAAAGGTTGGAATAGTGAGCATAATAGGTACAGCCTAACACGTTATTATGTTTATTAACTTCGAGACCCAGAAATAAATTCTTTCCTTTTCTTTCTTCTGCTCTTTAAAATATAAAAAAAGAAACTATGTTTTGTTTTGTGTTATTTTTGGTTTGTTTATGGGGGGGGCTTTTTTTAATTGTCAGGATTATGGTCTTGTTTTTATTCCTTAAATATGTATTTGAGGTGATGTGAAAAGATGACATTTGTAGAATAGGCTGTTTCCTTGTACTTCTGTTTGTTTCAGAATTCAGTTGACTTCAAAGATCAAGCCCACAATGATTCATATTTTTCACCTGCATTTTTTGGAGTGTGTGGCATTCTTGCAATCCCTGAGAAGAACAAAGGCAAGGACTTGAGTTTTCTTTTTAGCCCTTTAACAATTCAAGGGATTGGTCCAGGGGACCTTCTTATACTGTAGGGAAAGGTTTTTGCCTCGGTTGATTGTGAATGACACAATAAAATGCTTTCTTTTCTTTCTTCCTGATTAATGACAACGTTCCACGACTCTTTCCAGCTAGAGAGGATTTCTTTCGTCCAGTAGAATCCCACAGGAGATCCTGGTGGGCTGTGCACCATTGGCTGAGTAGGCCAGATCCAGGAAGCCGTCCTAGAGTCATTTGGCCTACTGATCTTCTGAGCCAGACTCAGTGCTATTGTTACAGTGCTGAGCAGTTACACCTGATTCATTGGCTGTGCGCCTCGTGCGAACCTCTCATTTAGGCAGCTGACGAAAGCAAATTGTCAAACTGGCTTGATTTGGAATGTTTTTGTTAAGTCAGGGGAGAAAAGAGAGCAATATTATCTGGAGGAACCTTAATTTAAATGTTTTTCATTCAACAAATGATTAAGCGTTCAGAAAGCAGCAAGAACCCAAGCAAGAAGAGTTAAGAACACTTTAGGAAGTGTTTCTACCCAAACGCTTGCGCTCTTGTTTTTAAGTCATAACAAAATAATGACAAGCTTTTCACATCACCTTTGTGGTTTCAATCCCTAGCTCAAAGCTTTCTGGAATCTTTTATTTTTTTGTAAACTTTTTTTTCCTTTTGTTAAAATTAATAAAACATCCAATGTTTTCCCCCTTTTCTCTCTTTTTACTTCTTTTCTTTCCTTTGGCGTTTTCAACTATTTTGAAGTGCTTTCCTTTGGTTTTTGGTTTTATTCTCCTGCTCCCCCTCCCCTGTTCTTATTATACAGAGTATAAACCTGCAAAGCTCTGCTCTGTTTTGGTTTTGAAAGTTTAAGCTTTCCTGCTTCTGTGAGAGCACAGGCTTCTGTCCCTTTTGATTCCAACTGAAATTTTGTGTTCTCTAATGATACTAACACGGTGTAGGTTTTACAGTCTCCTAATTTGTACTGGTAATGCATATTCCAAATAAATAGTTTCTTTTGTTGCAAAAAAGCATACTTGTATTTTGTGTAAATTTATACCTGCTGGAAACTTGTCTTTCCCCAAAGTAAGACGTGGGTTAGTGTGGCTTTAAACTGTGACCCTCATCATTTTAAAGTCTACATTGACGGTGGGGCAAATGACCTTGCGTCACTTACCCCGAAGTAAGAAGGAAGGGAGGGAGGGAGAGAGGGAAAGAAGGATCTTTTTTTTTTGCGGTACGCGGGCCTCTCACTGTTGTGGCCTCTCCCGTTGCGGAGCACAGGCTCCGGACGCGCAGGCTCAGCGGCCATGGCTCACGGGCCCAGCCGCTCCGCGGCATGTGGGATCTTCCCGGACCGGGGCACGAACCCGTGTCCCCTGCATCGGCAGGCGGACGCTCAACCACTGCGCCACCAGGGAAGCCCAAAAGAAGGATCTTTTATGTGCAAATATTAGCTGTGCTGTAGGAGGGCAGAGCACCCCATCTTGTCTGCTTGTCTGTGATTAACTCCCATCCACCAAGCACCAATTAAAATATCAGGGTGATGTTCCAGAATAAATTCTAAGTTTCTGAGTCACAGCTGTTTGCCCAGTGGCTCTCCTTTCCTTCTCTTTGTCTGCTGTGATCTGGTCATAAGGAAAATTGTGGTAGCCAAGAGATGCTTCAGGGGAAGGAATCTAGGTTAGAAACACTACCCAATTGTAGGCTCTCAGAAGTATGCTAGCTAGATGCCACTCCACTAGATGTACACGCCTACCGTGTGTTATGTCTTCCATCCCGTGTATCTCTCCCAGTGGTTTGTCTGTGCCCACACTGAGCCCCGACCTTTGGGGTTGTGGTCTGTTACAGAGTTTGATGTCTCAGAGTGTTCTGGCTGGACCACCACTTCAGCCTTCAACAGCTAATTCTGCATCCCAGCCCTTAACACCCTCTCCCATGCATGGAGTGGGATGGAGCTGCTTGTCTGCCATGCTGCATATTGTCCCTCTAGGGGCATCAGATGCATCATTTTCTCATTCTCACACCTTAGCTCTCAGGAGGCTTTGCCCAGAGCCCCACAGTGAGGCAGGTCTGTATTGAAAACGCCAGTCACTCACCCTTTCATCTCTATCATGATTCTAATGATCATGATCAAAGGAATGGAGAGTCATCAGGGATCAAATTATTTTTATTAAGGGACTACCTAAGGGTCCAATGGACTCAAAAGTATAAGGCTATCTCGCCAATATTGATTTGTAGAGCATTGCCAGGAGCCAAGATGGAGGTCTTGCCTCTCCTCTTTAAATCTGAACAAGGGAGCACATTTATGGGAGTTTGGGTATGCAAGGCAGTTTCAGACCACTTCCTTTTTCCGTTGCCTGGAAAATTGTGGGCCTAACTCAGCCACTTAGTTTATTAGAGTGGTACTAAACTGTTGTAACAAATAGAGCAAAATGCATAGTGCCTCAACTGCAGTACGAGTCTATTTCTCACTTATAATGGTAATAGCCTCCGGCAAACGTTCCTGGTCAGGATACCTTGTCTCCATGCAGTGATTCGGGCATCACGCTCCTTCACCCTGCAGGAATTAGTAGTAGTCCTCCACATCTGGCCTGCAGGAGGGAAAGAGTGTGTAGAAGGCTCACCATTTCTTGAAAACCTTAACCAAGACCTCCCTTATATTCGTATTCCTAAATGTGAGGGTTGGGGGGTGGGGCGGGAGGATGGAAAAGTGGTCCCTGGCTAGGCGGCTACTTCCTGGCAACAACAGCACACAATAACTCCTTGAGTAGTTGGCCATCTGTATCACACCTAGTGATCAAAAGGATTAGTGAGGGCAAAAACAAGCCCGCATGGCAGTTTCACTGCACTGGACACTCTCCCAGTAAAAACAGTTCCAGTAACATCCCAGACTTGGCTTTGCCACTCTTCAGTAGGGAAGATCCAGAAAGGGGTATAACAAAGGGGCCAGAACTGATCCACCCCATACTGCCCCCTCATCAGTCTCCAAATTTTGTTGTTGTCTAAGCTCATGACTGGGCACTCAGCCTGTGGTCATATTGAGGGGAGAGCTGCCATCCCTCAAGGCAGCCTGTTCCCTCCGTCAGGAAGTCATTCCCATGTTTATTGATGTCTAGAAGGGTCAAGTCTGGTGGCCAGCAGTTACTTCAAAGCATAGTGGTCTAAAGCTTTCAAATCACAAAATCGGATATGCTCAGCACTCCCCTCCCCCAACATAGAGTTCTACCTGCCTATCCTTAGAGACTATCACAACCTTCCCCACTTAAAACAAAAAGTAAAATCCCAGTGTTTCGACCACCCTTTGTTATCCAAAATATCGCCTCCCTTCTGGAAACATTCAGCATGGAGGATGGCGCAAGAGTTCAGTCGTATGAAATCATTTAGTGGGTGAGCCGAGGAAGGTGTTCTACCCTGGATCTCTGCACCAGAGGCCCAGGGAGAGGACTGAGGCTATGCTCTGGGGGTTCTACTCTCACGCCTTGCAGAAGAGCTCCGAAAGTGTACAAATAAAGAGAGCAATGGATTTACTGTCTGGGTCAGTCAGACACAGTGAGACACAGTCTATGGCTTCTAGCCTTGGGCAGGCTTCCGAGGCCACGCTGGGCAGTGTGTGGGTCGGGAAGAGGAGTGGTAAAGAGCCACATGTTTGTCCTTGTTATCCACCTGGGATCCATGCAAAAGACCTTAGCTCACGCTTCTGGATTCCTCTGGATAGATCATAGGGTCCATTCATTATGTCCAGGTGACACTCCAAGCCCACATTCCCTCTCTCCCATGATAACCAGCCGTACTGTCCAGGGTAGCTCACCAGCATTGACAGTGAGCACCTCTGGACAGCATAAAAGGCACCAAGTGCTACAGTACATGTGAATATAAATCTCCCATTAATGTATATCCAGAGAGAAATTAAAGTTTAAAATAAAATCTCCCTCTCTCATAACCTAAAAGTTCTAAGGCATGCTAGTCTACAGCTCTGCCTTTCCTGATCTCCTACTGTGCTCGTTCATCGTCAGCCAGAAAGCGCACTCCATCGCCAGAGGTAGAGTCAAGGCCCTCTTCCTTCTGTAGCAGCAGCAGAGGTCCCTTCTACTGGAATGGGGGTAGCTGTTTCAGTTCCTCCAAAGTTCATCAATCCAGACTTGAATTTCTCTGGCACCCCACTTTTCCTAAAAAGTCACTCAGGAAGCATATGAACCACATCCCAGGATCAGCTTCCTCTCAGAGAATTTAGAAAACACAGGCAAAGCCCAGACTACTAGAGCAAAATTAAGTTCCCAGAACCCAGATCCTGGTACCACATGACTATTGCTAATGAATGACTGGATCAGGGATTTGATAATACAGGGAGGGCGCAGGAAAGACAGAAAACACATAAAAAAGTAAAAAGGAAATCTTTGCTTCAGTCTTTACAATGCCAGTTGACTAGTATCAACTGCGGTGTTGAGAAAAAGCCACCAACAAGAGGTTAATTTTGCTCTCTTCTTCCTGTATCCTGGGGCAAACAATCCAACCTATGCATTCTGCCTCCTCTCTCAGAGAATGACCTTTGAAAAATTCATGTCTTTGTGAAAAATTCAAAAATGTAAAATGGGCCCCCTCCCACCACAGGCTACTTGAGGCTCCCTTCTTTCCCCCTGGTATCCATTTACATATTTAAGATGAATCACAATTTCCATTTCCCTTTAAGCTTCGTGTTCCTAATCCCAGATATATTTATCCTGTATCACTGTGAATTCTCTTCCTTCTCTAACTTCTCCAGCTTGTGACCCACTCTTGTCTCCACTGGAGTTGGTGTCCAGTTACTAAGCCCAAACTTAGGTTGACATTGCACAATGCCGGCAACAGAGGTAATGTCCCTCTATCACCTCTGCCCACAAAGCCTCTCCTTCCTTCTGCCTTGGAGTCCTAGGCCTTGAGTGTCTGGTGCTGCTTCCGTATCAGCAGAAACATTCCTTTCTGCAGTCTCTTTGATGTTCACCCTAATGTTTCTCTCTCCTATTGTTCCCCAACTCCTTTTAAGCAGAGCCAACAAAGTTGAAAATGGTGTAACCCACCCTTTCCCCAGTCACATCCCTTCTCTGTCTTGTGGACAGCTCCCTCTCTTTGTTGTTGGTCCCAGACATATGTTCTCCTAACACACTTTTCTAAACTCTATTTTGAAAATTGTTTCCAATGATCTGGATCTGTCCAAGGCTTCCATTGTTCAGATACGTCCTGCTAGCTTTAATCCCTTAAGTGGAGTCAGGCTCCACAAGAGGTGTCTTCCCATCACCCACTCAGGTATTGTTTTCCCAACAGATGTGTTCCTGCCCTCCCCAGTCCTCCCGTAGAGCACCATCTCTGTAGAGCAGCTTCATAACACAGGACATGTCTGAGTCCCTCTACACAATAACTGCTGTGCTGGAATTCAGTAATAATTCTTGAAGTATTTTACCAGGATCTTCTCGATTTTCCCCTTCAAATGTGTCCACATTTTCTTATATCATCTAGTGAGACCTTTATTTTATTTATTTATGTGTTTGTTTCTTTATTTTTTTTTTGGCTGCACCACATGGCATGCGGGATCTTAGTTCCCCGACCAGGGATCGAACCCCCCGCCGCCTGCAGTGGAAGCACAGAATCTTAACCGCTGGAGCTCCAGTGAAGTCCCCTAGTGAGACCTTTAAAGTCATCCATGGGAGCATCTCCAATTGCTTTCATTACCGACCCCCCATCTGCTGCATTCAGAGGATCTTTCCTGGAGCCTTTGATGTGAGGGATACATGTAGTTTGCTCACTGAGATCTTAAAAGCCAGACCACATAGACTTGAATCTCAGCTCTGCTACTGTCAGGTTCTTTCTGACACTACATGAGAGGTTTTTATCTCATACCAACCCCAATTCTCCAACATTCCAACACCAACTAGGTGTCCTGCAATTCGATTCAACTCTGACAACAACTACCCAGATTTAGCATCAAACAACACAGGCTTACGGGCTCAGCCCCACAAGACTACCCTCACTTCAGATGCCAGCTGCAAGTATCAGGTCACCCATCCTTCCGACTGACCAGTTATAAATCGGGAGTTCCCACAACCCCCATCTCAGATTTGATCATTTGCTAGAGCGACTCACAGAACTCAGGAAGCTGATGTGCTTATACTTACTGGTTTATTATAAAGGATATACAGATGATCATCCAGATGAAGAGGTACATAACGCAAGGTCTGAAAGGGTCCTGAATGCAGAATCCTCTCTCTCCATGGAGTTGGGGTGTCCTACCCTCCCAGCATGTGGGTGCCGTGGCTTGGAGGTGTTTATGGCAGTATCACTTCATGCATGCAATTGATTAAATCGTTGGCTGTTGGTGATTTTCTCAATCTCCAGCCCTTCCTCCTACATGGAGTTTGGGAGGTGGGACTGAAAGCTTCAAGTTTCTCAATAAGGTTTGGTCGTTCTCTGACCAGCCCCCATCCTGAAGATATCAAGGGACCCACAGACTAAAGATACTCCTATCAGTCTTATCACGTAGGAAGTTACAAGGGTTTTCGGAGCTCTGTGTCAGGAAACAGGGACAGAGACCAGATATACATTCCCCATTATACTACAACTATTTACTAGCTTTGTGACCTTGGATAAATTGCTTAATCTCTCTATGCCTCAGTTTCCTCACCTATAAAATGGAGATAATACTAACACCTACCTCATAGGGTTGTGGGGGGGGATTAAATGCATTAATACTTAGAACGGTTAACAGGGAATATAGCCAATATTTTATAATAACTTTCAATGGAGTACAACCGATAAGGTTTTTGAATCACTGTTGTACACCTGAAATTAATATCATACTGTAAATCAACTATATATCAATTTAAAAAAAAAACCAAAAATCTTAGAATAATGCCTGACACACATAGGTGCTAAAAATATGTTTATTATTAGTATTACTTTTTCTTCTGGTATATCTGTCTGGGTGTGTCTCCATCTCTGAACTAGTAACAATTAGAATGTCCTCCTTTTTCCTAGTTCCATTGTAAGGAACTATTAGCTATGGATATTTTCTTTCTTTTTTTCTATCAGTCTAGTCTAGCTGCTAAGATATTGTCCATCCTGAGGAAATTCCTGTTATCTCTCTGGCTCAATCAGTGTCTTTCTTCATTTCTCACTCACTATTGCACAGTTCCTAACTTAAGAAAATGTAGGATTCTTTAAACAAAGCACAAACTTGATGCTTAGAAGTAGATAAGCAGAGCTGGTCTTGGACAAAACTGTGAGGTCGTTGAAGTTTGTCTCACATATGCCACATTCTGCGAATCCCTGTTCTCTCCTGGCTCTCCTTTTCCAGGAGGAAAGGATGTGCTGTGCCTCTAATGTCTTACTTGAATGGCTTCAACGTGTAAAGTCTCTCCTCAGGGGATACTCTGCTCTCTGAATTCTAGCCTTTGGGTTTATTCGCAAGTCTTCCAGGCCAAACCTACTTTGAGTTTCTAGCTTCGTATTAATCAATACAGGTAGCAGTAGCTGAATGGGAATCAAGACATGTGCAACAGGATGACTGCAGCTAACACTGCTGTATATTTGAAAATTGCTAGAAGAGTAGATCCTAAAAGTTCTCTTCGCAAGGAACAAATCTTTTTTTTCTTTTTCTTTTTGGATCTATGAGATGATGGATGTTAACAACTTAGTGTGGTAATCGTTTCACGGTGTATATATATAAACACACATATATACGGTGAAATATATATATGTCACTACATATATTGACATATATAATAAATATATATATAATATATATATATATATAGTGACCCATACATATATCGTCATCATGTGGTACACAGTGCTGTATGTCAACCATATCTCAACAAAACTGAAAAAAAAAGAAACAATTTTTATTAATGGTCAAAGAGATGCCAAATTGCTCTCCAGATGCAGGGCTCTGGGAAACTTTCCTAGAGAATGGAGCAGACCTCCCAACTCTTAGCTCAAATTGAAGACAAAGGCCCTTCTGTGCAGGTCTGGCTTGAATCACCCACCAGGCATGTCTAAGAGGACAGACCAATGAGTAGAGAGCCCTGGAGAGCCCAGACCTCTTCATGTCTACATGGACTGGAAGCTCAAACAGGGCCCTCTGCACCTGGTTCCAGATAACAAGTGACTGTGATCTCATCAATCATATTAACCATTTGTCTTCTGCACCCAAGTTTGCTTTTGTATCAGTCAGTTCACTGCATCTTAAGCTTCAATGACAGAAACCCAGCTCTTTTACTTCTGGGTCTACAGTCTTACCTCGCCACACATTACTGCTTTATTCAGTACACTTCCCTCCCTGGGACTTTCCTTGCATGGTCAATACCTCCTTTATGGCAATAGCAAAATCTCTGCTGAGGATTCTGTGAGCCCCCTGGGCTCCTATCCCAGGAGGTTATTGCTTGAGCCATCCCAGACACTTGCCAGACAGGCAGCTCTCTGTGTGACCATCCTTACATTTCTTCAGGTAGCAAGCATGCACTTCACCACCTCCTACGTGCCAGCGGTGGCTCTGTACTTCAGGAGGATCTTAACCTCTAGAGGGACTACCACTGGGAAGACTTTTTCAATAAGACAAATTATTAAACAAAAAACAACCCAAATCTCTAGGTCCCTGTTGATGAATAACAACCGTATTCATCAATTAACAAGCTTGGGAAAGAATTTAGAATTTTCATGTCCATTAACAAAGCCCGAAACCAAAGGGAAGTGGAATTAGGCTGGGCTGATGGGAACAGATATGGATTAGAATGAAAACATTCTTGCTACTGGATGATTTGAAGCAACTAATCCCATCAAGGGATAGGACAATAGGAAGCCCAAGTAACTGCTGAGGAAATGTATGACCTCATTATTTTAAATCATCTAGCTTCAAGGAGAAGGTGGAAGGATGCTAGGCAGGCATCCCTAACACCCAGAAGCAATGATGATGTTGATTTAGAGCCTTCCCAAGCCTGGAATGTAATTACTCTCCCTTCCCCCAGTCATACAGAAATTCGATTCCATCCATTTCAACCAATACCTCTTGGCAGCTGAGGGCTGGGAATACGCCAGTGAACAAGGTCACTCAGATCAGTTAGTAACTGCTTTCTTAAAACATATGTATATAAATTTAGGTTGCTCTGTAGAGGTAAAGAAACAATGCTAGGATAGAAAAGAAATAAAATTCTGAGAGACCTTCATTAATCTAGCCTCCTTTTTCCTATAAGCGCAAATAAGAACTGCTAGCTGTAGCCAATGGTCTTCTCATAGCACCTCCGAAATTCCAAGCTTCTCCCTTTCTTTTATCCTTTTTGCAAATTTTGCTCACGATGTCATGATATCAGCCACCCAAAATGATGGCCCTACCATTCTCACAAACCCGCTCACATGCTTGTTCTCTAAGCAGGGTCCATCTCTTCTAGGAAGCCTTTCTCCTTCCTGAAGTTATCTGTTCCCCCAAAGTCCTCTGGTGTGTCTTTGGCCCCGCTTTGAATTGTTATTAAATATCTTATCTCCCCACATAAATTGTTAGAACTCAAGGGGCCAGACGTCTCTCACACAGAGAATGAAGCACCACCTTATAAGCCTAGCAGGTACTCAGACAAAGGGAGGGAGGTGGGAGGGAGGAAAGACTGAATGAGGGAAGGAGGGAGAGGGGAAATGAGGAAAGACAGAGAAGAGTGGAGGGTAGAGAGAAGGGGAGGGAGGAGGTAGAAAGGACAGGGAAGAAAGAAAATGGGAGGAAAGGAGAGGAGAAAGGTTGAAGGAGAAATATTAAAGGACAGCAGGACAGCAGGGGTGGAGGGGAGAAAAGGAGGGGGGGAAATCAAAGCCGAGTAAGACATTGGAGGGAGGTCACATCCTCCCCCTTAAAATGAGATCCCTGGCACTTGGGTAGTAAGAAGTCAGAAAAAGGGGTGTGGGGACTTCCCTGTCTGTCTAGTGGTTAGGACTCCGCCCTCCTTTGCAGACGGCACAGGTTCCATCCCTGGTCAGGAAACTAAGATCCCGCAAGCCACATGGCCAAAAAAAAAAAAAAAGCTTGGGGTTGTGAAGAGAGACAAGGTCTCAAAGCGGGCAGCAGGGATGAAGACAAACTACCGTGGCATGACCGCACAGCTTTGTTTAAGAGCAGCTCTGCCAACCTCGCTTCTGAACAGGAAGTCTGTGATTTATTTAAAGCTTTCTAATTATCTTTAAGATGCGAACCTGGGGTGTCTAGCAGACCTCACTAGCTCTGCCAGCATTTGGCTTGAACACATGGTTATTTGCAACTATCCATTCATTTATTCTGTCACTCAGTCAATACTGAACAAGCACCCTGCCCTGCATGCCAGGTACTAGTCTAGGAATCAGGGATACAACACTGACCAAATCCCTGTTGTCAGGGAGTTTAGATGCCTGTGGGTGGGGGAAACGGACAGGAAACAAAATATGTAAAATGGATGGTGTGTTGGATGGTGGTAAGTGCTGGGGAAAAGGTAAGAAAGGATGATGGAATTGCTGTTGAGGATCAAGATAGGGTGGTCCAGGACTGACTAGGAAGATGACTTTGAGCAAACTGCTGAAGGAGGGGAGGGGAGGAAGCCATTAGAATATCTGAGAAAATGGTTCCAGGCAGCAGGATCAGCCCGTTCAAAGGGCCTGAGGGCAGAGCACATCGGGTAGGTTTGAGGAATTGCAAGTAACCCAGTGTGGCTGAATCAGAGACAGAATGAGGGGAAGATTATTAGGTGATGTGGTCAGAAAATGAACAGTGCAAGGGAGAGGCAGAACATACAGAGCCTCCTGTAGGACATGGCAAGGACTCTAGCTCTTCCTTTGAATGAGCCTGGAGGCCTCTGAGGGTTTGGGGCAAGGAGCCATATGATGAGACTTTAAGTTTTAACAGTATGGTACTGGCAACAGTGTTGTGAATAGACCACAGGAAAATAAGATTGGAAGTAGTGACACCAGTTAGAAGATAATTAGAGTATTTGGGACAAGAGAGGATGGTGGCATGGACTCCGAGAAAACCCAGTGTAAATAAAGCCCATCTGCCTTTGCTGGGACCTGCCTTTGTATACACAATGTCTCTGCCTGGAATGACTTTCTCCCTACTAGAACACCTTCCCGTATTTCAAGGCTCAGTGCTCATGTCACCCATTCCCCAGAGTCCCCAGGGAGGACTATTGTCCCCATAGCACCCTGTATATGCCTCTCTTGTAGCACTCATCAAATTGTGTTGCAATTACTGGTTTCCATCTGCCTCCCTCTACAATGAGAACGCCTCCATTTCAGCTCAGTTCCCAAACACTTTTATTCAGGGGGAATAAAAAGGTGAATAAATCGTTATCCCAATTACAACCTAGTACAGGAGACTGAGCTCCCACGCTTATCATGGAGTTTGGCTCATAGCTGTCAGATGAATAAAGGAACAAAGAAAGTTACTAGAAGCCATGCCACCGTGGCATGGAGCTGTGGTCTTCTTATTTGCAATGCTGTTTAAGGAGTCGCAAGGCAGGGTCTTGTCTGCTGCTCTGATGGCCTCCCCTTGCTGTTTCCCTGGTGCTGGTCCAGCAGGACACCTGCCCACAGATGCTACAGTGCTGAGAGCTAAGGGTCTTGTCAGAGTGAGAGAGGGAGACCCTGTGAAAGAGACCCCGTGAAAGATGATTAAAGGTGGTCGTGGGTATATTTATTTTTTTCTGTAGTACTGGTTGTTGCTGCAAGGCTGTCTCCCTGGAGTCTCTTGGTGACATTTGTTACTTGGCTTTTCAGTCCTTAAACAGAAATTCTGTCCTTTTCGCTGAATGGCTCCTCCTTTGCTAATGTTCTGTCTCTCCCAAGTCCCAAGCAGAACATTGGACATTTGTTATTGGTACAAGAGCATCATTTGCTGAGTGTGAAAAAAAAAAAAAAAGAGTTTCCCCCAAGGGCAGAAATGAATGATTATCTCAGATCTCCTCACCCTTTTTCCTCCTCCTTCAGACACAACAGCCATGCACAGCCATGCTGGGCCCTGGTGGGGGGCTGCCCTAATCAATTTTTACATTCCAGCTTCGTGGAGATGAGCTACTGTAATAACTGTAGATGTTTCAGTGGAGGGCAAAGGGTGATGGGTCGTGGAATGATAGGATATGGTGAGGTGGAGGCTTCAGTGATGTCCACTCCACATAGGATAATGAGACACCTAAGGATAGGTTCTGTTCCTCCAATCAACAAATGTTTCCTGAAAACCTCCTGTGCACCAGCCATTATTCTGGATGCTGGGATGATAAGCAAAAATAAAAATACCTAGTCCCTACTCTCTACTCTCCCTACTCTCCCTACTCTCAGGATGCTTACTGCCTAGTAGGGGCATCTAACATCAATCCATTATTCACATAGAGAGGGGTACACCTGCAACTGGATATGTAATATGAAAAAAGATATACCATTCTATGAGAGTTCACAATAAAGAGAGCTGAATGAGTCAAGGGGGTCAGCAACGTTTTCTTGAGGAACTGTGTCTCAGGCTGCAAACTGGAAAATTAGTTAACTGTAATGATGGATAAGAAGAGAATTCTAGGCAAGGGGGAATAGTAGGTACAAAGGTTATCTTGGAAGAGGAAACCTGGCAGGTACAAGCCAGAGACAGCAAGGGAAGGTCCCCAAGGAAGACAAAGAGGCCAGAGAGGTGGACATGTGAGGACCACAAGGGGTCTGGATGCTGTGTTTCCCCATCTCCCTGCTCTCCACTCTAGAGTGCCCCGCGAAGTAGGTTCTCAATGAGGAGCACAAGCTCTGAGGAGTAATAGCTCATTCCTTGAGCCTTCTAACATTGACCTGTGGAGCAGTATCTTGGTATCTAAAAGGAAGAATCATAAGAGGAACAATTCACACTCTCATCCCTCATGAGATCACAGGCTGATGAGATGTATAGAAATAGAAACACGACCCTACATTCTGGGACGTGGTCTTAATCACGTTATGTTTCATTGCCCTGTGGTGGCATTGACTCAGGGGGTGAGTCAATGGAGGGACAGGAGGAGACTTGGAAGAGGAGGAAAGATGTTGACACAGGGAACTCGAGCATCCATTCTTTTCCCATTATTAAATAGCACCACTGTTACTTTCCCACCTCTCTCTCCTCTCCCGGCTCTGAGCCCTTCAGCTCCCAGTGCCATTCAGTGTAAATCTTTCTTGGAGAGTTGTTTCTCCTTGTGGTCATACAGTAACAGGCTACTAAACCTGCCTGTGGGGTGAATTACGAGCCGGTCTCTGGAGCCCCAGTCTCGGTTGCCCACAGAATGAATTGTGGTGCTCCAGGCTGCTGGGCTATTTATTTATTTGTTTGTTTGCTTTAGCATATTTTAATCTGATCATTAAATTGCAATCTGCCACCCATCTCCATCTCCGACTGTCTTCAGATGGAACAGATTTTTCATAGGTAATGATACCTATAAACTTCAGGGATGGCAGCCACAGGAGCAAACTAGGGAGAGGTGGGGGGAGGGTTTGCAGAAACACATCCTTCCGTGGCTCGGCCTTAGCTGTTCTGCTCACCCTGACCTATCTGGGGGCAGCTAGAGTGCCCACGTTCTCCTGGACAGCACCTGTGGCTTTTTCTAGCCTGAGAAACAGGTGCTGAGTAGGCAGAGGTGAGCTTCTGCACTTTGTCCTCAAACGCATAAGATCACTGCTGCTCTACATTGTGTCAGGCAGTAAAGGTGTCACCAACCTTGCGTTGATGATGTTGCACGGGGAAAGTTCCGCGCTGATACATCAAAGGCAAAGAGGATGCCAGATGGTGCCCTGGCGCCAGTGTTCCTGAGGTCATACATCTGATCTAGTGCCGCTCTGCACCAGAGGAATTGCCATCTGATGGCAGCAGTGCCACTACCCTGGAGAGAGAGACAGTCATCATGGTTATAGTATTGGCAACATCAATTTGTCTAGCACTTATAATACGTGCTGACACATTCTTTTGGAGCCTCACGACAGTCCTGTGAGTGCGACAGGGCAAGTGTTGTGATTCCCATTCTGAAACTGAGAGGGGGGGACTGTGGAGTGAATTGCCCAAGGTAGTTTTGGCTCCTAGGAGGCTTTCAACAAGTGTTTGTTGAGTGAATGAACGAATGGGTTCATGCTGCCTCAAAGTCACGTCCCTTGGTTTGCTTCTGGAACCACATCCAGAGGAAGGTCTAGGACTAAGGTCCTAGGAAGCTGCAGCTTCCACCTGAACCAGATGGGTAGGAAATCACCGCCAGTTCCCCTTAATTAATTCTTCTGCATGTCAAAGGGCTCGACGCTAGAGAGGGTGCTTTGAAGGTGTAGATGTGTAGCAGGCAGGGAGAGATATTGTGCTTCTGATGGACCAGGCATGGTTCTAAGGGATATATTCACTTATTTAATTTTCTCAACAAATCTAGATAGGTACTATCATGATATCCATTACAAATGAAGAAACTGAAGCACAGAGAGGTTGAACAACTTTCCTAAGGGTCCAAAACTACAGAGTGAAGACCCAGGTTTAAACTTTGGTGGTCAGTCCTCAGCGTCTGGGTTGTTGAGCGCTCTGCCATACCTCCTCTTTATTTTCTTCCAGAACGTGCAACCTCTTGCTTTCCGTATCTCATTGTCCCAGAGGTCTCAGAGTTCAGGTACAGGTGGCATGAAGGAAGCAGTTCTGGCCGAGGTATAGGACTGGAAGCTCAGGAACAAGAGGAGACAGTAGATAACGGCAGATACATTTTTTGTGGATTTTATTATTTTTTTAAATAATACAGATTCTTATTAGTCATCTACTTTATACATATTAGTGTATAGCAGATATTTTTGCTGGGCTAAATAACTTACCTTTTAAACAAACTCTCAAGCCCACTGGCAAGTCCCTGCACTTTCTCTAGCTTCAGGAAATGGACTCAAGGCCAAAATTCTTTGTGAAAGAATTCTACTTCAATTCTTTCCAGAGAAATCATAGTCCAATCTGGAGATAAAACTCAGGACTTCTAGCTTCTAGTGTAAATACCAGACATCAGATCATGGTCCTTAAAAATGTATATTATTTTCTTTAATCAATAGTTTAATAAAAGGCAAACAAATGTTTCTATTCACTATTCTGTAACTAGTTTGGCAATGATGATCAAATTGCATCTCAGGGAAGGAGGTGAATTTCCATAACCTGGGGAAAAACAGATAACTCAGGTCATTTAATCACACTCTGGGATATTCATACTTAAAGATACTCATGCCTCCTGGTGGGCAACCCTGGGGAAGAGTCTGTTGGTCCAAGCTTCTTCTATTACCCAGTCCATTATCCAAGACTCCTTCATGTTACCCAGGCATGGCATCTCGGAGAGCACAGAAAGTGTCTGCAGATGCCAGAAGAGTCTGTGACAACACAGGGCAGCAACAGGCCAAATGTGTCCCATTGTGCCCTGAAGTCATCCTCAAATGACATTCCCTACTGATAATCTTACTTAGATTATGAGCTACCCACAAAGATATAACACCAATCCTGACCTTATTCTAACCAGCCCATGGACACTGATCCTTACCTGGTACCACTCATGACCCTCAGAATAATTTTAACCATAGACGATAGCTTGCAATTGATAGCTCGTGGACTATTTGTTGATTATTTATTATTTTTGCCCTTAAGGTTCCCAAGTTAAGCAAGATAACTATGCTTTGAAGAATTGTTCCAAGACCAAGGTTTTAAGAAATTAATTGAATTTTAAAATAAATAAATTGCATGGCATCTGAGATTCAAAAGGGATCTGAGAAATCCCCTGGCCTACTTCTCCCCTTTCCAAGCTGGACACCACCCTATGCCATCCAGTTTGTGGGATCTGACCTCTGATGCAGTGGCTACTGATGGTTTTCAACAAGAGAGAAATTTTTTATTGAGAATCAGGATTTCTGAGAAGCGCTCTAGGGTGACTGGGTTAAAGAGAAGGAGGGCAGCAACGGGGAAAGAGTCTAAGTGGAGATTAGGAAATTTGTGAGACAGCATGACTCAGACAAAGAATGTGTACTTGGCACCTGGAAAGCCTTAGGTTTAAAAGCTTTGTTCTGCTGCTTAGGAGCTGGGAGAACTTGAGCAAGTTATTCAACCTCTCTGAGCCTCCTGAGCCCTTCTCTTCATCTGTAAAGCAGGGATCTCAGGGCTGCCAGGATTCATGAGACACTCTATTCAAAGGGCGCAGTGCATGCGTGACACACAGCGGGTTCTCCATCTGATCTCGGAGGGACATCGGTGAGCGGTCCTGAAGAGAGATCTTAGTTCCCTGCCCAGGAATTGAACCTGGGTAGCCTGGATGAAAACCAGGAATCCTAACCGCCAGACCACCAGGGGCTAGAGGCTAGAGGCAAAGTGGCTCTGGCTCTTTCCCCCATTTGAAAGTAAGAATGTTCCAAGGAGGCAAAAACTGTAAAAACAGGTACAAAGTTTATTATCAGACACACAGCACAAGGAATGGGAGAGCACACAGAGAAGCAGTTTGTTTATCTAAGACAGAAGCAAGGCAGAAATACACGCCCAGAGAGAAAGGGTATGGGCGTCTTCTCTAAGGAGGAGCGCAGTAAAGAGGTGATTTAAATCCCTTGTATAGGACAGTTCTTCTGGGTCTCCGTTTACCTTTGGCCAATTATCTCGTTTCTTTTTTCACACCTGATTGGTCCCAGAACCCTCCCCAGCACACGTGTGCAACGTTTTGCTAAGATGGGTCCCACCGCAGAGGCGTGTGGGTGCATGTCCACGCTTATTATGGGGTGGTGCCCCCTCCCTTTATGACCCCCAAGGAGCTTTCCTGTGAATGTGTAGACAGGAGAGTTCTCCTTGACCTCAGGAGTGGGCACCTTATCTCTTTACTTCAGCAGAGCTCAGCTCTGCCACTGGCTTTGTCCTTGGAGTGTCTGGGTGAGAACAAAGCTTCAGTTTTACTCCATGTGACGAACACCAGCTGTCCGGCCCAGGGACCCATCTATCTCCTACCTCACATCCATCCGATTCCCCTTGCACTTTCCCGACATCCTGCATTTGGCTTCACACTCAGGACAGGCAGCGAGATTGGGCTACGCAGACTATCTCAGAGACAAGGCAGAGAAAAATGCCCTGTTGGTGTTCAGAGTGCTTCCAGGTGCTGAGGAGAAAGCCACCATTTGTAATACGAAAATTCACACGCAGGTGCCCGGGGCAAAGGGTGGCCCCAGAGCCAGAGCATCAAGTGTGTAAGGTTGATACTCCCATCTGGAATGTGGCCTGAAAGCTGTCCTGTTCCCTGCCTCCACACACCTTGTCCCTTAGCTCTGAGGTTCAAGAAACATTTTGCAGAAAAAAATAAACAAACCCCAGGATCAGCCAGATTCCCGGGAAGGAAGGGAAGGAGGGGGGGATTTAGGCCAGGTTTCAGTCACTGATCACCAACTGCTTCATATCCCCCATGGATTTCTTGTCAATGATTATTCAATCTCAGGCCTGACCTTTCTATTCTAAATAACACTGCAATATCAGCGCAGCCCAGCCCGCAGCTTTCGCAGGAAATTAACTGTATCTGGCTCTCACAGGAGACCCAAGAAATCCCCTCAGTAACTAAGCCCAGACTGGTTTACAGAAAAAAAGACCCAGCATTATCTCCTTCTCATACACTCCTCCTAATACCCGTCTAAATATCACAGGGCTCCCAGCTGTTTAATTCTAATAAATACTCATCTATTCTCAAAACAGACAAATGTTAGGTCTCAGGTGGGCCCCAAGCATTTCGCGCTGGAGGAAGAGGAGAATCTGAGAGAAGAGGAGAGAGAGAAGGAAGAGAGGGTCTCACAGCCAGCTTTAGATTTCAGCTCGTGTACGACGGCAGCTTAAGAAAATGGCTGTTGGTTTCCCGCTTGGCCAGAGCTGGAGGTGACTTCTGAGGGAGGCCACTTTTATAACCAGTGTCCACACGGAGCTGTCCTTCCTTTCCCCGGTGTAACCGGGTTTCAGAGCAGCTCCCCAGGGCAGGAAGGGCTTTGAGAGCCCCCAGACCGAGTGAGATCAGCCTCCCTGCATCCTGACAGCTGGGGGGAGCTGGGAGGGGCAGCACAAACTCCATGGTTAAGGGTTCAAGCTTTATTGGAAAGTCTTCCTGTTCTGAATCGGTGTTTGGACCTGAGTTTAGAGGTTTACCCCAAACACAGGAGCCCTATGTGGAGCGTAAGAAAGGCGGGGACAGCAAGACCTCAGGTGACCACTGAAACCTAGTTCATCTGCAAGTAACATGGTCCAAGGGATGGGTGGGACCAAAGGGGGACCATAGGACACTTTGGCTTGGAAAATGCCTGGAAACACCTGGATCTGTGTCACTGGGTATGAAGAAATTCTCTGTCGTGGGTTTCTTTGGCCCTTAAAGGATTCACCGTGGTTGGGAGTTAATGAGAAGCTCTTATGGAAGGTCTGGGCTCACAGACGGAGGCCCCCGACAGTCTGTGGGGCTGGCACCCTCCTCCCCCAGCTGGTGCTCAATTGGGAGCCAGGTATAGAGCATGACTCAGATCCTTTGAGTCCCTCTGAGAGCCAGTTACAATCTTGCGACTCAGATGGTGCCGAGATGGTGAAGGGTTTCACTATTGTCTGGACACTGCACGGTGCTTCCTCGTACATGTCCGTGGTTCTCTAAGAGTGGCTGGGACCCTCGCTGGCAGATGACAAGGGTTCTCCTGGACATTGGCAAATGAGCCTGTGGCAGTTTGAATGTTGGTTCTTGTTGCTGGTGTGTATTAATCGTGAGCTTTCACTTTAACGAAACCTAAGTATCGCCTCAGGGATGTCCTACCCCAGTCAGCCCAGACATTAGATTCATCTGCTGAGGTTTCTTTCGATGCTATATGACGGTTGACTGGGTGGTCAGTAGGGCTTGACTCCACTGAAAGACCTGTAGGTTGCAATTCTACATCCATGGTTAAAACCCCATGAGATCTGTCTGCCTCCTTCTGCCCTGCTTGTCAGGGAACCCGGGTAACTACAACAGGCCAGGAAGAGGTGGGATAACTTCCCAGATTTGGCTCCATGTGGCTCCGGCAGGTTTCTAGGAAAGACTCAAGGACCAGAATAGGGCTACCTCTCTGGCCATTGGCTCACATGTCCCTGAATCTTGCAACAACTCTTGGGCTTTGGCTTCAGTCACGATCAGCACTGCTATCACTCATTTAATAAGAATTTACTGAGTACCTTCTATGTGTCGTGACCTGTGCTAAATATCAGGGGTAGATAACCAAATGAAGCAGATCAAAAAACAAAAAAAAGCCCTGCCCTCTGAGAGGACACAGTATAATAAAGGAGAGAGGCATAGACAAAATAAATAAGTAAAATGTTAGTAAATTTTAGTGATAAGTGCTAAAAATTTAAAAAGTTAGCAGAGAAAGGAGAGAGTGAATATTTGGCTCGGGCAGGCAGTAGAGCAGGTCATTTTCATTGGGATGGCTAGGGGGGACCTCACTCAGAAGGTGACATTTGAACAAGACCTAAAGGCGTTGAGGCAGCAAGCCACATGGATATCTGGGGCAAAAGCAATCCAGGCAGATATAGCATGTTCAAAGGTCCTGAAGCAGGAGGTTGCCTGGCATTTCAAGGAAGAGCACAGAGGCCGGCATGCCTGCAGCAGAGAGACCAAGAGGGACAGCAGTAGGTTTAGTAACTAAGGGACCCCAAAGTCCATTGTCAGGACTATACCTTCTACTTGGACAGACATGAGTCCAGAGTATTTAAGTAGAGAAGCACTTGTCTGGAGCTCAAGTGATCTAGATCCTAGTTTCAACTTTGCTACTAAGTAGATCTATAACCAAGTAATTTTAGTTATCCTTGTCCTAAAATTACTTTGCTTCTAGCGACTTTAGTTTCATCACCTTCAAAATGAGGAGTTTGTACTTCTGAATTCTAGCATCTTTTTAGCTCTGACAGTCTGTGATTCTAGCCAAACAAATTCAAAACTAAATCAAAATGTGTTAGCACTGGAAGGGCACGTTTCCACATTCTTGCTTGTCCAGGGTTCCTTTGGACAGATAACTATGAGAAACCAGGAGGGCATTACTCCCCATCTCCTATTTAGTTCAGAGTGTGGAGACAGATCAGAGGTATAGAAAACTCATCTATGTCTCTACGGGGGTCTTAAATCCCACGTCCGCTCCTCTTTCACATGTGCTTGTCAAGCAGATCAAGCTGATTATCTAAAACACCCTAGTTTTATAATGATTGTTCCATCCTATTTAATTGAGCCCCTATGACATAAGCTGTCCCGGGGAAAGCTCAATGGAAGACAGAGGAGAAGGATTTAAGACAGGTCCTCCATCCCTGGAGAACTGATGATCAGGCAAAAGCTGTCTAGTCTAAAACTAGACAAAATGTACTCATAGGATCCAGCTAAGTGACAGTACAAAATGGTAAACAGTCGGTGCCTAATGACAGGTATACACAGTGGGTACTGCAGGGGTTTAGAGAGCAGGTGCTCTCAGCAGGCAGAGGGCCTGAGGGGACCTCGGAAGGACGTAGGGTGACAGCCAGGCCTTGGAAGCCAGGTAGATTTGATGGGTGAATGAATATTACTGCCTCCAATTTATTGGCTCAATAAAGCAGGCATTACATGGTGGGTAAGTAAATGTAAAGCAGGTTGGCAGTTTAATGTTGTGCTCACAGGCCCTGGCAGTGGGTGATTTGGGTTTTCACGAAGTGATCAAAAACATATTCCTAAAGATTTCATGACATCTCTCTTTAGGACATCCTACTGAGCCTGCATCATCATAGGTAGATAAGATGGGTCTTGGGGGAAAGGTCAGGTCTGGAGATAAGCTACTTCCAGAGTCTTCTGGGGCTCTCAAGAGGTCTGCTGCTTTGCCAAATCTCCATCACCAATCTGGAGTCCTTGGTGAGTCTGTGAGCCTAGCGTCTGCCCAAAGAGTGGTGAAGGAGGCTGATGGAATCCCCAAATCACAGAGTCGGAAGGAACCGCCTCCCAGGAAGAAAGGACCACTCTTTCCTGTTGCTCTTCTGTACATCATTCTCTATCATAGCACAGATAAGGAATTTTGTCTGACAGATACTGTGCTTTACACATCACATTATTTCATTCTGCCTTCACCAACTCTACGAAGTGCGCGCTGTCCCCATTCTATAGTTAAGCACACTGTGACTCGGAAAGATTAAGTAACTTGTCCAAAGATATACAGCCAGTATGTAGTAGAGTCAGGATTTGAACCCAGCTCTATCTGACTCTAAAGGCCAGGCACACTTATTTGTTTAAAAGAACACACCAAGCTCAAAGTTTACCTTTATAAGGATAGAGATAATATCTTACTCATCTCCGTGTCTCCAGTACCTAGCCTAGTAGCATACAGTAGATGTCCAAAATTGAAAGCAGCAGTGCATCAACTCAGTTCATCTTAATCTTTTTGGGGTAGAGTTTCAGGTTCCATAAAGGATCTGAAGAGATCCCAGAGAAATATGAACTTATGCACATACTTACAGGATTTTGCAAACAATTTCTGGGGGCGTGTGGGCTGCAGGTTGAGCCCTGCTCCAGAGGGTGTATTAATCACTTAACGACATCCTTCACAGGTAATCCTGCAGCCTCAGCCTGGACGCTTCCAGGTATGGGGAGTTCGCTCCCTCCCCGATTGTGACAGCGTTGATGGTTAGAGGTATCTTCTTTATATTGCATAGCAACCTTCCTTTCTGTAATGCCACCCTCATCCTCATTCTTCTCTGAGCAACTTTAAATAGGGAAGGAGCTAGGAATTTGTATCACAGAGCTCTGATTTATCATCATGTACATAAATGCTTTTCTAATGTTTGTAAATACTTGTCCTGAGCTTCCCTTGTCTTCCCTGGCCTCCACTGTTCTTTGCTCTGATGGAGCTTATGTCTTCGCCCTATCCTGATTCTTTGTCTTTGAAAAAAGCACAGCTTATCACCACCCCTATTAAAGGGTAGTACCCAGAGAGGGGCAGTGGAGACAGGCATTGTTTCTCCCTTTGTTCCTGACAGTGAGCTTGCCTTTACACTGCTTAAGACTGCGTTTGCTTTTGGGCAGCCACTTCACCCCATTGACCCATTAATGAGCAAAGAGTCACGTAATGCCCCCAAGTCTTTTCCAGGTGTGCTGTTGATAAGCCCTATCTCCCCACTGGGCATGTGTACAGCTTGCCATTCAGACCTAATTGCGGTACCGTTACATTTATCCTTGTTAAATGCCATCCTATTAGATTTGGTCCTTGAGTCCGGCCTGGCGAGACCTTTTTGGATCCTGATTTTGTCATCCAGCGTATTAGCTCATTACTCTCAGACAATGTATTCAATGTGCAGCAGAGAGCTACCATTTTGGGAGCATGTCTCTGACAGATACTGTGCTTTACACATCACATTATTTCATTCTGCCTTCACCAACTCTACAAAGTGCGTGCTGTCCCCATTCTATAGTTAAGCACACTGTGACTCGGAAAGATTAAGTAACTTGTCCAAAGATATACAGCCAGTATGTAGTAGAGTCAGGATTTGAACCCGGCTCTGTGTGACTCCAAAGGCCAGGCACATAGCCACTCTCCTATGCTGCTTTCATCCAAGCCATTAACAGGACAGGACAGGTCCAGGGCCTTGTAGAAAAATACCTGAGAGCGATTTTGCCTGAGGGTTGATTCACGTATCATGATTCCTTCCCTGTGATGGGCATGTTACCTCCCACGGTACCCACCTGATCCCAAGGAATAACAAGAAGAATTTTGTACACTGTTTTGAAGAAATGCACTTATAGTAATTCTGTGCTATTCCATGAGTCCCCTACCAAATAGTAAATGATGTGAATGTGGGGTGACTTCTTTTTGGTAGCTTCATGCTGCCCTCTGTTAAGTCCCAGATTCCTTTACTACCTGCTCTGAAATGGTTGTTTAAAGAATTAAGTCTAGACTCTTGCCCAGGAATATTGCTGAGTCTTCTTCATTGGGAGTTGGGAGGGACACTTTCTTTCGCCAGGCTTCTAAGAGCTACAGCAAAATATCTCTCAAATATCCCATATCCCCATCCTCATTAATTACAGATCAATCTTCCATGAATTTACATAAAACTTTGTTGAATATGCTTTAAAATCTTAGCCAGTACTACCTTTTAAACTACAGACTTCCATTTACATATGTGACTCACAGGACCAGTGTCCAGTGACAACCTTACATTTAGGCCTTACAATGACAGCTTCTGTAAAAATTATTACTACAGAAATAAATTCTTATTGGCTTTTAATTTCAAAAACCCTAATTAAGTTTCTGAACAGTTTCTTTTGTGGCAGACACCTTTGACCTGAGACCACTGAGGAATCCAGGGAAAATGTGGAGACAAGCCTTTTGTCAAAGATTGTCTAGAGAGCAACAGTAAAAAAAAAAAAAGAAATAGGGACATGAAGGGAGCAGGCACACACCTTTTGTTCTGATTCTGGGCTTGAAAACCAAACCTCCGCAGGTGACAAGCCTGAGCATCTGATAAGGGGGGCTGCATCCCCCAGAATTCTGAGGTGTGCACTGTCCAAGGAGCTGGCCACTTTTGGGGTGGTTCACTTAAACTTTTTCTTATCCCTATTGGGTATAGTTTGATTTAGGGACCATTAGACTCAGGTATTAGATCTTCTAAGAGTGCAGTCCTGTCTTCCCCATCTTTCAGTGAGACCTTCTACGTATTTTCTCTCTGCTGTGAGATCTTCTGTCACAGCAGATCTCTGTCTTGACTGATATTTTATGTATAAATAAAATGCATGTATATATGTAAGTATATGTATTAAATCACCTATATCATGATACTTATTCAACTATATGCATTTTGCATGTTTTATGTTAAATATATTATTTTACACATACACATACATTCTTACAGTATAATTTTCACACACATCAGTCCACACTTATAAACATCTTTCTATTGCACATTTTCATGGATTTTTTTTTTTTTTTTGCGGTACGCGGGCCTCTCACTGCTGTGGCCCCTCCCGTTGCGGAGCACAGGCTCCAGACGCGCAGGCTTAGCGGCCATGGCTCACGGGCCCAGCCGCTCCGTGGCATGTGGGATCTTCCCGGACTGGGGCACGAACCCGCGTCCCCTGCATCAACAGGCGGACTCTCCACCACTGTGCCACCAGGGAAGCCCCTCTATCGCACATTTTAATGTGCAGTAGAAAGGTAGAGTCATTATAGGTTACTGTAGACAGGAAAATGGGGGGTCTTGAGTTTGCTCCTCAAAACCCTCCTCCATCACAGAACCCCCTTGCATGTAGACTAAAGGCACAGAATTTATACCAAATTCCATTCTACCTAAGTTCATAAGTATCATAGGATGGAAGAAATAGAAAGGTCTTTGAAAGAACCAAAGTTAGGCATCCCAATAGGGTGGTGAAAAATTTACAGTCCAGAAACACTTGCCTAAAATGACATGGCTTATTGTCAGAGTATAAACTCTAGGTTCATAATGGCTGGCTAGGTTCTCTGGGAAGCAGACACTCAGGTGAAGTAAGGACTTTAAAATGTTTATTGGAGAGTTACATCTGTGAAGGAAAAGGGGAAGGAAGCATGATTGGGTGGAGAAGCCATCAAACAGTGATGCACACCTGAAAAAGAGAAGCTCTGGAACAAAGCCTGCCTTTTAGATGAGTCCCGCGTTGGGCAGAAAAGGCCAACCTTTGGACCATGGCCATGCTCAGTCCCTGTCTGAGGTGGACCCTGAAGGCTCTAACAACCAGAGACTCCCAGCTAACACACACCTTGGGGCTGGGCAATGAGCCCTTCCTTGAAGGGAGATGCGAGTGGTGGATTTCCATGCCTGCCATACACCTGGGGTTCACAACTGTAGGCTCCATATCAGTTCTAGAGAGACATAGCTTCAGTGACTTATTATTATAGTAATGCTTATTTTTATTTATTGTAAAGTAAGAGTATTATCTCAGTAGATACATTACAAATGCCAAGGGGAAAAAATATATATATATATATATATACTAACTGGTTTTTCATTAAAATATTTTACAGCCGGCACTTGGGCAAGCTATTGGAAATGGCCTAAGGTGTCTCCAGAGTGGAGGTCAGTGAACTCAGGACAACCCCTTGGATTTTCCATTAGTGAAGAGTTAGATGAAATAATAAATAATTATTAAGCACTTTGCAAATCCAGTGTTATGTAAATGCTAAATAATCATAATAATAGAGTAGTATGCTGATCTTGATAAACGGGTCGGCTACCATGTCATTGAAAGTGGATGGCGCAGCAACGTCAGTTAAGATGAATTAGGTCCTCATTCTCAGAGCTCAGCACCTGCGCGGTCTCTTCTGCTGGGAGGCTCAAGCCTCCATGTGCGTCCCTGAACTTGCCCCGCCCCCGATCTCTGTGGGACAAATAGCCGAGGATAGGGATGCTGGGTGGCTTTAAGGGGGTCGTAAAAAGGCTCCTGTGTAGGGATATTGAAAGTAGACTGAGGTGAGTGAGTAAGGATTTGCATTTCTGAGAAGTCAGGTCTAATCTATAAGGCGAAAGGGGGCAGAGAATGAACATTTATTGAGTTCCTCCTGTGACCCAGGCCCTGTGATCAGGGCTCTGGGTTTATTATCTCATTTATCCTCCAGGCCAGCACATTACGGTAACAGAGGAGTGGAATAAAGCAGAAGGCATGACTGTTTTCTGTAGAAAAGCACAAATCCTGAGCCCAGCGGTGTAGCTGGTGTTTTGCTTTTTGCATTCTGGGCAGGAGTGGGACCTGGAGGATGATGGCGAGGGGCCTCCAGGGCATGAGGGAAAGCTTGATCCAATGATTGATCACAGCCCCCAAGTGCTCAGACCTTTCAGGACACACATTTGTATGGTGACAGTCACTTCACCCTTTGGGGTACACCCAGAATAACTGCTCCTCCTAGCCTCCACTGTGGACCTGATGCCACCTGGACAGCAAAGTCCAACGGAGCCTCACTCAGACCTTCCGCACACCTCCACAACAGTCGGCAGATACTGATCCAGGGTTACCAGGAGCCAAACACTCCACTGAGGGGCGTATGCACATCACCTCATTTAATTCTCCCGGCAACACTGTGATGCAGGATTTATTGCCTCTGAGTTTTCACCTGAGGTGAGAACACCTAAGATTTTGCCAAGTAACTTGCAAAAGTCACATAACTAGTTCAAGAGGAAAGAGATGAGAACCAGGTCCGTCAGCAAAGCCTGGGCTTTTAACTATGTGGAATCTTGTCACACCACCTGTGAACTCAGCGGTCCTGATGCTTGGGGATTTGTTTCTTTTTTGCCCAACACTGGGCTGTGTTATTAATAATGATTAATTATTCTTTGTTTAACTGTCTGATTTTGAGGGTATAAAAGTAGCTCGTTTTTTTCTTTAACAGTTTCTTTTATGCGGCATAATTGACATATAATAAACTGTACATATTTGAAATATACAATTTGGTTAATTTTGACGTACATATGCACCAGTGATGCCATCACCACAATCAAGGTAGTAAACATATCCATCACCTTCAAAAGTTTTCTTTTCCATTCATCCATCCCACCCCATTCACCTAATACCCTCCCCAAGCAACCATTGATCTGTTCTCTGTCAGTGTAATTAGCTTGCATTTTCCAGAGTTTTATATAAATGGAATTATGTAGTATATAGTTTTTGTTGGTCTGGCTTCTCTCACTCATCTCACTCAGCATAGTTATTTTGTGATTCATCCAAGTGGTTTCTTTTTTTTTTTTTTTTTTTTTGCGGTACGTGGGCCTCTCACTGCTGTGGCCTCTCCCGTTGCGGAGCACAGGCTCCGGACGTGCAGGCTCAGTGGCCATGGCTCAGGGGCCCAGCCGCTCCGCGGCCTGTAGGATCTTCCCAGACCGGAGCACGAACCCGCACCCCCTGCATCGGCAGGCGGACTCTCAACCACTGCGCCACCAGGGAAGCCCCAAGTGTTTTCTTTTTCTTTGTTTTATTTACAGAGAAATAAGGACTTGGAATAATTAGTTTGTATTTAATTTTAGCTTTGGACTCAGTCCAGAGTACAAATTCTAGTTCTGTCACTTACTATCTGTGTGCTAAGTGGTCATTTTCTTAACCTCTACAAGGCTTAATTTTCTCATCTGTGAAATGGGTGTAATAAAAGCTACGTTACAGAGTTGGTGTGTGAGTTAGATGAGGTAATATAGATAAAATGAATAGCGCAGAATCTGTCCATGGTAAGCACTTAGTTTTGCAATTAAAATAAAAATTTTTTTTCATCAAAATCCCCTTTGATGTCCTTCGGTCCTATCAAGTAATATAATAATAGCTAGCATATATTGTGCCAAGTAGAATACTAAATGTGACATACAAATTAGCTCTTTTCATTTTCACAAGAAGCCTAGCAAGTATGTGGGGACATTATTAACCCAGTTAGGGTTGAGGAAACCGAGATAGAGAAGTATGGCAATTACCCATTCTCACAGATAGTAGGTGGTGGATCAGAATTTGAACTGAGGCTGTCAGGGTCAAGACCCTTTTTTTTGATTGGGCTGCCTTTCCATATGCAGTGATGTCATCCACTAACACTAGGGTTCAAGTTTTAGGAAAAAAACAGATATGAAAACCATATTAGTAACTAAGTAAAAGAGAAATAGCTAATAAAATTTTAAAAATTATCATTGATGGGCTTCCCTGGTGGCAGTGGTTGAGAGTCCGCCTGCCAATGCAGGGGACACGGGTTCGTGCACCGGTCCGGGAAGATCCCACATGCCACGGAGCGGCTGGGCCCGTGAGCCATGGCCGCTGAGCCTGCGCGTCCGGAGCCTGTGCTCCGCAACGGGAGAGGCCACAACAGCGAGAGGCCCGCGTACCGCAAAAAAAAAAAAAAAAAAAAAAAAAAAAATTATCATTGATACACCAATTATTAAGGGATATCCAGTACTTCAAATGTACTATAGGCATGTACTTGTAATTTGACATTATGAAGAGGAATCCACACCTGGTTCTAGGTCTAACTGTGAGTAAATCAAAGACAAGGAATCTGTAAAGAAGTAATTAAGGCAGCTAGAATAGATTCTGCCTTTCCTGGAAAACACTGGAGAGGGAGCTGAGTGTTCTATGTCTGAGTCGTAAGTTTTAGAGCAAGCCCAGAAAGTAGGCCAATCAGTGAGGTTGCACAGTCCCATCTGAGCAGGCGGTATGCACCCCAAGTTTGGGGACTGACTGTCAATTTAGAGTCCATTGGAATAGCTGTTACAGTAGAATAGAGAAACTCAGCTATATCTTCGGTTGTCTTAAGTACAGTAATTGGTTTTCATTAAAGATTCGGAATTTGATAGAAAAGAGCGAGGGTGATTTTAATTCAGTTCAGATGGACAAACATTTCTTATTTGCCTGATATGCACAGAATCTCTGCCTTGGAGAAATTCCTGTTTTTAGTGAGATAGAAGATGAAAGATACAAATAAAATAATTTCAGTGGTGAAAAAAAGACCTGAATTGAAGGGATATTTAGAAGTCAAAATTGATAAATGCAATGTACACCTAGAAGTAGGCATAAAGGAAAGCTTGGGGTTATGGTCTGGAAACTGTGAGCCACTCAAAAACACATAGAATTAAGACAAACAGACTTTGCAAACTAGGTAATGAGGGCAATTTTGGGAACCTTGGCTTTGAGGTGTAAGAGGAGATCCAGGTGGAAATTCCTAACAGGCAGTTGTGTTCCTGCATACTAAGCTCAGGGGTGAGGTCAAGGTTGAAGATAAAGGCTTGTGAGTTGTCAGCATACGGGATGGATGCCGTGGAAGTCATGGGAATGAATGTGATCTCCCAGCGGAGTGTGTGGAGTAAGACGAAGTTGTTAACACGGTCGTCCAGATGGTTAAAAATAGGTTGGACCGAAAACCAATATCAGAAAGCATATTAAAGTTATAGGAATGGAGATTATCATTTAGATCTTTCCTAGTCCCAACTTTTTCAAATCCGCTCATTTCAAGCATACGCCATTTATTCCCTGTGAATAGATGCGAATTATAATTCAATGTATCCCATTGAAAGGCAGTATTTAAAAGGAAAAAGAACCCCAAAGCAAACACAAAAGCCTGCTCTGGGTGTGGTCCTTCACCTACTAGTGGGGGCGGTCGCTCTGGAAGACCCTGGGGTAGGGATGGTGGGCAGAGGTGCAGGTGGGATAGAGCAGCTCTTCTGTGAACATAAATCTGACATCAACAGTGGTGTCTTTCTGAACCAGTTTTCCTTTATCAGGGGTGGAGAAGATGAAGATACTGAACTGAAAAGAAGGCTTACAGTTTATGATATTTAGCTAGTTGTGTACTGACCTCATCAAACTTTAAACTATGCCTACCCATCTCCTCATACCCCTATTTCTCTATCATTCAGTCAACAAACACATGTTGAACACCTTCTCTGTGTAGGCACGTGTCAAGTGCTAGGGCCACAGAGAGGAGTAGTATTTGGTTCTTGTTCTTGAGAAACAGAGAATATACTCCTAATAGTGTGCTAACTACCAAAACGTTTCCCATTGGCATAGTCCTTTATATGTGTCAAAGAAATCTCATCTCATTATAGTGTTGGAGTTCTACAACACGTCAGTGAAGGAAGTAGGGGAATGATAATTATTATTCATATTATATACATATAATATTATAATATATATTATGCATGGGTAGCTGAGACACAAAGGTGGATTGACTTGGGGAAGGTCAATCAGTGGCTGAGATCCAGATCTTTTTGGCCAAGTGTTCTTTCTGCTAAGGAGAATGTTTTCTTCCCCAGCATGCTCATCCTGGGCACCTTGCCTTTGCAATTTCCTGGTTGTCTTTTTTATCTCTTTCTGCTGACAAATTGGACAGGCCCTTGGGGAATAGCGACTCAAGAATAACTTGCCTTTGGTCAAGCACTAAATCCCACAGGTGTAGGACAGACTTTGGAGGAGCCACTATCCCTCTCTCTGCCCCCTCAAAGCCCCCACTGTTTGTCTGGAGGGAAGTATGCTTATCAGTTCTGTACGTACCAGGGAGCAGCTAGCAGAACCAAATTAGCTCAAACTGGCTGCCGTTCAGGTCAGCTAATTAAATTAGCTATTGTTGCATTACTGATAAGGACAGTTTGGAAAAGGAAAAAAGCCACTCATCCCAGCAGCCATAGGCTAATGCCAAGAAAATGTGTTAATGGGAACACTGAAAGGAAACCCCTCTGACTAGCAGCCATACCTAGGGGTCTTTGGTGGACGGTTCTCCTAGCCATCTGCTCTAATCTCAATGCTCCCAGCCCTCTCTGGCTCTGATCCTTATGGGCACTACCACTCTCCAGCTTTCTGGTACCCAGCTGCGGCCAGGGCAACCCTTTCCTTTTCCCACCATGAGTTCATCTTCCTGGGAGTCTGGAAAGAAATGGGAATTTGTCTGGGAGAAAATAGCTCACTGATATGTCCTAAAATATAATCTCACCATAGCATAAAAGCCAGGTGATATTTGCAAGAGCCAGAAAGAAAGTTGGGGGTGGTGGGGGATGAGACAGAGACAGAGAGAGAGGGAGGGAGGAGGGAGGGAGGGAAGGAAGGAAAGAAGGCAGGAAGGAAGGAAGGAAGGAGAAAGAAAGAGGGGAAGGAGGGAAGGAAAGAAGAAGGAAGGAAAGAAGGAAGGAAGGAAGGAAGGAAGGAAGGAAGGAAGGAAGGAAGGAAGGAAGGAAGGAAGGAAGGAAGG
>NW_021703774.1:62270358-62313991 GCF_005190385.1 Monodon monoceros | reverse complement strand
AGGAAGGAAGGAAGGAAGGAAGGAAGGAAGGAAGGAAGGAAGGAAGGGAGAATGGGAAGGAAGAGGAAGAAAAGAACTAGAAATAAAGTCTTTATTTTTTCCATTGCAGCATCTGCCCCTCTGCTTGGTAACAGCCTCTCCACCATTATGGCAGCCTTAGTTGAGGCTCTAATTAAGTTGGCTGCTATCTTTGGTTGAGATTTGCACACATGGACATACCCTACTGGCCTCTGTCCTGGGGCTCTGGGTCTTGAGTAAAGAGCTACAGGAGAGAGTGTTAGGTGCTCACTCGCTTTAGCAGCAGCGCTTCAATGAAACCTCTTCCCCTACACGGTACCCCTCCCACCGTCAGCCTCCACCCTCCTCAACTCACCCACCAAACTGTCCTGGTTGCATCTTTTCCCAAGACTAATTACCCAGCCTTCCCTAAGTTCTGTGAACCAACTGATATCTTTCTGGTTCATTCCTTTTCTGCTTAAATTAACCAGTCTGTTTCATGTCATCCAAGTGACTTAGACATTGTTTAGTCCAACCCCTTTCTTTGACAGAGGAGGCTGAGGACCAGAGATATTAAGTGATATTCTCAGAATCACACGGATAATAATTAGCACATGGGGCCTAGAGTCCAGGCCTCTAACTCCATGAGATGCTGCTGCCTGAATACAGAGCTCACTGTGCATCTCCTGAGAAAGTGGGGCAACTCCCGGAAACTGCCTGAGAGTCTGCAGGGAGAGCCTGGGAAATTCTCAACGGCTACCCTCATTTTCATGACTCCCTTTTCTTTCTTTTTTTGGTGTATGTGTATTTTTTTAATTGAGGTGAAATTTGTATACCATACAGTTAGCCATTAAAAAGTGTACAATGCGGAAGTATTCAGAGTATTCAACAATGTTGTACAGCAAGCATCTCTCTCGAGGTTCAAAATGTTTTCATCATCCTATAAAAACACCCCACACCCGTTAAGTAATCATTCCCCGTTCCTCCCGCCCCCATCACCTGGTAACCTCTAGGCTGCTTTCTTTCTCTGTGGATTTGCCTATTACGGATATATCATATAAAAGGAATCATATAATAGGTGAGATTTTGTGTCTGGCTTCTTTCACTCAGCATAATGTTTTCAAAGTTCATCTATGTCATAGCAAGTATCAGTACTTTGTCCCTTTTCGTAGCTGAATAATATTCTATTGTGTGGCTGTACCACATTTTATTCATCCATTCATTTGTTGATGAGAATTTGAGTTGTTTCCACCTTTTGGTTATTATGACAGTGTCCCTATGAACATTCATGTATGAGTAAGTTTCTGTCTGGACGTGTGTTCATTTCTTTTGGATATATACTGAGAATGGAATTGCTGGGTCGTCTGATAATTCTATATTTAACTTTTGGAGAAACTGTAAAATTGTTTTCCATAGCATATTTCTCCCAGCAATTTTTTTCTGACTGTACCTTCCCTAGACCTTGTCCTGTCTGCCTCTGTGGCCCATTCAGTGGCTTGCATCTTGTAGGTATCACAATGGGGGAAATATTTATTACTGTAACAGGAACTGCTAAAGAGAGAATGATCTTTATGGAGAAAAAGAAGAGTGACTTTTGAGGTGTCAGCGTTATGAGGTGAGTGTGAAGACATAAGAAGAATGGAGATGCTGCTCTTTATCATACAGGGAGATGACTTTGGAGTGCTCAGGATAGCAGAAATGAAAGAAGGAGGAAACGTAGAAAGAAGAAGGGAGGAAAAAGGGAGCCTAAAAAAATGTCAGGGAGCTGAGTACTGGGTAACTGGGTATTGGGTAATGTGATTCTGCCCAACCTTGGCTGCCCCGAATTCTTCTGTAAAATATAGCGTACACTTGGGCTTCCCTGGTGGCGCAGTGGTTGAGAGTCCGCCTGCCGATGCAGGGGACATGGGTTCGGGCCCCGGTCCGGGAAGATCCCACATGCCGCGGAGCGGCTGGGCCCGTGAGCCATGGCCGCTGAGTCTGCGCATCTGGAGCCTGTGCTCCGCAACGGGAGAGGCCACAACAGTGAGAGCCCCGCGTACTAAAAAAAAAAAAAAAAAAATATATATATATATATATATATATATATATATATATATATATATATATCATACACTCAAGTGTATACAGGTATAGAGGCACAGACAAAGGTAGAAACCCCTCCTCTATGCCATACCTCACTTACTCCCATCTGAGTTAGCAGAAATTTGGGGGAGGCATCACCCATATTCAAGCTATGGAATTCCGCTAGATGAAAAGAGGCAGGGATGACTCCCTTTTCTTTTGATTTGATAAATTTTGTTTTGGATTTTTAAGTCATGGGATAATATCCTCCTGTAAGAAAACAAGTGAAATGGGAACCGGTTATTGAAATTGTGCATGTGTAAGTTCTTACATGTGCAATGTCTGTCTCTCACTATAAAATGTGAAAACGTCATAGTTCAAGTTTATTCTTAAGCCCTCAGTACCTACAGCTAGAGTGCTTTCTGCTGAACTAATGAATATTATAATTGAGGAAACCAGTAATATCAAGGAGAAGAACCGCTGTACTTACTTTATAGGGCAGCCTGTAATTATAGTTGGAAAAATGTGATATAGGCTATGCTCCAAAGTGATATGATATGTACTTACTTTAAATTTAGAAGTATATTCTCTAAGCCTCAGTTTCTTCATCTGCAGACAGGAAAGTTTAACTCTTCTCTCCCTTAAGCACCAGCATCTAAGCTACTTGGGGAATTATAAAAGCTAGTGAAATAAATGAGAAATTATAAAAGTTAGCAAATTGGGCATAATTTACTGAAATAATTGAAAGAAAACTCTTCCAAGCCTTTAAAATAAAAACACAGGGAAAAGCCTTGCTACCAAAGCTGTTCAAAGAGACTTTAGTCCGAAAAGTCAAGTTCTACATCACTGTTCATTTTGAGGAGTACTAGAGGAAACTGAGGCCATCACTGTTCAGCTGCGGGGTGCTAATTCCATGAGAACCAATTCCACCTACAATGTGTCATTGAGAAGATGTTAGTGGTACTTCTGACCCAGAAGAAATCTGTCTTCCGAGGGCATCAATTCAATCAACTGTCCTGTTGGGAATTTGATAGAAAGAAGTACCCTAGCCCTGGACAAATGGGTACTTTCACGGCATCCAGTAAAGTGAATATAATTATTGCTTTATATCTTCCTTTTATATTATAATAAAATAATATAAAATCATTACAAAATATGTAAACTTGGGACATTTCTTCATAATTCTATCTCCCTAACACAACAGTACTTATTTTCCTTATTCTCTTTTATTATTTGTTCCTCTGTATGTGTATGATGAATGTTTTGGCAATTTATTGATAGATTGATTTATTTTTAAAAGTTTATCAAGCTGAACTTGGCCAATATATGAGTCTAGAAGTTAGAATTACTGGTTCTTTTCCCAGCTTTGCTATACCTTCTCTTTCCCTCCTCTTCATCCTGTAGCCACAAAATGGGAACATTGATACCCTTTCCCCCTCTCCGTAGTGACTGGGGATGAAACATCATGTCTGTGAGGTCTTCTCAGTTATTCAGAGACAAGTACAAACTAATATTAGATACATTATTAACTTCTGAAAACTATTTTTTTCCTCTAAAAAAAATCTGTTTGTATTAAGGCTGGATTCTCTGTACGATTTACAAAAAGAGAAGATAGTTCTACAATGCTCCCTCTTCACATTCATTGACCCTTCATAATAGGATCAGGAAAGACTATCCTTTATCAATCCTTTTGAAATGGAGGCAGAAAAACGAGATGCAGAGGAAAACCACTGGACTCAAATTAAAAGCACGTCGATGTAATTCCTGGGTTTGCAATTTATCAGCTGTATAATCTCAAGCAAGTTATTTAATATTCCTGGGATCAGTTGCTTCATCTATAAAACATGGGTAATAATAACTATCTCACAGGGTTGTTATGAGGACTAAACAAGCTAATGTAGGGGAAAGGACAACATAAATGATTCGCTTTTTCTTTCTTAAAAAAGAAATTATAAACAGTTACCCCACTGAATTATTCCTAATATTTATCACAGAGACCTTTTTCTCCACATTATACGAATGAAAAAGTAACTTCAATTTTGGATGGCTGATGAGCCATTTCCTGAATCATCTAGGTCCAGGCCTTTTCCTTCTCCTCCTATTTTCAGCTGGTTAGCTGCTTATTGAGATCTTGCCAGAGGGTGGGCAAAAGAAATAAAAACTGAAATCGGTCAATTTGACTCTTTGATAGCAGTCCTGATGAAAGATGTGTGGGTAGAGGGTGTTAAAGTTGTGAGTTAAACTGGAATTCTGCTTCTTACCAGGAAATTGCAAGAACCTACTAAGGGCTGGGATGTCCTGGTGCTGACAACTACTTCTCTTCTCTTGACTGAAGAAATGTCTTCCTCGACCTGAATAGTGGTCTGTCTTCCAGAATGACACATACTGACTTTTGAAGGAGTAAGAGGATACCTCCTGGTCAGTCACATCGGCCCAAACAACTATGGTGAGCAGTGGACTGGCACATGTTGCAACCAGATGACTGTTGCATCAACAGAATCCCAAAGCAATAATCACTCTTCTTTCTCTTCCCCACTAATCCAGCAATCAAATAATCACTTGTAAGCATTCACTATGTACCACCATATAATATAAAATGTGGTGAGTACCTACATATATGACCTCTCAACCCTCAATAAAATTATAATACATTAAGAAAGCAAGAGTTGTGCATGTGAAAATACAACTAATTACATAGGGAAGAAGACAGTGAACACAGTTAGAGCATCTCCTGTATTCCATTCACTGTGCAAGGTGCTGTATACATATTATTTTATCTAATCCCTACCACATCCCTGAGACATATTTCTATCCTTGTTCCATGGATGATGATACTGGGAGTCAGAGATGCTTAATAACTTGCCCAAGATCACATAGTGAGAAAAGTGTGGAGCCTGTTTTCAAGTTTAGAAGGATCTAACTTTATGGACTATGCCTCGTTACCCACTGCCAATGAGAGGAATCAGAGCTAGACATCGTTTATGCTGTTGGGTCAAGACAAGACTCTTTAAAATACCTCCCAGTAAAATACATTGATAAAGTTTTGCCAAGTTCATTCATTGGTTTGGGAGAGATTTCTAGCCAGAGAATAAATGTTTGGATTCTGGAGGCAGGGATGGTGCATTTGAAATGACAGCCCTCTGGTCTCAGCTCCGCCATTATCTACAAGTGTTCATCTGAGCAAGTTGCTTCCCTCTTTTAGGCCTTTGGGTCACCGTCTGTAATACAGAGCATTTCTGGTTTGTCTAAGGTCGCTTACACTCCATCACTGGGCAGGTATATAATGTACCAGCTCTCATGTCAAGTAGCCTTGAGTTTGAATTCTGGCTCCATCTTCAAGCAGTGGCTGTTGGGCAAGTCATTTAACCATCTGTAAAATGGAGATAATAATACCTACCTCAGGGTCTTTGCCCATATTGTTTGTTCTCCTTGGAACGGTCTTCCCCAGTTATCACAAAGGTCGTTCTATTACCTCCTCCAGGTCTTCGCTCAGTTACTTTTTTAGTGAGACCTTTCTTGAACGTGATCTCTGAATTGCAAACCATGTGTCATTTCCTGTCTTCTTTCCTCATTTTATTATACTCCTTAACACTCAACACCTAACATACTATATATAGCACTTAATTATCTTATTTATTGCCTGTTTCCCACCTCTAGAATGTAAGCTCTATAAGGGCAGGGTTTTTTTGTATTCTATACTGCTGTATCTCCAGTTTCTAGAATGATTTAGGTGCTTAATAAATATTTGTTGCATAAATGACTGGTTGTTGTGAGAATAATGTGAGTCAAGTGCTTTGCACAGGGCCTGGCACATAGTAAACACTCCATACGTGTTGTCTGTTTATTATTATCATTTTATTATTACGTTGCCACACCTCAGTGGGGCACATTGTTCTCTTTCCCCTCCAGATAATCTAGGATGCGCATTCTGATTTTCCTGGTAAATGTGAAGGTCTGACTCTGTTGAAATTAGTCTCAAAGCAAGAGGAATTAGTCATTGTGAGGGAAATAAGGGAGAAGATTTGCATGGTATCTACCTGAAAATACCTAAAGCTGTGGTCACATGGATAGAAATTCCATGAAGCATATTTCTGTTGCATAAGAAAGGATTTCCAGAAAATTGGATGTCTAATGATGGAATAAGCTGTTTCAGGAGATGGTGAACTGCTCATGCCTAGAGGTCTCCTAGAAGCTGGATAACCACATCTCATTGACCCTGGATATAATTATCATAATGAGTGACAAGCTTGGAATACAGCCAGTGAGTCACACTCTTAGAGAGCCATGGAGATGCACAGTAAAGTATGACCTCTCTAGGGGCAAGAAAAATGGACAGCCAATAAAAACACTGCTTAATCTATATAGTCAAAGAAACCAAGGATACATGGTCAGAAGACTGAGGACAGGCAACCTAATTAAAAGTCAAGGTCTGTTACCCAGCTTCCAGATGTGAGTCAGTTTTCAGATCCAGAACCCATTAACAGAAAGCCTGGGTGCCCAGGTAGAAAGACCCTATAAATATTATAGTATGTGTATATGGTAATGATTTTCCCATTCCTTCACCAAAAGGTCCCTGGCCATTTACTCAGGTAAGCATATACTGGGGGAAGAGGACTGCCCAAGCATTTTGAAGACTGCTTGACACAGGTGCCAAGTTGACAGTGATATCTGGGACCCAGATAATTATCATGGTCTGTTGTTAGAGGAGGGGTCCTAGGTCTGGCTCACAGTACATTCACTAGGTCCATGGACTCAACACTTGGTAATTTCCTCAGTCCCTTGGAATTAGAATAATTGGAGTATATATATTTGGTACTTGATAGAAACCTCACAAGCTTCCTAGGACTGTGGTGTAAGAGCTTGTGCAATGAAGATCAGGTGCAAGCTTCTGAAACTTCTGCTTTTCCATGGCTAATGGTACAGGAGCCTGGAAGAAGAAAGATTTCAAGATCAGAGACAAAGAGACCTGGGGAGGACATATGGTGGAGGGACGTATGGGAGTGAGTACAAAGAAGGAAGAACTTTACATCCCTTATTTAATGCCCCAGGCAGCATTCCTCACAGAAAAGGCACTAAGCAACCACGTGGACAGAATGACTCAGCCTGTTTTTCTCACTGGTCACCCCAGTGCCAGCACAATGGACGCATAATGGAATGTTCATGGTGACAGGAAACATGCATGGCTTTCCCACTCACCAAGCCTCATCTAGCTATCGCAATTGTCAAGTGTCCATGCAGCAATGCAGACCAAACCGAGCCCCTCCCTCACCAAGATGGCACCATTCCAAGAAGACAAACCAACCACTTGGTAGCAACTTGGCAACATGGGATCCTTTCTACTCTGTAAGAACAATAATTCATCTTGATTAGAATCAACAGATATTTCACATTTGAGTTTGTCTTTCCTACCTTCAAAACCTCAGCTAGTACCACTCTTTGAGGGCTTCTAAAGCATATGATCCACTGACACAGGAGTCTACATAATATCACATCATACCAAGGAACACACTTTATAGCAAAGGAAGGGTGACAGTGAGCACATGACCACGAGTTCCACTTTCTCTATGATATGCAGCACCATCCAGATGCTGCTAGCATGTGAGAGTGATAAAATGGATACCTGAAGACAGCACCAGCTGGGAGATGATACCTTGAAATGATAGGGCTCATCTTTCAGAATATACTATGCATCTTAAATCAATGAACATTCCTGTGCTATGTCCCTGATATGTAGGGCACATGAATCTGAGACCAAAGTGTAGAAGTCGAAGTGAACCTACTTCCATCACTTCCAGTGACGGACTTAGGGGATCTGTATATCCCATTTCCGTAACTCTAGTCTCTGTGGGTTGAAAGTCTAATTCACAATGAAGAAATGCTTCCTCCAGGAGAATTGCTAGTCCCATTGGACTATAAGCTATAGCTACTATCTGGGCACTTTAAACTCTTTGTGACAAAAGACCAGACAGCAAGAAAAGAAAACAAAGGTAATTGACTCTGATTAGGCGGTAGTACTGCTGTTACCAATTGGAACAGGGAAGAATACATTTGGCATCAAGGTGAGTGTGGTTCTCATGCCCTTCTCAAACATGGTATACAGATACGTATACATATATGTATGTATGTATGTATACATACACATACACACATACATACCTACACACAATATATCACCTTTGGGTTCTGTTGCTCTGGAGAAACCTGACTAACACAGTGCTCTGGGCAATGCCTGACGTGTCAGCCCCAGCTCAATATACGTGTGACATACATTTTTTTGGCTTATTGCAAACCTGCCCAAAGCCACTTTTAGGCACATCCACCCAGGGGAGATGGAGTTTTCCGCTGCAGTTCAGCCCTGGCAGGTCCTAGCAGAGCCCTCCCTGCTCTGGAGGAGGATTTCTCACCGAAGAGCTGCCTGACCCAGGATGTCACCCTGGTCGTCTTTCCCTGCCCTTTTTGTGTGACCTGTCATTCTTTCCAATACTACGTGTCCCCAGTGGCAGAGAGGTGATCAAGCACAAAGCAGACCCTATTACATTTCACTCTTGCATCTTCAGCAGATTCCCTGTGGAGACCTGAAGTATTTTAAAAGTCAGTTCTTCCTGGGAAGAGAGGCAGGAGCTTGAGTTGGGAGAGGGGACCATGGTTTGTGCACTTGAACTGTTTCATCTCTTTTAGTATTTAATTCTATAGTTATGTAGATGCTCTTATGGTGCCATTTTAATTGTGACGGCTCTTCCAGAAACTATCTCTGCTGTGCAGAAAAAGACAATAAAACTTGCTGAGTTTTGTTTGAAAGCTTCTGGTTCACACAGGCAAATAATAAAAAAGGAGAGACCCTGACTCAGAAACCTGCCTCCTGCCCTCCTCAGATGTTCCTTGAGCTTTACCTTAAAAGAACAGAGGGGAAACCGGATGTTGGCAGCTATGAAACATTCTCCAGCTCTGTTATGTCTTTCAAACCTCCACTGCTGCCCTCTACCAGCTCCATCCTCTTATGTAGCCCTGAGCCAAGTTCTGGAATCTGGAGGGCTGCATGCAGCTTCCTCCAGCTGGTTGAGGAGGTTGGGTAAGTTAGTGGCGAGGCTCTGAGTTGTACTCTGCTCCATCTTCCTTTCCTAGTGAAAGCTGCTAAAGCCACTTCCCTTGGGCATCCTGACCTTCAACTGCACTTGGGCTTTTGCAGATGACCTTCAGAACATTATCTGATAACATGCTGATGCTTGGGGACCTTTGGCAAGCTGCATCTTTGACTGCCTTCACTCTTCCCCGATGAGAAATATGAACATATACACATACACTCTCATTCATGGACTTTCTCCTGTGATGGTCAGCTTTCAGAACCTCTCGAGGCTGACAGGACTAACCCTAGTGGAAGGCACTGGACTTGAGCCAGGTTTTGTGACAATGAGGCAATGGGGTCTGGAGACAGGATGAAATCCAACAGTTAGGCAAAGGCAGGTGCCACCAGTGCACCTGTATCCAGCCTGGAGCTTGACGCATTGAGCCTGTAGTGCTTTTAAATCATTCTTGGAGCTTTGGAAAATGTGTCCCCGCCTAAGCTCTCTGGCCTCATACACCTAACGTGTAAATATCGCTGCACGAGAGGGAGAGCAAGTGATTATCTGCTCACTAGACAACTGGAGGCGTGTAGGGTCCCTCTCTCCTGGTGGGTTTCAGGTGGATGAGGCCCAGAGGTGGGAGGACGGTGGAGGGAGAAGCAAGGACACCCCACTGCCTCATCCTTCACGCACGTGCAGGAGCACAGCATGCATGCCTCGGGCCTACCTTCTTCCCCTGCGTTCTCTTGAGATTTGACATTCTTGAGAGCATCGCAGTGTAGAAGTGAGATGGAAAAGGACTCAGGGGTCCTGATGCAAACAGTGGGCTCAAAGCCAGTATGCTGTTGGGGTTGAAATCTTTTGTTATTTAATTTTTCAGGTTCTTATGTTTATCTCCTGACCCTGCCCTCAGCTTCCTGAGGTGGGTAACCTAGCATTTCAACATGAGAGTGTTTGCTGCTTTTATTTGTGTACTAGCAAGACCGGGAAAAGATCATGGATGAAAGAGGTGCTGATAGAAAACAAACTTATGGTTGCCAAAGGGGATAGCAGGGCGGGGGGATAAATTAGGAGTTTGGGATCAACATATTCACGCTACTATATGTAAAATAGGTAAACAACAAGGACCTACTGTATAGCACAAGGAACTATGCTCAATATTGTATAATAACTTATAATGGAAAAGAATCTGAAAAAGAATATAAACATATCTATAACTGAATCACTTTGCTGTACACTTGAAACTAACACAGCATTGTAAATTAACTATACTTCAATAAAAAATAAATAGAGAAAAATAAAATAAAAAAGAAAGAGGGGCTGAGAATTTGCTCACATTCACCCCAAATCTGATCTGTCCTGAGATTTATGAGATACTTTCTCTTTGAGAGTCTCTCTTGGAGAAAGTATCTTCTCTCTTAGGTATGTGCTATATGGCTCAGTCAGGAGGGTTGGGCTGCTTTCCTGGAATCACAGGGAGCTGGAAGGGATCTCAAAGCTCATTTCTTCTATTTCCCTTATTTTACAGAGGAGAAAATTGACAAGTCTTCTCACCTGTGCTTTGCACTCATTATTTCACTTAATCCTCTAATGACCCTCTAAGGTGGGTACTATTATTCCATGCTATGGGGTAGGAAACTAAGTACCAGAGAGATGATGTAACTTGCCCACGTAGATTGTTAGCAGTGGGGTCAGAGATTGACCCCAGGTACCCTGACTCTCAGTCTAAGGTCTTTCCACCTTAATTAGGGGTCCCTAAATGTTAGCCCAAGGACTCCTGCTGATGCTTGATAATATTTTCATTTATCTGTGACAAAATATGAAACATATACATATGTCCACAGATGCTTGCCAAGTTCCTTTCTTGGAAAAGCCTGTTTTTATGATGAGATGGTGTCTTTCCTACATGTTTCATACAGTTTCCTTCTTTATAAAATTATAGTGATAATAACTGGGGGTGGTTTATATATTTGCCTGGCAAATTAAAACACAGGCAATAACATGACAGTCCTCAGAGTTATTAAAAATTAAAAATCCCAAAGTCTGGGAACACAGTACTCTACATTACCATTTATATGGTTGCCGGCAATGTTGGCAAAGACGAGCAGGGCGTGTCTGCAAGCATTTGACTCATCCTCTCGTCAAGAAGCCGTCATCATTCTACGCCTCAAGGCCCTTCCCTCACGGAGCTGAAAGCTCCTGCCTAGTGCATTGTGAGGAACGTGCAAAGTTCCAGGGATGCTCTAAGACGTCTGTGAGGAAGGGGAGATTTTCAGCTGTCATGGAATCCTTTGGGGCTTAGGAGGTAGATGGGCTGATTTGACCCTGAACTTGACTATCCCTTCCCATTTCTGGGTGCCAGATAAGAGAGATAATGCAAAGAACTGAGAACTCAACTGCATGTGCCTGATACTGCTCTCCTTGCCCCAGGTGGAGAAGTGTAATAGGAAGGGTGCTGTGCAGTGCACCAGGCTGGACGCCAGGACCATTATTTAATAGGCGTGTAGTTTTTTTTTGTTTGTTTGTTTGTTTTTTTGTGGTACGCGGGCCTCTCACTGCTGCGGCCTCTCCTGCTGCGGAGCGCAGGCTCTGGACGCGCAGGCTCAGCGGCCATGGACAACGGGCCCAGCTGCTCCGTGGCATGTGGGATCTTCCCGGACCGGGGCACGAACCCGTGTCCCCTGCATCGGCAGGCGGACTCTCAACCACTGTGCCACCAGGGAAGCCCTAGGCATGTGGTTTTGAGCAGGTTCCTTTTTGAGCTTTGTAGTGTGGTTGTGACAATAAAATTATGTAACTTAGATAAAGCACCTAATTCAGGAATGGTCTGTACTAAATGCTCAGTCGGCCTCACTCTCTGTCCCCGTTTGCTCATGTCTCCTTCCTGCTTTGCCTCTAGGGGCCATCCTAGGCGGAACTGTGAATTGTCTTGTCTTTGGTGATCTCATGTCTACACTCTTGCACGCTTGGGTTCTTCCAGCCAGGGAAAACGCTATTTGATATCCAGATTCACACTGAGTGGTTCAGAGTTTATGATGAAAGGTACTTAAGCAAGGAAAAGATTCTAGCAGTGGGGTTTCAGCCTCCCTGACACACAGCCAGTGGGTCCCATCTCCCCCATCCAGGCAGGAGGCAGGTGCTGGTGCCAGGCTTGGGTCGGGCACCAGAGCCTCTGTTGTCATCGCCCATCTTTCTCCTGCTCTGTGTGCTTGGAGTTACAGCTGACCCCTGAGATGTCACATTCTGACATATGAGGCTACGGGGGTCAAGAGGGGCAGGGGTAGGGGCGAGCGCTTGGCTTTCACAGCCAGGTACATGTCAAATCAAATTCCACTCATGATTGGGTGTCGAACTTGGACCGGGAACTGATTTGGATGAGAGTGATCTGCTGAAGTCCAATGGCAATGTTTGTCCTGATGGGGATTATCCGACAGGAAGTGCTCTCCAGCAGGTCCCAGGGCTCGGACAAAGGCTGCGGAGATAAGGCTGGGTGGGAGGCAAGTGGCGGTGCTTTATCCTCCTTTTCCTTGTCTTCAAATTTGTCGCAGCTTGTGTTCACTGACATTTGAGCAGATTGTACTCATGCAAATAGGCTATTTTGCTTTATTTTGAGTCTCCTACGTGCACGAAGACCACTAACTGTCACAGAGGTTTCTTTCCGCAGTGGTGGCTAACAGCACCGTCACTCACCCAGCAACAAGAGAGAGGCCTGGCAGGGGAGGAAGAGTGTTTACTATTGATGTGAGTCGTGAATAAATGAGGATTTGTGAGGCACCATTAGATGGTGTTCAATAGTAGGCTGTGAATTCAGACAGAACTGGGTCTGAATCTCTGCACTGATCCCTATTAGCTGCATGGCCCTGGGAAACTAACCTCCCTGGGCCTCAGTTTCCGCATCTGCAAAATGGTGACATAATAATATATACTACATGGGAGTGTTTTGAGGATTAAATGAAAATGCATGCAAAGCCATTTGCAAAAGGCCTGGAAAAAATACAGTCTTGGTGTGATTATGGGAAGGTTCTAATCTACTGTCACTTTAGTTTTGCCAGTTTATTTTGGTTCTTCGTTTTGCCTTCTGTAAAAGTAGGATAATGATAAGGTGCCAGAGGAAAAAAGTAAGAGGAGACCCAGCAGTTGGATGACTGGAGAAACACTTGGGAGAAGCAACTTGCCCCACTTTGGAAATATTTCTAGTGGAAATATTTCAGCCCTAGGAATTTTTGTAGTAAATTCTACAAGATTCATGGTAATTGTCATAGGAGTGCAATATTGGTTTTGGAAACTTAAAGGAGAGGGAGAAGGACAACTGAAGTATGAGCTCATAAGAGGACATATAATCATGTTTAAAAGAAAATCAGTTTCTTGCTTTCTCCAAACAAGTATAGAAAGATAATAAAGAATATTTGATTGAAAGGACACCTTTAATGTCTTTGACCATGAAGTGGGGGTGGGAGGTGGGAGGGGGAAGTAGTCAACCAGGGACCTCCAGAAATTTCTCCTTCTTTCCCTCTGGAGGACAGCCCATGGGGCTGCAGTAACCTCATACAAGCTGCTCCAAAACAATGAATGGTGGGCAGCATCGGCAGTGTGTCAAGAGGCCAAAGCAAGAAAGGGGAAACTGGAGGATCCTTGGGTACCATTGCTTAGAGAAACGCCAGTCTCAGATGAGAGGTTATAATATAGATTGAGATAAAACAGCAGGTCTTCTGTTATTGGAGGGTCCAAAATTGTTGCCATACAGAGTCAACCCAATCTTTTTTTTAATTAGATTTTATTATGAACATTTCTGAACATACCCACAAGTACAGAGTACAGCATTACCCATCATCCAGGTTCAATAGCTACTATTTTTCCACATGTGCTTCATTTTTACCCCCTTTTAGTCTCTCTAATAATTCAGTATCCACCTTAAATTTTTTTATATAGTACCATTTTCAACATCTACTGGGTTTTTTTTTGGCATTCCCATAAATACATATTTTTTTAATGATCAGATAGAATAAGAAATTCAGGAGAAAATAAAATTTTATACAGAAAGTTAGCTGCACATTTCAGTATTAACATGTCTTGTAATAATTCTTATGCCACATTCAAACATTAACCTCCATAAAAGGAAATACCACTGTTCAAAAGTGGTATAATAGCCATCTGCTATAATTTTTCCCCTTATAGTGGGAGACAGTTTTGACTACTTGTTCTTCATACACATGAAACAACAAATAGGGATACTTCTCTGTTCAAGCACGGAATGGAAAAGCCCCTAATAGAATGTCCCACTTAGCCTGAGTATTTAAATTATTATCCTCTAGCATATATATATATATATTTTTTTCTTATTACTCATCCATTTTATACACATCAGTGTATAAATGTCAATCCCAATCTCCCATTTCATCACACCACCACCACCACCCCCTGCCACTTTCCCCTCTTGGTGTCCATACGTTTTTTCTCTACTTCTGTGTCTCAAGTTCTGCTCTGCAAACCGGTTCATCTGTACCATTTTCTACGTTCCACATATATGCATTAATATACGATATTTGTTTTTCTCTTTCTGACTTACTTCACTCTGTATGACAGTCTCTAGATGCATCCACGTCTCTAGAAATGACCCAATTTCATTCCTTTTTATGACTGAGTAATATTCCATTGTATATATGTACCACATCTTTATCCCTTTGTCTGTCGATGGGTATTTAGCTTTCTTCCATGTCCTGGCTATTGTAAATAGTGCTGCAATGAACATTGGGGTGCATGTGTCTTTTTGAATTATGGTTTTCTCTGGGTATACGCCCAGTAGTGGGATTGCTCGGTCATATGGTAATTCTATTTTTAGTTCTTTAAGGAACCTCCATACTGTTCTCCATAGTGGCTGTACCAATTTACATTCCCACCAACAGTGCAAGAGGGTTCCCTTTTTCCCACACTCTCTCCAGCATTTGTTGTTTGTAGATTTTCTGATGATGCCCATTCTAAGTGGTGTGAGGTGATACCTCATTGTAGTTTTGATTTGCATTTCTCTAATAATTAGTGATGTTGAGTAGCTTTTCATATGTTTCTTGGCCACCTGTATGTCTTCTTGGAACAAATGTCTATTTAGGTGTTCTGCCCATTTTTGGATTGGGTTGTGTGTTTTCTTAATATTGAGCTGCATGAGCTGTTTATATATTTTGGAGATTAATCCTTTGTCCGATGATTCATTTGCAAATATTTTCTTCCATTCTGAGGGTTGTCTTTTTGTCCGGTTTATGGTTTCCTTTGTTGTGCAGAAGCTTTTAAGTTTCATCAGGTCCCATTTGTTTATTTTTGTTTTTATTCCCATTACTCTAGGAGGTGGATCAAAAAAGATCTTGCTGTGATTTATGTCAAAGAGTGTTCTTCCTATGTTTTCCTCTAAGAGTTTTATAGTGCCTGGTCTTACATTTAAGTCTCTAATCCATTTTGAGTTTATTTTTGTATATGGTGTTAGAGAGTGTTCTAATTTCATTCTTTTACATGTAGCTGTCCAGTTTTCCCAGCACCACTTATTGAAGAGACTGTCTTTTCTCCATTGTATATCCTTGCCTCCTTTGTCATAGATTAGTTGACCATAGGTGCGTGGGTTTATTTCTGGGCTTTCTATCCTGTTCCATTGATCTATATTTCTGTTTTTGTGCCAGTACCATATTGTCTTGATTACTGTAGCTTTGTAGTATAGTCTGGAATCAGGAAGTCTGATTCCTCAAGCTCCATTTTTCTCCCTCAAGACTGCTTTGGCTATTCAGGGTCTTTTCTGTCTCCATACAAATTTTAAGATTTTTTTGTTCTAGTTCCATAAAAAATGCCATTGGTAGTTTGTTAGGGATTGCATTAAATCTGTAGATTGCTTTGGGTAGTGTAGTCATTTTCATAATATTGATTCTTCCAATCCAAGAATATGGTATATCTCTCCATCTGTTGATATTATCTTTAATTTCTTTCATCAGTGTCTTATAGTGTTCTGCATACAGGTCTTTTGTCTCCCTAGGTAGGTTTATTCCTAGGTATTTTATTCTTTTGTTGCAATAGTAAATGGGAGTGTTTCCTTAATATCCCTTTCAGATTTTTCATCATTAGTGTATAGGAATGCAACAGATTTCTGTTCATTAATTTTGTATCCTGCAACTTTACCAAATTCATTGATGAGCTCTAGTAGTTTTCTGGTGGCATTTTTAGAATTCTCTATGTAGAGTATCATGTCATCTGCAAACAGTGACAGTTTTACTTCTTCATTTCCAATTTGTATTCCCTTTATTTCTTTTTCTTCTCTGATTGCCGTGGCTAGGACTTCCAAAACTATGTGGAATAACAGTGGTGAGAGTGGACATCCTTGTCTTGTTCCTGATCATGGAGGAAATGCTTTCAGCTTTTCACCATTGAGAATGATGTTTGCTGTGGGTTTGTTGTATATGGCCTTTATTATGTTGAAGTAGTTTCCCTCTATGCTCACTTTCTGGAGAGTTTTTATCATAAATGGGTGTTGAATTTTGTCAAAAGCTTTTTCTGCATCTATTGAGATGAGCATATGGTTTTTATCCTTCAATTTGTTAATATGGTGTATCACATTGATTGATTTGCATATATTGAAGAATCCTTGCATCCCTGGGATAAATCTCACTTGATCATGGTGTATGACCCTTTTAATGTGTTGTTGCATTCTGTTTGCTAGTATTTTCTTGAGGATTTTTGCATCTATATTCATGAGTGATATTGGTCTGAAATTTTCTTTTTTTGTAGTATCTTTGTCTGGTTTTGGTATCAGGGTGATGGTGGCCTCATAGAATGAGTTTGGGAGTTTTCCTTATTCTGCAATTTTTTGGAAGAGTTTGAGAAGGTTGAGTGTTAACACTTCTCTAAATGTTTGATAGAATTCACCTGTGAAGCCGTCTGGTCCTGGACTTTTGTTTGTTGGAAGATTTTTAATCACAGTTTCAATTTCATTACTTGTGATTGGTCTGTTCATATTTTCTATTTCTTCCTGGTTCAGTCTTGGAAAGTTGTACCTTTCTAAAAATTTGTCCACTTCTTCCAGGTTGTCCATTTTATTGGCATAGAGCTCCTCGTAGTAGTCTCTTAGGATGCTTTGTATTTCTGCGGTGTCTGTTGTAACTTCTCCTTTTTCATTTCTAATTTAATTGATTTGAGTCCTCTCCCTCTTTTTCTTGATGAGTCTGTCTAATGGTTTATCAATTTTTTTATCTTCTCGAAGAATCAGCTTTTAGTTTTATTGAACTTTGCTATTGTTTTCTTTGTTTCTTTTTTATTTATTTCTGCTCTGATCTTTATGATTTCTTTCTTTCTGCTAACTTTGTGTTTTGTTTCTTCTTCTTTCTCTAGTTCCTTTAGGTGTAACGTTAGATTGTTTATTTGAGATTTTTTTTGTTTCTTGAGGTAGGCTTGTATAGCTATAACTTCCCTCTTAGAACTGCTTTTGCTGCATCTCATAGGTTTTGGATCATCGTGTTTTCATTGTCATTTGTCTGTCTTGGTATTTTTTGATTCCTTCTTTCATTTCTTCAGTGATATATCGGTTATTTAGTAACATATTTTTTAGCCTCCATGTGTTCATATTTTTTACATTTTTTTCCTTGTACTTGATTCCTAATCTCATAGGGTTGTGGTCAGGCAAGATGTTTGATATGATTTCAATTTTCTTAAATTTACTGAGGCTTGATTTGTGGCCCAAGATGTGATCTATCCTGGAGAATGTTCCGTGCACACTTGACAAGAAAGTGTAATCTGCTGTTTTTGGATGGAATGTCCTATAAATATCAATTAGATCAATCTTTTCTATTGTGTCATTTAAAGCTTCTGTTTCCTTATTAATTTCCTGTTTGGATGATCTGTCCATTGGTGTAAGTGAGGTGTTAAAGTCCCCCACTATTATTGTGTTACTGTTGATTTCCTCTTTTAGAGTTGTTAGTAGTTGCCTTATGGATTGTGGTGTTCCTATGTTGGGTGCATATATATTTATAATTGTTATATGTTTTTCTTGGATTGATCCCTTGAACATTATGTAGTGCCCTTCCATGTCTCTTGTAACATTCTTTATTTTAAAGTCTATTTTATCTGATATGAATTTTGCTACTCCAGCTTTCTTTTGATTTCCATTTGCAAGGAATATCTTTTCCCATGCCCTCACTTTCAGTCTGTATGTGTCCCTAGGTCTGAGGTGGGTCTCTTATAGACAGCATATATATGGATCTTGTTTTTATATCCATTCAGCAAGCCTGTGTCTTTTGGTTGGAGCATTTAATCCATTCACGTTTAAGGTAATTATCAATATGTATGTTCCTATTACCATTTTCTTAATTGTTTTAGGTTTGTTTTTGTAGGTCCTTTTCTTCCCTTGTGTTTCCCACTTAGAGAAGTTCCTTTAGCATGTGTTGTAGAGCTGGTTTGGTGGTGTTGAATTCTCTTACCTTTTGCTTGTTGGTAAAGCTTTTGATTTCTCCATCGAATCTGAATGAGATCCTTGCTGGGTAGAGTAATCTTGGTTGTAGGTTCTTCCCTTTCATCACTTTAAGTATAACATGCCACTCCCTTCTGGCTTGTAGATTTTCTGCTGAGAAATCAGCTGTTAACCTTATGGGAGTAACCTGGTATGTTATTTGTTGTTTTTCCCTTGCTGCTTTCAATAATTTTTCTTTGCCTTTAATTTTTGCCAGTTTGATTACTATGTGTCTCAGCGTGTTTCTCCTTGGGTTTATCCTGTATGGGACTCTCTGTGCTTCCTGGACTTGGGTGGCTATTTCCTTTCCTATGTTAGGGAAATTTTTTTACTATAATCTCTTCAAATATTTTCTCAGATCCTCTCTCTCTCTCTTCTCCTTCTGGGACCCCTATAATTCGAATGCTGGTGCATCTAATGTTGTCCCAGAGGTCTCTTAGCCTGTCCTCATTTCTTTTCATTCTTTTTTCTTTATTCTGTTCCACAGCAGTGAATTCCACCATTCTGTCTTCCAGGTCACTTATCCATTCTTCTGCCTCAGTTATTCTGCTATTGATTCCTTCTAGCATATTTTTCATTTCAGTTATTGTATTGTTCATCTCTGTTTTCTTGTTCTTTAATTCTTCTAGGTCTTTGTTAAACATTTCCTGCATTTTCTCGATCTTTGCCTCCGTTCTTTTTCCGAGGTCCTGGATCATCTTCACTATCATTATTCTGAATTCTTTTTCTGGAAGATTGCCTACCTCCATTTCATTTAGTTGTTTTTCTGGGGTTTTATCTTCTTCCTCCATCTGGTACATAGCCCTCTGCCTTTTCATCTTGTCTATCTTTCTGTGAATGTGGTTTTTGTTCCACAGGCTACGGGATTGTAGTTCTTCTTGCTTCTGCTGTCTTCCCTCTCATCTATTGGGTTTAGCAATGATTCATTAAGAATACCCAGTCTTGCACCACCACTTTAAACGCTGCAAAGCTACATTCAAAAGTTCAAAAATAGACGTGAGCATATATAATAATTTAATATATGATAAAGGTGATAGTGGAAAGGCTGGTTTATTCACTGTTGCATTAATTAATTTATTCTAAAAGGTAAATTTCTTGCTTTTAATAAAGTTATTTCTTTGTTTATGTTTGCCTGTGTTGGGTCTTTATTGCTGCGTTCAGGCTTTCTGTAGTTGCAGCGAGTGGGGGTTACTCCTCGCTGTGGTGCATGGGCTTCTAATTGCAGTGCCTCCTCTTTGTTGTGGAGCACAGGATCTAGGCACACACACTTCAGTAGTTGTGGTTCATGGGCTCTAGAGTGAAGGTTCAGTAGTTGTGGTGCACAGGCTTAGTTGCTCTGCAGCATGTGGGATCTTCCAGGACCAGGGCTCGAACCCGTGTCCCCTGCATTGACAGGCAGATTCTTAACCACTGAGCCACCAGGGAAGTCCTCAAAAAGGTAACTTTCAAGATCAATTTCAGATGAACTAACATTTCAGTAAAAATTTCAGAATGGATAAGATTTTCTAAAAATAGCACCAAAGATAGGAAAAAATGTATTTGACTACCTAAAAGATCCCTTTTTCTGCCCCCATCCCAATAAAGGCAACACTGAAACATAAGTTATATGTAAAATTTAAATAAACATAAAAAGTTTAGGAAGCAAATGTTCAGCCTACATAACAGACAAAAGGTTCAGATCTTTAGTACAGGAGTACTTATAAATCCATAAAAGACTTGGTTCTCCAAAAGAAAAATGGGAGCAGATTCTCTGCTTTAATTCATAGACATTTCATTTTGCCATGTCAATTTATGTCCTTCCTCCTTCACCCAGAGTCCAGAGAGATCTCTTTGGCAAAGAGGTTTGGAGACATTATAACTTACTTATGTTCTAAGAAGCCATGTATTTGGCTTCCCTATAGCCCCTCATATTATCCTAGAATTTACATTATGAGGTGGATGTGTTTTGTAGTTTGTGGTTTGGGTTTGTGGAGATTTCTTGATCCATTAAAGAGGAAGCCTTCTCTCCTTTTTATTCTTTCATTAAAAAAATTAATGTCGGGCTTCCCTGGTGGCGCAGTGGTTGAGAGTCCGCCTGCCGATGCAGGGGACGCGGGTTCGTGCCCTGGTCCGGGAAGATCCCACATGCCGTGGAGCGGCTGGGCCCGTGAGCCATGGCCGCTGAGCCTGCTCGTCCGGAGCCTGTGCTCCACAACGGGAGAGGCCACAACAGTGAGACGCCCGCGTATAGCAAAAAAAAAAAAAAAAAAATTAATGTCAAAAAAAAAATTAATGTCAATGGATTAGTAGATTTCAACGGAGAGGAGCTAAATGAAAATATCATTATTCTACCATCTTTAAATATACATCTGTGGATGATTTTTATACCATTTTAAAAAATTTAATGGGATTATATTAAAACACAATGTTTTTTCATATATTTGAAAAATGATCCTGGCTCAATATAAGAATGAGAAATACCTTTACTTATTCCTATTAAAATAAAATATGCTTGCAACTTGGCTATCCAAGTAAAGATCTGCCCAGAAGGAAGAAAAGACTGTGCAGCTTGGGTTTACACCGATTTCTTAATCGGGAGGCAGAAGTTGTTATAACCACCACATATTGTGTCTTTATACAAAACCACTTTATTCTTCATGTATCTTCTTTGAGTGAAGTTCAGTAACTGACCAAGTCAAAACTTATCTTCCCTTTGAAAAAAGTCTGAATAGGAAAAAAGAAAAAAAGCAGTTGTCATTGAGAGTGAATGGCATCTTTGATATCCTAGATTTAGCTGAATGTCATTAAGTTGGATTTGGATCGCTGAATACTGCCGATATTTGTGCCCTTCAGCAAATTCCATATTTGATTCTCTCATCCCAAGGGCTTTTGTAAAACAAAACTATCATATCAGGAACAGAACTACAGTCAGCCTCCTAGTCATTATGGTGGAATAAATGGTAATACATATAACACCCAGCAATGAAAAGGCCAGTGGGTGGAGGGAAAGAATGGGGTGCAATTACGTTTTTCACAATTTATCCATTGCATCTTAGTGTATATGCTGGCTGAACTTTTAATACTTGTTTCTTATAAAATCTCAGAAGGTAACCTTATTTTTCAGGTATTAAGCAAAATTATGGGAATGAACCCTTGGAGTTATATAATTATTGTTTTTGTAGGAGCTCAAAGATGAACATATAAATATATAAATAAATATATACAGAGATAGGGATAATAAAATCTGGCTTTTTAAGCATCTATCAATTGTGAGCATCTATCATTGTTCTTTGTAATGATGGAGAACAGATGAAGACCAAAACAGAGAATGTTAAAGGGTCGTAGTTGTCAGGTCAATACAAGAAGAATTGTTTTATAACTAGAGTTTGCCTGTGGTGAGATAGAACTGGCTCTGCTTCTTCCTGGGTTCTTCTTCCTTATGTATCAAGGTACCCAAGCTAGAAACTTGGGCATCATCCTTTAGTTCTCCCATTCTTTACCCATACTACACGCATGTTACTGCCAAATTCTTTCAACTTAACTGCTAAGTAGCGATGGAATCTATTGCTCACTGTCCTCCTCATTTCCACCTCTTTGTCAAGTCCTGCATTAACTTCCTCATAGTCTCCCAGATTCCATCCTCATCCTCTTCTAACCCATCACCCACATTGCTGCCCTCTGGTGCTCATTTAAAAAATGCAGATTTGATTCTGTCCCTTAAAAACTTTCAGTGACTCCATTTCATCTTCAGGATAAAATCCTCACTCATTAGCATGGGATAGACTTTTCCAGTGTGGGTCTTGCCTTAGCTATCAACACTCCTTCACCCCGAATCTGTGCTCCAGCCACACTGGGACTCCCGTAATTATGACTCACATGCTTGCTGAAGATTTGGTACTTCTGCCCACTTCCAGTTGTCTGAATTATCTCTATTCATTCCTCTACTATCCCTCTTTGTTACCAGACTTACTTCTTTACTTCAAGAGCTACACACTGTCATACTCCCTCAGAAGCCTCTTTTGAATCCCCCTCCATCCAAGCTGGTCCGCTTTCTACACTGCCTAGTAACTTGTACGTAGATCTTTTATAGCATTCATCACATTTGATTGTAATTGTATATTTACTTGCCTGGTTCTTCTTCTGTGTCATGTTGGTTATGCTAGTGAACTCCAAATAGAAGATCTATGACATATTTCAAGGAGGTAGAATAGGAGAATTAAGAGTCAAGTAAGAGGGTAAAAAACACTTTTCTACTTTTGAGTGTTTGAATTTCTATGATCCCAAGACCCCATAAGATACTGAAATTCCTTGTAAATAATCAGAAAGAACATGTTATCACAGTTTTACCATAAAAAGTTGGATTTTTAATGCTTTTGAAATTTATTATTCAGCAATAGAATTTATATGATAAATATTGACCATGTTCCTGTTTTTAACCATGCAACACTTTTGTTCAACTATGCACATAAAAGAAACGTCTCATGACACCCTTGGCCAAGGTAACTGGGAAAACCCAGTCCCACCTTATTCTGCCTATATTAATTCTATCTGGGACTTTTGTCTTCTAATACCATAACATGGTGGTTATATTAGAACATGGTTTTCAGAGGAAGATGGTTCTATGTTCAAATTCAACTTTACCCTTTACAGTTGTGATACACTGCAAAAGTTACCTAATGTTCTTGAATATGATTTTCCTCATCCAAAAATGGTTGTTATAAGGATTAAACAAGATAATGTATAGAAAATGTTTCCCAAAGAACTTGGTACATAGGGGGCATTCACAAAATTGTTGTTGTTGTTATCATTATAAAAGAAGAAAACTAAGAAAAGTCACTTCCCAGATGTTAGGTCATCATGCTCACAGGAGGGCAGAAAGGGCAATGGTTTCTGATGATTCTTTTTAAAATGACACCCCAACTTCCATGGTTGAGCCCACATTGTATTCTGCCCAGAATTGGAGGCAGATGTAGATTTTTCCCCATTGATCTTGGTGATATTGATGTTATCAGTATTGGAATCTAGGGCTCCAAAGGGCCAGACAACTCTGAGACTCACTGAGCAATATCTTCCTAAAAGGCAGTGACCAAAGTGGAGGAATATGGGGAAGGGAAGAGAGAGAGAGGAAGGAAGCTGCCGAGGCTTCCAACCCCCTAAGAGATAAAGATGTTGGGATCTCAGCCAACACCCTTAAATAATGAGTGATGGGAGAGAAAAGCTGACAATATGTGACATGTGACATGTGACTTTCTAGTGACCCAGAGACTGGATTTGTTCTAAATGGGAAGAGCTCGCATGGTGACATCAGGAGCAGTTTCCGATGCAGCTAGTAGCTCACATTCCCCTCACCATGGCCAATGGCCAGAGGGAAAGAAATTATTCAGAGGCCTGGAGCCCTGCCTTGGACACTAAATTGAAAATACATTATTAAACTTCCCTTCAGCCATTCACCATACCCTTTCTGGCATGGAAATTTCCCTCAATCTAAGAAAAAGCAATCTCTGAGGTTTTGAATTTACCAAATTAAAGCCTTGTTAGATAAAAAGCTGCTTTCACTTAATAGAAGAATTCACCAAATTTCCTTTGAGTTGTTTGCTGGGTTTTTTTTTACATATGAATTTACCTAATTCAAATATATTTCCAATATATGTCAATATCTATTAACATTAAAATGCACACACTCTTTGCCTCCGCAGTCCCTCTTTGGGGATTCTAGACTTCGGAAATGCAGACCCCAGTGGGCATGATTCCCATATGTGGGTGATCATGGCATTAATTATGGTTGCAAAAAGTTGAAAGTAACCTGGATGTCAATGAAAAGGAGAAATTAAAATAGGAATCTCAAGTTATGGAATGTTTTATAGCTATTATAGAGAATAAAAATGAGTTATATGTATCGACTTGAGATGTGTCCAAATACATATTTAAGAGGGAAAAGCAATTTTCAGAATAATGTATAAACAATGTCTGCATGAGCAAAGGAAAGAGTATGAAAAAGGGTCCCCCAAAACTGTTAATATTGGGTATTTAGGGAGGTGGTGAGGTCATTAAACATTTCATTAAATTTCTCTTTGACTTGTAACAAAAATTACAGATCAAGTTTACAATTATTAAAAATCCAGTTAATAAAAATAAACACACACACTATTAGGATATGTAATAGATGAAGTAGATTATTTATTCAAACTAGAATAAATAAAATTAGGCGAACATTTTTAGGACTGAAAAGCAGAGGGAAGGCAGGAAACAAATTTACTGACTGTGTACTTTGAGTCAATGTGACTTCATTGAATCCTTACAATTCAGTGAAATAAATATTAATAGTCCCATTTTATGGATGAGGAAACTGACACTCAGACAGACTAAATGATTTGCCCTAGGTAACATAAATAGTAAGTGGTAGAGATGGGAATTTAACCAAAGTCTGTCTGTCTTCAAAGACCATTACTTTCCATAAACCCAATTTTATTAAGTAATTTCTTTGAGAAGTGTAGATTTCTTTCTACATGGCCTTTACAGGTATAACTAAATAAAAAATATTTATTTCCGGTTTGTTAAATTTCTTACATATTTGAAGAAGAAATTCACTGAGAGTAACAATTTTATGGTTAAAATATAACATTACTTTATTATTGGCCAATTTTTCTCACTATCTTTTTTTTTTTTTTTTTTTTTTTGCGGTACACGGGCCCCTCACTGTTGTGGCCTCTCCCGTTGCGGAGCACAGGCTCCGGACGCGCAGGCTCCGCGGCCATGGCTCATGGGCCCAGCTGCTCTGCGGCATGTGGGATCTTCCCGGACCGGGTCACGAACCCGTGTCCCCTGCATCGGCAGGCAGACTCTCAACCACTGAGCCACCAGGGAAGCCCTTTCTCACTATCTTGTCACGAATCTTCCTCTATATATCTAACGATGAAATTACATTAGCTGATTTTTGTTATTACCATGAAATTATTATTTTAGAGTAATATTATAATTGTGAAAGTGAAGAAAGCCATAGAAAAGAAAACACAGAAAAAATGTGTTTGGAGAAAAATAATCACACACTATTAAGATATGTGATAGGTGAAGCAGATTCTTGGTTAAAAGATTATTGTCCATCTCTCAGTTTTCTTAGATATAAAAACACACAAAAAAACTATGGTGGTCCTTGAACACACAATTAATTAGACACACTGAAGTTATTTTCATGTTGACTCAGTGGAGTCCACCAACCTTGAAATTTACTCAGTTTTATTCCCCTTTCCCACCCCTTCATGGAACCTCAGGCAGATCTTGCAGTATTTGTTCACTTTCAGCTGTAAATGGGTAATTTAATTCATTATTACCCCCTGTAAGATATTAAAAGTTCCAATCTGGTCTAATATTATAACTTCAATCTCAAATGCAATCCATAACTTCCTTCCTCTCTTTAATTCATGTCTGACTCATGGTTCAAGCACCCAGAGTTGGGGAGAGGGCATGATATGGTCTTTTGTTCTTTGTCTGTCACCTCCCCATTTTATCTTCTGGACCTCCTGAGGTCCAAGCAAGGGGAAGGAGGTTAGATTAAGAGGGGTAGACTTTCATGTCACTGGTGCCACTCTCTTGACTAACCTTGGTTGTCTAGACTGTTCACCCCATAACTCTTACTCCTGAAGTACTCTTGCCCTGACAGGCTGCCCTCTTGTAAGGTGACTTGAGCCCAGAGACTTTCCATAGGACCTAATTGGTCATAGGAATCTTATTCATCCTTGCCAGACCACAAGGTGGTAGTGTAGCTGGCTGTCTACTATTGTTCCCTCTCCTGATCCTATCTCCGTGGGTGGCCACAGCTGGTCTCCAGCCTTCTGAATTCTCTGTGTGGGGAACAGGCACCAGTCGTGAGTTTCACGTACAATCTCAAAGAAGCCTTTCAAGGACCCTTTCACTCCATCTCTCTCCTTCAGCCCTGGAGCCGAGAGTTCTGCACTTCCTAAATATCCAGGGGGCAGTGAGAGACCTTTCTCCACTTCTCACAGGCACCTTCAATCTCTATGAGTATTTCTCTTGGGTCCACATTAGTCGATTTGGAGGGAGGCAACCTGGAAAAGGAAAGTAAATGGAGAAGAGATATCCCTGTCCTCCCCACTAGTCTAAAAACCTTCTTTCAATGCATCTCTAAGTCATCCATTTGAATCTTTGCATCTGTCTCACGTTCACTGTCAGCTATTGATGGGGCGGATGGTTGCTGGAGAGGTTCCGCTTCCTTTGAGTACATTTTGGCAAGATGTTTCTATTTCTTCTCTTTAAAATGAGGAGTTACTTCTCATCCATTGTTCTCAGCTTTGGAGCTTGAGCCAACAGTCCAAGATACTGGGGAAATTCCCACTCAACATCCTATTATCTAAGAAAAATGCTTTTCTTTAGCTCAAGAATTCTTCAAGAAAATTAGAGAATGGAATCCAAATCCTTCAGAAGAGATGAACCAAGTCATAAAGTCATAGAAGTTTTAGAGCTTAAAGAGATCTTAGAAACCACTGCCTTTTCATTATGAAGAAAACATGTTCCAGAAAGGATAACTGACTTGCCCAAGGTCATGGCTACAAGAGGTAGCTAAGGGTAGTGATGGGTCTGCCTATAGATTCCTCACTTGATGAAGGCAGAGGAAAGTACTTTTTCCTTCACTGTGATGTTTCTCTATTATTCTCATCCTAAATTTATCATTTGGGGGGGGTACTGGAAAGAATTTATGACTGATATTTTGAGATATCAAAATTATAGTAAAATATATTCATCTAGAACATAATAAAAAAACCCTGAAGCAACAGGAATTTTTCAACATTCTTTACTTTGCTTTTATAAGGAAGGGATAAATGGCATGTAAGTAGATATCAGGGCCTTATCCAAAAAAGAAGTTTTCAAGATGTGTCATTTCTTGTTGAATCAGGCCAATGCAATTTCTATTTAAAAATTGAAATCATAAACCTTCATATCTCTATAGTTTCTTTTGCCACTTACAAAGAGCTTTTACACACATGATCTGAAATTCTACAGTGAGAAGTGAGGTTATATTAATGACCTTGAAGCACTGTGAGTGCCTTTTGAATTATTAAAGCAAGGTGGAATTTTGCTCTGGGTAAATTAGTGTTAAGTGCGTTATTTAAAATAATCCTTCCATATGTGATATTAGTGGGTAAAAATTCTCACCTAACTAAAATGTTCCAGTAACTAAAAGACTTAATTTTTCCCAGCCATTTTGAATATTGAATTGCTATTCTGATGTCCTTATGATAGGCAGACACTGTTGCTAAGACAAAGTGTCTAAATCTTTTCTTCTTCAATACATATCAAAACCCTTAAATTATATTCTAGAAATTTATCCTAAGAAAATAATTGGACAAGAGTATGAAGATGTTTTGTAAGGATGTTCAGTGCTACATTATCTTATTATTTTCAATATTAGGGAACAATATCAGTGTCTAATAAAATGGAAATGAGCTCAAAGATATTATATAGCAATGAAATGGAATTCTATACAGTCAATAAAATAGAGATGTGGAAGACAATTTAATGACATCTGAATATGCTAATGTTATTTTGTTTAGTGAAAGATTTAGGCCTCAGGGGTATGGTAAAATCACAATTGTGTTTTAAAGTTATATATCTGTAAGTTCGTGTGTACTACCAAGAATATTGCTGAGAAATGGACACCTTTGGCTTGCTGCCTCAAAGAGTCTGTTTGCATGAGCCGATGAGAGATACGATATGCATGAGATTGTTATGTTCTGGACTGAAGGAAGGTTGGGGATGGAGATACCCATGAAGATGAGAAGATGAGGATAATTTCAATAACATAGACTCTGTTCTAAAACCCAGCCAGAGAGTCTGATTTTGAGACTCAACTGAGAAAGCATTTAAGGAGAGAAGCTGGAGGCTGTGTCGGTAAAAACCGCCCGCCTCTGGGCACCCATGATGCCTCCTCAAGACCTAGGTAACAAAGCTTCAGAGATTTGGAAGAAGGTCCACCCTGTCCCCAACCTCCAACTCAGCTCCGGGTGTCACCAGCAGAGGGGCCATCGCAGGGAGGGCAGCCACACAGGTGGAGATGAGGCTGCACCAGAAGAGAGGTGAGTTCCCAAGCATATATAAGATACACCATCACCCAGGACCCCTGGAAAATACTACGAAATGCCCTGAGGGGGAGCTGAAGTTCAGGGTGAGCAGGTGGGGGCTGGGATTTGTCATAGTTTGTGTCTTAAAGTAATGCAGGATCTCAGCCTCAGCACTATTGACATTTGGGGCCAGATCATTCTTTGCTATTGGGGCGGCCATCTGTGTATTGTAGGATGTTTAGTAGCATTCCTGACTTCTACTCACTAGATGCCAGTAGTCTCCCCTCCACAAATGGTGACAGAAAATATTTCCAGATGCTGTCAAACATCCCTGCAGGGGCGGGGGGCAAAATCTCCCCAGGCAGAGAATCACTGATCTAATGGAACGGCAACTGCAATGACAGATTGGTGAAAATTGCTGCATGAAAACAGCTAACATTTGTTGAGTCTTTACAGTGCCCTGGGCCCTCTCCTAAGTGCTTTGGTTTTTAAACTTACGGCAGGTTCACAACTCCATAAGGTGGGTTCTGTACTTCATTTTACAGATGAAGAGACTGAAAGCATAGAGGGGATAAGTAACTCTCCCAAGCTCACATGCTATGATACAGCAGAGCTGGACTAGGAACCCATGTTTTCTGGCTTCTGAGACCTTCCAACAGTATGTTAACAATTGCAGACATTCTGTGTGACTACCATCTTTCTTTTTCTTTGTGGCTTTTTGTTGTTGTCGTACTTTTCAAATATTTTCCAATACAAGAATTCACCCTAATAAAAATGATTAAGCAAGTAATTCAATAAGACCCAGTGCTGTAGGACTCCTGACCTGAGCCAAGTTGATGGATATGAGCATATCCAGGCAAGGGCCCCAGTGGGTCTCCTGGTCCACAGTCCCAGGAAAGGATCAAAATGGCCAATATGATTTTAAACTAAGACCAAAACACAACAGGATGAAAGAGAGACCTGACAGAGTATGTGCCCTATGGTTTGCTGAGTTAGCCTCCTCTCCTCTCTCCTAATTGCCCGATGAGTGGGTTCCTGCCCAGTCTGAGCTCCTGGCCCACCACCTGCAGGCACCCGCCTTCAGCAGGCGCTGAGCTCTCCGGGTGGATGCTGGTGCTGTTCCTGGATGAGAGGGCTGGCGGGGTGTGCGTGCCAGGGCTGGAGGCCGAGGCTCCCCGGGAAACAAAGGGCTGAGGCCCACACGCTGGGGTCTGCATCCTGTGCGTCTGTCTGGCTGAGGCAGGCGTTCAGGTAGCAATTCTCACCGAGGCTGGGGCTAGCAGCCAAGCGTTTAACAGAGCCTGCCTGTCAGTCACCACTGATGCTCATCCCTTAATGGCACTTCCCTTGTCATTTGCCTGGTGTCGCTTTTATCTTAAGTGAATTTAACAATGGTGAAAGGTGTCAGTCTGAGGTCCCCAGAGAGGAGCTTTGCCGGAAGAGCAGTTAGAATGAAAGTTTCTCCCATCAAATCACCTCCGCTGCCCCACCCTGGGGGTGGTGGGTAAGTCACCCACTGGCTTCAGGGGTACCCCGGAGGCTCCACTGAGCCAGCCCAGCTCTTCCCACAGCTCAGCAGGCATCCTTAAGGGAAGCCAGCTGCATGTAGCTCTGCAAAGCAGGGAAACATCTTCCAATTGCTTTTTCCTTAATTTCCACACCCAGGAGTGTTTCAGGAGGAATTTAATCTCTATGTTTCTGGTTCATTTACGCTTAACTTGTCACAGGATTCTTTCCAAAGAGGCATTTGGTACCCAGGAGAACTTGTGAGCTTTTAAAATATATATCCGTTTTTAAAAAAAAATTTTTTTTTTTGAATTAGCCAGGTTCGAAGAAATGTCTAAGCTACACACGAATATGAGATGGTTTTAAATTTCAAATCCGGTTAAGTTTCTAAGAGTGGTTCTGGGAAGCAGCCCATCTAGCAAATCAATGAATGACAGGTGAAAGCAGATATTATTTTGCCCTTCCGGGGCTGGGAGTTGAAGTTGGGGTATGAAATGAGTGAGCAGGAGAGGGAGAAACAGAGGAAGCAAGAAGATGAAGAGAGGAAATTCCCTGGTGGTCCAGTGGTTAGGACTCCACGCTTCCACTGCAGGGGACACAGGTTCAATCCCTGGTAGGGGAACCAAGATCTCACATGCTGCAAGGCATGGCAAAAACAAACAAACAAACAAAAAAACGAAGAGAGAGGTTGGAGGCACAATAATTCTAGCTACCTTATCCGACCTCTTACTATATACTAGGCTCTGCACTAAGCACTTGGTATATCAGTTCTTACAACAACCCAATGGCAACTTTGAAGTTACCAGGAAAGATGTTTCCCTGTTTCACAGATGAATAAACTGAAGTTTAGAAGTCAAGCAGATTATCCAGTTCACACAGATTGTTACTGAGGTAACCTGAACTGAATCCAGCTCCATCTGAATCCAAATTAGCAACATTGAAATGAGGAGGAAATATGGAGAATGTGGAGGAAAGGGGAGTTTCCCGCCCCTTTGCCACTGGTGGTGGAGTGTGATACGGTGTCAGAGCCTCTTTTTCTCTTTCCATTCTTATTGCCTCAGAAAGCATTGTGGGATGGAGGGTGAGCCTGGCTGATTTCTGTCCATCTCATTGTGCAGACCGTGCTGCAGTGGAAAGAGCTTCCTTTCAGCTGCAATTATAGGGCACTGGCTTCTACTCACCCAGAAAGCTAAGCTTGAGGTAGAGATAGGAAGGGCTAAGTGTTCTGACGTTTGGGTAAAATTGGACTTTACTCATGAAGAGAACTGGGGACAAATAATTTCCTAGGCACTGAGGTCAGTTATCTCTGGGGGAACTTGTATTGTTAAGACAAAATTCCTTTGTATGTTCTGGAGATTGAAAAAGAAGAAATGTGTGTGTGTATGTGTGTGTGTGTGTGTGTGTGTGTTGCCAGGATATCTGTGGAAGCCAAGGACAATTTCCAGCTCTACCAGGACCCTAGTTTGCTTATCCCAGTTTAACAGTACTTTGTTTGAAGCCTTCGTCCCACTCCATTTAGTTCATGAAGTGCTGAGGACCTCTGATGGCAAGACTGTTGCACTCAATATTAAATATACCACAGTGAGGAAAAAACTATCACGTGCATTTATTTTGGTGGTTTTTATCCAGCATCACTGCCTTTTGTGCAATTTGCATAAGATGATCCTATATCTCTCCTAGGATAAAGGCAGTCATAAGCTCCCTGGTACTTCTTTTTTCATCTAGTGTTTAAATATGCACTGCACTCACTTTTATTTCAAGAAGGACATTTTACTAAATTAGTGAGTGTAGAACTCCCAAAAGAGATCATGGAAAGTGCTAATATAGAGTGAGTAAGGATTTGACCACAAGCCCTGCCACTCTAGGGAAAAGCAGTTTGTAAGTTCATGCTTGAAGAAAGAGAAGTTTGAGGGGATGGGAAAATGTGAAATGGAGCCAAGACAGGGGCTTTTCCTGGATCCCCAAGGCTCATATATTATTTCTGGATGCAAAGGCATGGAAGATGACATACCTCTATCCTCCAGGAGCTGATGTTGGCAATAGTTGTTACCAAGGACTGAAGAGCTCTAAGGAGAGGGAAGGATGTCAGTTTCAAGAGGCAGCAGCTATCTGAAACAACCTAGGATAGATGAGATTTGATCAGTCTCCCTCTACTATTAGCTACTCTGGCATCCACGGTCTACCCCACACAAGGCAGCATTTTACCACAACCGGGCTTGCATTGCCTTTTCCTGTTTCATGTGAGCTTGTGTTTCCACTCACCAACCTCCACTCGAAAACCTCTGAAGGTTTCCCCTTACCTGCACCATGAGCTCCAAACTTGTTCCCCCAACCTCCAAGTTCTTCTTCACTTTTACTCTCAACATTTCCTCAACAATGCATGCAAACACTTCACTCCATTGAAGCTGATACATTTGTCACATAGGATGATCCACTGCTCCAGTTTGCCCAGGACAGAAGGGGTTCCCAGGACACAGGATTTTTGGTGCTAGCACCAGGAAAGTCCTGGGCAAAGTGGAACGAGTAGGTTGTCCTCTCTAAGTCACTCTTGGATGAACAAATTTTGAGTTGTTCTGCTTCCATACCTCTCATACTTCTCTTCTTGCTTGGAACATCACCTTTTACTCTCTACCTATTAGACATTTATTCATCTGCCACGATCCATCTCAAATTTTAGCTTCTGGGTGAATCTTTCCCAGATTCCCCTCAGTGGCAAACCATTTCTCTTTTCTTTGAATCCCCGTAACTCTGGTTACCTGGGTGATTCAAAAGAAAGCAGTAGAGTAGAGTGGTTGGGAGCACGGATTAACAAGGTAAGTAGGTATGCGTTCTAAATCTGATGTGACAGCTGCTAATTGAATGCAGTTAACCTGTTTCTGCCTCAGTCTTCTCATGGTGTGTGTGTGTGTGTGTGTGTGTGTGTGTGTGTGTGTGTGTGAAATTATAATACCTAGCTCTTTGGGAGGTTGTGAAGGTTGAATGAAATAATATATGTAGCACCTGCATCATAGGTGGTATATTGATATATGTTTAATGAACCTTACTACTCTTTGGTCCCTTCACTCAATGAGTATTTGTTGAGTGCCTTCTATGTGTCTGGCTCTGTTCCATGAAATGGACAATATCCCTGCCCTAAGGAGCTTAGATGCTAGCTGGGGAGGATGGGAGAACATAAAATAAACTACAAACTATGGCCAATGGTGATAAATGCTAGAAAAATAAGGCAGTGGAGGGAGATAGCGAGTGCTTTGTATCAGGCTGGTAAGAGAGCCTCAAGCAAAGACCTAACAAAGGTGAGGGGTTGACCCATACAGATATCTTAAGAAAAGAGGACTCCATGTGGAAGTGACAGCAAGCAAGAACAAGGTACTGAGAAGGTCCTCTTGGTGTTTTGGGGAAAATATGGCTGAGCAGAAGGAAAGAGGAGAGCAGTAGGAAATGAGATCAGAGAGGTAATGAGGGAGGCACAGACCATGGAGAACCATGTTGATGACTGAAGGCCTCCGGCTTTTATCCTGAATATGAAGGGATGACATTGAACTGTTTTGATCAGAGGAGTGTCACTTCCTGACTCCATAAGTGACTCATAAGTCACTTCAGTGAATTTTAAGAGTCACTCTTGCTGTTGGCTTGAGGATAAACTGTAGGCAGACAAAGGCAGAACCTGGGAGACCTCCCAGGAGACTGTTGTGGCCATAAACTGAGTGAGAGAGGAAGGTAACCTGGATAAGGTGCAACAGGTGAAGGTTATGACATTGGTTAGAGTCTGGCTGTTTTGGGAAGTAGAGCCAACGCACTTGCCAATAGGGATTGGTTGGTCTCTATTCAGAAATGGCTCTCAGACTTTTGTCTAAAAAAGAATAGAGTTGCTGTCATCTGGAATGAGGAATACCAGGAACACCAGGCTGGGAATGAAGACCAGGAGCTCAGCTTTGAACATGGTGAGTGTGTGGTACCTATTAAACATCCACGTGGGGATGCTGAGCTGTGTTAACCAGGCAAGTCTTCTTCTTCTTCTTTTTTTTTTGCGGTACGCGGACCTCTCACTGCTGCGGCCTCTCCCGTTGCGGAGCACAGGCTCCGGATGCGCAGGCTCAGCGGCCATGGCTCACGGGCCCAGCCGCTCCGCGGCATGTGGGATCTTCCCAGACCAGGGCACGAACCCGTGTCCCCTACATCGGCAGGCGGACTCTCAGCCACTGAGCCACCAGGAAAGCCCAAGTCTTCTTTTTTTTAAAACTTTGGATACACTTTATTCTGCCACAAATTCCCAGGAGATATGAGAAATATCATTTCTGAATGGGACTAATAATTTCACAAATGCTAGCACTTTATTGACAATAGCCAAGTTTTTTTAAGGAGTGCACATGTATTAAGTAACCTTTTTAAAATCTCAACGTTTTTATAAATTTTAAAGGGAAATTGTAGCAGATCCTACTTTACTTTTCAATATTCAGTGTAAAAATCTTTGTGATATAAATATACGTTTTGAGGACAGGATGGAGGACTGCACATGAACTGCTTTGCCTAAGTTGTCAGGCTCCTGCATTTGCACTAGATACCGTTAGGTAAAAGACCATTGTTGGAAATGTTCCTGATAAACTGAAATAAAGGAGAAATTTTAAAACAGCTCGGTCTTTAAAAGCATTAATACCTGGTATAATTTTAAAGGGGGAAATGAAATATTCCTTTACTTCCAAATGGATTGAACAGAAAATTTAAAATACTTCTCTTATTGAAAACTGAGTACACTAATTTGTTTTAAGGCTGGATACTGACACCATTTTCACCAAGAAGGCAAGTCTTCTAATCTCTCTCATGGTGATTTGGAGTGGTTCAGGGGAGAATCTAAATTATTGGAGGGTAATTAGTGCCCTTTCTTAAGTCTCCCTAGTAGTACCAGTTAACCAAAAGGTCAGATCCAGCATCTTGTACATTCTTCTGAACCTCCTCCAGTTCTTAGAACAATACTAGGTACAATAAATACCTGATTTGTGTCACATAGAGATGACAGAAACTCAGAGCAGGAACTTTGGATTCTATGAACTCTTTTAAAACAGAACCCTCATGACTCCAAGTCCTTTCCATAAAAGAACTTGATTCTTCATGTGGAAGCCTTTTGAAAGCACCTAGCACATTCCACAATCCCAGTGAAACCTTAGTGAGTGTCCAGACAGGTGATGCTTTGTGGTGGAGACATCCACTCTTCCAGGTTTCCCAGAAACAAGAGAATAAAAGGCAGAAGATGAATAGCCTTTGCCTCTGAAACAGCTGCTGCTGCTCTCGCATCTGCATGGCCAGTTGATTTCGGGATTTGTGAAGAAAGCCTCTCAGCCCCTGGCTCTTGCCAAGTGAATTACCAGGAGCATCCCATTGTAGGAATTATCATTCTTCCAGGTGCCCTGGAGCTGGAAGATGAAATACACTTGTTCCTAGAGGGACCTGCAGACACGACCTGGGCACGGACCTGAAGATTAAGGTCATCTTGCTCTGGATGGTGACTTGGAGCTAAGTCAACAGCACTCATCAAAGACTGATTCCCGAGGGAGGTGTCTGGGATTGCTGTTATTGAAAGACCCTGATAATAATGCCAGCTCTCCATTTTTTTGTGACAAAATGTCCAAAAGTAGAGTTGGGCGCCATAGCACAAGTTGATACAAACATTGCATAACCCAGAAACGGAAACCATTTCCCCCAGATGGTGAACGATGTTGCGACCTTTCTGCCCTATTCAGGCCGCCCTTGGCAGATATGTCAGATACCACCTCATTTGCCATGGGTCAGTTTCCTCCTTCCCTTCCAAAATAAAATGTTCTATAACAAGATTTCTATGATCACACAAATTTGGAAAAGTCCGGGTCATTTTGAAATAGGTTTCTTTGCACAGGATTTCTCAGAACTCTCAATATGCTCATATGCATCAAAATTTTCCAAAGGGGAAGAGTGCATGCGGCAGTACTTGAGCACAAGGACCTGTTCTCCTGAAGCACCTACTATGTCAAGTGTTGTTCTCATCTCTCCTAGAGAAATGCTTCCTTAGGCTAAATTTAAATGGTTCACATTCTCTGAGACCAAATGGTGCTTGGGGAAGAAGCCTGGGAAGATGCTGAGGGCTCATTTTAAAAGTGCCACCAGGAGATTTTAAAGGAAAGGAAAAGGGAGGGAGAAGTAATCAGCCCAGGGACAGGAGCGGGAAGTTGATCCTCCTGCCTCGGCGGTTTCTAGCGGAAGGACCCGACGGGTTTTGTCTTCAGAAGCTGAGCAGGGCATTTGCTCTAAGACGTGAAGGGCTGTCTAGTGTTAATGGGAGAAAAAAAAACTGAATGAAGACCAAAGAATCCCACTCAAGGCTACTTTTAAGGGAGGAGGGCTTATCAGAATTTAACTACATAAAAGGTTTCACTTAAAACACAATCCTCAGAGAATCTTTGCTGCAAAACTTTTTGTAGATAAGAACAACTTTAATGAAACCTCAAGGTAAAGGGTAAACCCTTTCATGCAATCAGAAAATCAGAGAAGTTGACAGGAAGTATAGGGGATTTCAATCTAACCTCCTACTCTATCCATCAGTTCCATCTACAATATTCAGAAGAGCCATCCTGTTGCTGTTTGAACACCTCCACTGATGAGGGTCTCACCACTCTTTAAGGCAGCTTATTCCATTGTCAACCAGCTCTAATGGTCTGCGTCCAGGACCGTAAACTCCACTCCTTAATGAGTAACATAATTAGAAGTTTCCAGCATTCTCAGAACTTGCTGGTTTGTGAATACTGTGCACTAGGCTCTGTAGACTCTAAAATAAGTGACAGCAATGTAGATACACTGAGATTCTAGAACAATGAACAGAAAGAAACACGCAAAGCAGCCAAACTTAGTCTTTATGTTTTACTCTTTGGGAAAAAAACAATTCTATGGATGTACCTTTTTGGTGAAAGAGGGAGAAGTTTGTTTTGCAGAAAAAAGTGAGATGATACAGTGAGAGTGTTTGGGGAACACAAGTGTGCCATACACATCAGTGTCAGGTGCCTTAGTCACGGGCTAACAGTGGGAGAGCTAACGAGACAGTGAGTAGAATGGGGAGAAAGGATCAGATTGCTCAGGGGCCAGTAGGAGCAGAAGGAAATCAGTGGAAGAAGGGAGGGGATGAAAGACCCAAGTGGGAAGAAAATGGGTCAGAGAAAGAGTAATTAAGTGTCCTTCTGGAAAATCAGATGCTACCTATGAAATACGCCACCTCAGTCCCCACAAGCCTTCAGTCCCCTTGCCTAACTCAGAAACTCACTCTTAACCTCTTTTCCCCCATGTCCCACCTCCCCTCCCAATCTGTTGTCACATCTGTGCACCCCATCTCTTCAGCACAAGGAAACTCTAGGGTGTGTTCCCACCTAGTAGGCTCTCACTGTTTTTAATTAAAAAGAAATAAGAGCCTTCTAACAGGTAAAACAATGTGAGGCTAACCCTTCTCTGTGAGTGTCTCACTGCGTCAATGGGCACCATTTACCCAATGGAGGGAAGATGTACTTTTGGACAAATGAGCCATTAAGACTGAGTTTCTGGATCAATCAGAAATGAATTAAAAGGGAGGAATGTCCTTTGCTGGAAGGACTGTCTGCCTTCAGCCTCTGAATGGACATCTGCCTCCCTCAAGATGAGTTCTTCCCTGCTGCACTCTCATGCATCTGTTCCTGGGCTCTCCAGTGAGGCCGCCAGTCGCAGCAGACGTCACAGAGCTCCAGCTCGCCCTCAGCTGGGGAGGTCCTGAATCTCCACACACTCTAGGACTCCTGAGGGGTCTTTTTTATTTTTCACTTTTTTTTTTTCTGATTCTTTTTTTTTAAACATCTTTATGGGGGTATAATTGCTTTACAATGGTGTGTTAGTTTCTGCTTAAAAACAAAGTGAATCAGTTATACATATACATATGTCCCCATATCTCTTCCCTCTTGCGTCCCCCTCCCACCCTCCCTATCCCACCCCTCCAGGCGGTCACAAAGCACCGAGCTGACCTCCCTGTGCTATGCGGCTGCTTCCCGCTAGCTATCTACCTTACGTTTGGTAGTGTATATATGTCCATGCCACTATCTCACTTTGTCACAGCTTACCCTTCCCCCTCCCCATATCCTCAAGTCCATTCTCTAATAGGTCTGTGTCTTTATTCCTGTCTTACCCCCAGGTTCTTCATGACATTTTTTTCCCTTAAATTCCATATATATGTGTTAGCATACGGTATTTGTCTTTCTCTTTCTGACTTACTTCACTCTGTATGACAGACTCTAGGTCCATCCACCTCACTACAATAGCTCAATATTGTTTCTTTTTATGGCTGAGTAATATTCCATTGTACATATGTGCCAAATCTTCTTCATCCATTCATCCGATGATGGACACTTAGGTTGTTTCCATCTCCTGGCTATTGTAAATAGAGATGCAATGAACATTTTGGTACATGACTCTTTTTGGATTATGGTTTTCTCAGGGTATATGCCCAGTAGTGGGATTGCTGGGTCATATGGTAGTTCTAGTTCTAGTTTTTTAAGGAACCTCCATACTGTTCTCCATAGTGGCTGTACCAATTCACATTCCCACCAGCACTGCAAGAGTGTTCCTTTTTCTCCACACCCTGTCCAGCATTTATTGCTTCTAGATTTTTGATGATGGCCGTTCTGACTGGTGTGAGATGATATCTCATTGTAGTTTTGATTTGCATTTCTCTAATGATTAATGATGTTGAGCATTCTTTCATGTGTTTGTTGGCAGTCTGTATATCTTCTTTGGAGAAATGTCTATTTAGGTCTTCTGCCCATTTTTGGATTGGGTTGTTTGTTTTTTGTTATTGAGCTGCATGAGCTGCTTGTAAATTTTGGAGATTAATCCTTTGTCAGTTGCTTCATTTGCAAACACTTTCTCCTATTCTGAGGGTTGTCTTTTGGTCTTGTTTATGGCTTCCTTTGCTGTGCAAAAGCTTTGAAGTTTCATTAGGTCCCAGTTGTTTATTTTTGTTTTTATTTCCATTTCTCTAGGAGGTGGGTCAAAAAAGATCTTGCTGTGATTTATGCCATAGAGTGTTCTGCCTATGTTTTCCTCTAAGAGTTTGATAGTTTCTGGCCTTACATTTAGGTCTTTAATCAATTTTGAGCTTATTTTTGTGTATGGTGTTAGGGAGTGATCTAATCTCAGACTTTTACATGTACCTGTCCAGTTTTCCCAGCACCACTTATTGAAGAGGCTGTCCTTTCTCCACTGTACATTCCTGCCTCCTTTATCAAAGATAAGGTGACCATATGTACATGGGTTTATCTCTGGGCTTTCTATCCTGTTCCATTGATCTATATTTCTGTTTTTGTGCCAGTACCATACTGTCTTGATTACTGTAGCTTTGTAGTATAGCCTGAAGTCAGGGAGTCTGATTCCTCCAGCTCCATTTTTCATTCTCAAGATTGCTTTGGCTATTCGGGGTCTTTTGTGTTTCCATACAAATTGTGAAATTTTTTGTTCTAGTTCTGTGAAAAATGCCAGTGGTAGTTTGTTAGGGATTGCATTCAATCTGTAGACTGCTTTGGGTAGTAGAGTCATTTTCACAATGTTGATTCTTGCAATCCAAGGACATGGTATATCTCTCCATCTATTTGTATCAACTTTAATTTCTTTCATCAGTGTCTTATCATTTTCTGCATACAGGTTTTTTGTCTCCTTAGGTAGGTTTATTCCTAGATATTTTATTCTTTTTGTTGCAATGGTAAACGGGAGTGTTTTCACTTTCAGATTTTTCATCATTAGTGTATAGGAATGCAAGAGATTTCTGTGCATTAATTTTGTATCCTGCTACTTTACCAAATTCATTGATTAGCTCTAGTAGTTTTCTGGTAGCATCTTTAGGATTCTCTATGTATAGTATCATGTCATCTGCAAACAGTGACAGCTTTACTTCTTTTCCGATTTGGATTCCTTTTATTTCCTTTTCTTCTCTGATTGCTGTGGCTAAAACTTCCAAAACTATGTTGAATAAGAGTGGTGAGAGAGGGCAACCTTGTCTTGTTCCTGATCTTAGTGGAAATGCTTTCCGTTTTTCACCATTGAGGACGATGTTGGCTGTGGGTTTGTCATATATGGCCTTTATTATGTTGAGGAAAGTTCCCTCTATGCCTACTTTCTGCAGGGTTTTTATTATAAATCGGTGTTGAATTTTGTCGAAAGCTTTCTCTGCATTGATTGAGATGACCATATGGTTTTTCTCCTTCAATTTGTTAATATGGTGTATCACATTGATTGATTTGTGTATATTGAAGAATCCTTGCATTCCTGGAATAAACCCCACTTGGTCATGGTGTATGATCCTTTTAATGCACTGTTGGATTCTGTTTGCTAGTATTTTGTTGAGGATTTTTGCATCTATGTTCATCAGTGATATTGGCCTGTAGTTTTCTTTCTTTGTGACATCCTTGTCTGGTTTTGGTATCAGGGTGATGGTGGCCTTGTAGAATGAGTTTGGGAGTGTTCCTCCCTCTGCTATACTTTGGAAGAGTTTGAGAAGGAGAGGTGTTAGCTCTTTTCTAAATGTTTGAAAGAATTCGCCTGTGAAGCCATCTGGTCCAGGGCTTTTGTTTGTTGGAAGATTTTTAATCACAGTTTCAAGTTCAGTGCTTGTGATTGGTCTGTTCAAATTTTCTATTTCTTCCTTATTCAGTCTTGGCAGGTTGTGCATTTCTAAGAATTTTTCCATTTCTTCCAGGTTGCCCATTTTATTGGCATAGAGTTGCTTGTAGTAACCTCTCATGATCTTTTGTATTTCTGCAGTGTCAGTTGTTACTTCTCCTTTTTCATTGCTAATTCTATTGATTTGAGTCTTCTCCCTTTTTTCTTGATGAGTCTGGCTAATGGTTTATCAATTTTGTTTATCTTCTCAAAGAACTAGCTTTTAGTTTTATTGATTTTTGCTATCGTTTCCTTCATTTCTTTTTCATTTATTTCTGATCTGATCTTTATGAGTTCTTTCCTTCTGCTAACTTTGGGGTTTTTTGTTCTTCTTTCTCTAATTGCTTTAGGTGCACGGTTAGGTTGTTTATTTGAGATGTTTCCTGTTTCTTAAGGTAGGATTGTATTGCTATAAACTTCCCTGTTAGAACTGCTTTTGCTGCATCCCATGGGTTTTGGGTCGTCGTGTCTCAACTGTGATTTGTCTCTAGGTATTTTTTGATTTACTCTTCATTATTAAGTAGTGTATTGTTTATCCTCCATGTGTTTGCATTTTTTACAGATCTTTTCTTGTAATTGATATCTAGTCTCATAGCATTGTGGTCGGAAAAGATACTTGATACAATTTCAATTTTCTTAAATTTACCAAGACTTGATTTGTGACCCAATATATAATCTATCCTAGAGAATGTTCCATGAGCACTTGAGAAAAATGTGTATTCTGTTGTTTTTGCATGGAATGTCCTATAAATATCAATTAAGTCCATCTTGTTTAATGTATCCTTTAAAGCTTGTGCTTCCTTATTTTGGATGATCTGTCCATGGGTGAAAGTGGGGTGTTACAGTCCCTTACTGTGAATGTGTTACTGTCGATTTCCCCTTTTATGGCTGTTAGTATTTGCCTTATGTATTGAGGTGCTCCTATGTTGGGTGCCTAAATATTTACAATTGTTAAATCTTCTTCTTGGATCAATCCCTTGATCATTATGTAGTGCCCTTCTTTGTCTCTTCTAATAGTCTTTACTTTAGGTCTATTTTGTCTGATATGAGAATTGCTACTCCAGCTTTCTTTTGGTCTCCATTTGCATGAAATATCTTTTTCCTTCCCCTCACTTTCAGTCTGTATGTGTCTCTAGGTCTGAAGTGGGTCTCTTGTAGACAGCATATATATGGGTATTGATTTTGTATCCATTCAGCCAGTCTGTGTCTTTTGGTGGGAGCATTTAATCCATTTACATTTAAGGTAATTATCTATATGTATGTTCCTATTCCCATTTTCTTAATTGTTTTGGGTTTGTTATTGTAGGTCTTTTCCTTGTCTTGTGTTTCTTGCCTAAGGAAGATCCTTTAGCATTTGTTGTAAAGCTGGTTTGGTGGTGCTGAACTCTCTCAGCTTTTGCTTGTCTGTAAAGGTTTTAATTTCTCCATCAAATCTGAATGAGATCCTTGCTGGGTAGAGTAATCTTGGTTGTAGGTTTTTGTCCTTCATCACTTCAAATATATTATGCCACTCCCTTCTGGCTTGCAGTGTTTCTGCTGAAAGATCAGCTTGTTAACCTTATGGGGATTCCCTTGTGTGTTATTTTTCCCTTGCTGCTTTTAATATATTTTCTTTGTATTTAATTTTTGACAGTTTGATTAATATGTGTCTTGGCGTGTTTCTCCTTGGATTTATCCTGTATGGGACTCTCTCTGCTTCCTGGACATGATTAACTATTTCCTTTCCCATATTAGGGAAGTTTTCAACTATAATCTCTTGAAATATTTTCTCAGTCCCTTTCTTTTTCTCTTCTTCTTCTGGAACCCCTATAATTCGAATGTTGGTGCATTTAATGTTGTCCCAGAGGTCTCTGAGACTGTCCTCAGTCTTTTCATTCTTTTTTCTTTATTCTGCTCTGCAGTAGTTATTTCCACTACTTTATCTTCCAGGTCACTTATCCATTCTTCTGCCTCAGTTATTCTGCTGTTGATCCCTTCTAGAGTATTTTTAATTTCATTTATTGTGTTGTTCATCATTGCTTGTTTCATCTTTAGTTCTTCTAGGTCCTTGTTAAATGTTTCTTGCATTTTGTCTATTCTATTTCCAAGATTTTGGATCATCTTTACTATCATTATTCTGAATTCTTGTTCAGGTAGACTGCCTATTTACTCTTCATTTGTTAGGTCTGGTGGGTTTTTATCTTGCTCCTTCATCTGCTGTGTGTTTTTCTGTCTTCTCATTTTGCTTATCTTACTGTGTTTGGGGTCTCCTTTTTGCAGGCTGCAGGTTCGTAGTTACCGTTGTTTTTGGTGTCTGTCCCCAGTGGCTAAAGTTTGTTCAGTGGGTTGTGTAGGCTTCCTGGTGGAGGGGACTAGTGCCTGTGTTCTTGTGGATGAGTCTGGATCTTGTCTTTCTGGTGGGCAGGTCCACGTCTGGTGGTGCGTTTTGGGGTGTCTGTGGACTTACTGTGATTTTAGGCAGCCTCTCTGCTAATGGGTGGGGTTGTGTTCCTGTCTTGCTAGTTGTTTCGCATAGGGTGTCCAGCACTGTAGCTTGCTGGTCGTTGAGTGAAGCTGGATGTTGGTGTTGAGATGGAGATCTCTGGGAGATTTTCGCTGTTTGATATTACGTGGAGCTGGGAGGTCTCTTGTGGACCAGTGTCCTGAAGTTGGCTCTCCCACCTCAGAGGTACAGCACTGACTCCTGGCTGCAGCACCAAGAGCATTTCATCCACACGGCTCAGAATAAAAGAGAGAAAAAGTAGAAAGAAAGAAAGAAAGAAAGAAAGAAAGAAAGAAAGAAAGAAAGA